>NC_091236.1:15683979-15730008 GCF_040958095.1 Procambarus clarkii
AGGGGAGTACGGCACTTACGTCCGTAGAGCATCTCATAAGGAGATACTCCTAGGGACTCATTGGGAAGACTTCTATATATGCACGTTATCAAATCAGTTTGCTTATCCCAATCCTTAGAGGCTTCATTACAAAACTTCTTCAGGAGTGCTTTAATAGTCTGATGACTACGCTCAAGAGAACCCTGTGAAGCAGGATGATAGGGGCTGGACAATACCTGTTTGATGTTGAACTCCTCCAGTGTCCTTTGAAGTGAAGTGATCACTGGTGAAGTTGGTGCCACAGTCGCTCTGAACCTCCCTTGGAAATCCATACTGGGTGAAGATCTTCAATAAGTGCTTCACAACCGTAGCAGCCGTAATGTTCTTTACTGGAACTGCTATGGGGAATCTGGTGGTAGGACTCAGGATGGTTAAGATATAGGCGTTACCTGAACTGGTCCGAGGTAAAGGACCAACACAGTCTATAATAAGTCTGTGGAAAGGTTCCACAGGCACCTGTATGGGAATCAGTGGCGCTCTGGGAATAGAGATGTTCGGTTTACCTGCCATCTGACATGTATGACACTGTTTGACGTACTGTTTGACGCTATTTACCATACCTGGCCAGTAGTAGTCTTGACGGATTCCATGGTAGGTCTTGTTGAATCCGTAGTGGGAGAGAGCTCCGTGGGCCAGGTGTAGAATAGTGGGCCGCAGGCTGGCAGGAATCACAAGTTGTTCGACGTTGGCCCAATCGTCCTCCTCCTTCAGTTTACTGGGTCTATATCTGCGGTAGAGCAATTCGTTCTCTAGGAAGAACCCAGGAATACTGTCGGGTTGAGTCTCAGCCTGGAAAAATAATGGTGTTAAGGTAAGATCTTCCCTCTGTAACTTATGGAACTCCAACTTGGCCAGATTCGGGGGTAGTTTCTGAGGGTCTTGAGGGACAGCGGTAGCAGTAGAGTCAGCTGGCTGTGGTCGTGCGGCTTGTGCTCGGGTGGTCACTAGAATCGGAGGAGAAACTTCATCACTCTCTTGAACCTTTGCTGGAACATACTCAAATATAGGATTATCCGTCACAGAGGTACACACCTGGGGTTTGTCCATGACGATCAGGTTGGTCGGTTGCAGGTCTTCTGCCAAGTCGTTGTCCAGGAGAAGTTGCACTCCAGGCATGGGAAAATGCTTTTCCCTGACGGCGACTTGGACTTCTCCGTTCACGAAGGGACAATCCAGGTGGACTCTGGCGAGAGGATAAGGAGTGGTAGCAGAGAGGTCAGTGATGAAGACAGTTTCTCCGGTGTAGGCGATGTTGGGCACAGCCGACTTCAAAATAATCGATTGAAGAGCCGCTGTGTCCCTCAAGATCTTCAATTTGAAACGTCCCTCCGGATTTGAACCGTTGGCAGAGACAGTTCCAGTATACAGGTGGTTACTGAAAAGAGAAAGATCATTAACATGAACACCAACATTCATCACAGGCTTACCGGACTTAGGAGGAGTTGGTTTGGGTTTTTGTGATTCGGTGGTTCCTTTGTATTGAGACTTACCACATTTATCTATGGTATATCCATAGAGTCTACAATACTTACAGTACAATTGCGAGCCAGCTTGATCGGTACTCACTTTCTCGTAACTCTACCACGACTTCTTACTGGAGGATGGTTCTGGTGTCAGCCGGTGGATGAGGCTGTAAGTGTCAGCCGACTTAGCACACTTTAGGTAGTCGGTTTCTTCTTTATCTGCTAAATATAGACGGACAGGAGGCGGCACACGCCTCAAGAATTCTTCAACTAGCATCAGTTTGACGAGTTCTGCAGAGGTAGAGACATGTGCTGCTTCCAGCCATTTCATAAAATATCTCCTTTTGGTGTTAGCAAACTCGAGAAAGGTAGTGGTACTTGCCTTCAGGTGGTCACGGAATTTCCTTCGATAACTTTCGGTGGAGAGAAGGTAGGCGTCCAACACTGCTTGTTTCAGAGTCTGGTAGTCATTCTCAGGCGTCAAAGTACTGAGTGTGACTGCAGCTCTACCTGTAAGATGTACTCTGAGAAGGGTGGCCCATTGGTCGGCAGGCCAACTAAGTTGATTAGCAAGGGTTTCAAAGGTGGTGAAAAACACGTCAACTTCTGCTTCTACAAATGATGGCATTAACTTACTTGCATGTGATATATTAAAACTGATGGGAAGATTGGCGGTAGCTTGCTGGCGTTGAGCGAGGTGTGAAGTTTCCAACGCGAATTCTTGTTTACGACATTCCATAGTCAGGGATGCTTGTTGCTTGTCATGTTCGTGTTGCATCTCCAACTGGCGTCGTTTTGTTTCAAGCTGTATTCGTTCACGTTCACGGAGTATTGCAATCTCACGTTCTTGCTCTTTCTTCCTCAAGGCAGCCTCACGTTCTTGTTCTTCCCTTCGTATGGCAGCTGCTCGTTCTTGTCGCTCGAGGGCTTCTCTTTGCATGGCAGCTGCTTCCCTTTGCTGCTCGCGTTCAATCTTGGCCAGCTCTATTTTGAGTTTCATCGTTGCCAAATCAGTTATATCTGCAATAAAGTAAGTTTCGTGAGTTTCAGAGTCTATCTTACCTTGCTCTAAGAAATGATCCAGTAACAGGTTGTGTATCTCATTTTTGTTGGCTTGGTAGGGAACTTCTAGTTGATACTCATGTGCAAGAGTTTGTAATTCAGTCCTCTTGGCACGACTTAAAGTCTCTATTTCACCTGCTGGATCTGCACGGAAAGCTTGGAGACGAAACATGGTGAAATTAGCAAATAAATGCACAACGAATATACCGTTGTGATATAGTGAATGTCAGAAACAGGACAACGTGGCAACTGGTACCTATCCTGTGGAATCTTTAACAATTAAAGTTAATTACAAGATGTTAAATGATTAATTAAATCAAGGTCGCAGGAAATCTTGTACCCGGTACTCATGTAAGAGGATAAGGGCAAGAAAATCCTACTAAACAAGCGAAACTGAGTTTCTAAAACAAATGAAACAGTTAATTGCCTCAAAAGTAAAATTGGTAGTCCAAGAATGTCGGCATACCTTGCCGAGTCTCTATAGGACATAAGCAAGTTTTTCCCACTGAAATTAATATGATACAGAATTAGCAAACTTTTGTGCTCTGAAAAAGAATGCTAATTCCCTACCAATGTATGTATCATCATCTTTGACCGACGTGTAGGGGTGCGAGGTGTCAACTGGTGACGAGAACTGCTGCTGAGGTCCCAATTCAGCCACTAAAGTTCGTGCTAGAGGAACTATGGCCCTCTTTATCCTCTTACTGTCAGATTGCAGAAGATTAGGTGCACTTGACCCGGGGGCAGACCACAGTACCAGGGTACGAATATGATGATCTGTGGAAAATATGAGAAATATCCTAGGGACAAAAGATGGTAAACACGAGTAATAACACGGAGGGAGAGATGACCAATTAAGAGTATGACTGAGGCCTACAGTCACCACGTAATCCAAAGTTGTCTCACCTTCACCATATGCTACTCTCGGAATGCACAATACACACAGCACCATATAAAAATTAAATTGAATATGAAAAATAGTAAAAAGCTACGTTACCAAAGCCAAATACGCTTACCATAAATTACTACTTGGCACCAGTACCTGAGTGAATCTCCTAGGGCAGGCCCCCACTTAATGTGACGGTAAAGCGTTGGTGTTCGGCTGTTTCAAAAGCTAGGGGCAGGGCCTCGTCACATTAATAAAGAAAACAAAAGAGAAAAAGCTGGAACTTTCGTCTGTGGTAAGGTAATGGGAAGACACACAAAACACAAGTAAATTTAACAATGAAATTTTAATTACATTAGAAAAACAAGACATGAATAAAATTAAGCATAAAATATACAAGACAAGTCAACAAACAAAATAATAGGAATAATCACTGGCAAATGAAAAGTTACATTAAGACAAGTGAGTTATAGCAAAATAAATAATAATGGAGCTGGAATATTGGCTTCGAGCTGCCACCTCCCTTAGTACACGAAAGCCAAGGCTTAGTCTACCAACGAGAGATGTCAACTGCAAGGAGCACTGGGATATTCTGACTATTCTGGGCCACTGCAGCGCAGACATCAACTTGTGGCGGAGGGCAGGTGCGACGGGACACCAGCCAATCAGCGACAGGCAGGCAATGGACAAGCAGTTTGCCGGTTTACAGTGGCGGTGGCGAGCAGGTGTGCCGGTGTGCTGGATACGTTTTGCTCTCTGGGCAAAACGTTTTGGAGATACTTGCTGGCCGTATCTTCTATATTATTTGTTGTTGTTACGTACTTTGAAGGGAAGAGCAGGCTCAATCTTTCTTGAAAGAGATTATCGTCACACACTAAAAAAGTTCTTTCTAATATCTCTGTGGCTCATTTGGGCACTCAGTTTCCACCTGTGTCCCCTAGTGTGTGTGCCCCTTGTGTTAAATAGCCTGTCTTTATCAACCCTGTCGATTCCCTTGAGAATCTTGAATGTGGTGATCATGTCCCCACTAACTCTTCTGTCTTCTAACGAAGTGAGGTTTAATTCCCGTAGTCCCTCCTCGTAGCTCATACCTCTCAGCTCGGGTACTAGTCTGGTGGCAAACCTTTGAACCTTTTCCAGTTTAGTCTTATGCTTGACAAGATATGGACTCCATGCTGGAGCCGCATACCCCAGGAATGGTCTGATATATGTGGTATATAATGTTCTGAAAGATTCCTTACACAAGTTTCTAAAGGCCGTTCATATGTTAGCCAACCTGGCATATGCTGCTGATGTTATCCTCTTGATATGAGCTTCAGGGGACAGGTCTGGCGTGATATCAACCCCCAGGTCTTTCTCTCTCTCTGACTCTTGAAGTATCTCATCTCCCAAATGATACCTTGTATCTGGTCTCCTGCTTCCTACCCCTATCTTCATTACATTACATTTGCTTGGGTTAAACTCTAACAGTCATTTGTTCGACCGTTCCTGCAGCTTGTCCAGGTCTTCTTGAAGCCTCAAGCTGTCCTCCTCTGTCTTAATCCTTTTCATAATTTTGGCGTCGTCAGCAAACATTGAGAGTAATGAGTCTATACCCTCTGGGAGATCATTTACGTATATCAGAAACAGGATAGGTCCAAGCACAGAGCCCTGTGGGACTCCACTGGTGACTTCACGCCATTCTGAGGTCTCTCCCCTCACTGTAACTTTCTGCTTCCTATTGCTTAGGTACTCCCTTATCAACCGGAGCGCCCTACCAGTTACTCTTGCCTGTTTCTCCAGCTTATGCATTAACCTTTTATGGGTTACTGGGTCAATGGCAAACCTTTGAACCTTTTCCAGTTTAGTCTTATGCTTGACTAGATATGGACTCCATGCTGGAGCCGCATACCCCAGGAATGGTCTGATATATGTGGTATATAATGTTCTGAAAGATTCCTTACACAAGTTTCTAAAGGCCGTTCATATGTTAGCCAACCTGGCATATGCTGCTGATGTTATCCTCTTGATATGAGCTTCAGGGGACAGGTCTGGCGTGATATCAACCCCCAGGTCTTTCTCTCTCTCTGACTCTTGAAGTATCTCATCTCCCAAATGATACCTTGTATCTGGCCTCCTGTTCCCTACACCTATCTTCATTACATTACATTTGGTTGGGTTAAACTCCAACAACCATTTGTTCGACCATTCCTTCAGCTTGTCTAGGTCTTCTTGAAGCCTCAAACAGTCCTCTTCTGTTTTAATCCTTCTCATAATTTTAGCATCGTCCGCAAACATTGAGAGAAATGAATCGGTACCCTCCGGGAGATCATTTACATATATCAGAAACAAGATAGGACCGAGTACAGAT
This sequence comes from Procambarus clarkii, assembly GCF_040958095.1. Taxonomy (NCBI): domain Eukaryota; kingdom Metazoa; phylum Arthropoda; class Malacostraca; order Decapoda; family Cambaridae; genus Procambarus; species Procambarus clarkii. The sequence goes on from NC_091236.1 coordinate 15,689,780, forward strand.
CCCTGTGGGACTCCACTGGTGACGCCAATCGGAGGTCTCACCTCTCACCGTAACTCTTTGCTTCCTATTGCTTAGATACTCCCTTATCCACTGGAGCACCTTACCAGATACACCTGCCTGTCTCTCCAGCTTATGTACCTGCCTCTTATGCAGTACTGTGTCAAAGGCTTTCCGACAATCCAAGAAAATGCAGTCCACCCAGCCTTCTCTTTCTTGCTTAATCTTTGTCACCTGATCGTAGAATTCTATCAAGCCTGTAAGGCAAGATTTACCCTCCCTGAACCCATGTTGGCGATTTGTCACGAAGTCCCTCCTCTCCAGATGTGCTACCAGGTTTTTTCTCACAATCTTCTCCATCACCTTGCATAGTATACAAGTCAAGGACACTGGCCTGTAGTTCAGTGCCTCTTGCCGGTCGCCCTTTTTGTATATTGGGACCACATTCGCCGTCTCCCATATTTCTGGTAGGTCTCCCGTCTCCAGTGACTTACTATACACTATGGAGAGTGGCAAGCATAGTGCCTCTGCACACTCTTTCAGTATCCATGGTGAGATCCCGTCTCGACCAACAGCCTTTCTAACATCCAGATCCAGCAGGTGTCTCTTGACCTCCTCTCTCAAAATTTCGAACTCTTCCAAGGCTGCCTGGTTTACCTCCCTTTCTCCTAGCACAGTGACCTCACCTTGTTCTATTGTGAAGACCTCTTGGAACCTCTTGTTGAGTTCTTCACACACCTCTCTGTCATTTTCTGTATACCTGTCCTCGCCTGTTCGAAGTTTCAATACCTGTTCTTTCACTGTTGTTTTCCTTCTGATGTGACTGTGGAGTAGCTTAGTTCGGTCTTGGCTTTGTTTGCTATATCATTCTCAAAACTTTTCTCTGCTTCTCTTCTCACCCTGACGTACTCATTCCTGGTTCTCTGGTATCTCTCTCTGCTTTCTGGTGTTCTGTTATTCCGGAAGTTCCTCCACGCCCTTTTGTTCAGTTTCTTCGCTTCCATACATGCCCTATTATACCATGGATTCTTCTGTTGCTTCTCGGATTTTTCCCTTTGGGCCGGGATGAGCCTGTTTACTGCCTCCTGACGCTTTTGGGTAACATAGTCCATCATACCCTGTACAGACTTATCTCTGAGGTCTGTGTCCCAAGGTATTTCACTTAGGAAACTTCTCAGCTGTTTATAATTCCCCTTTCGGTATGCCAGCCTTTTGATTCCTAGTTCTTTTTGGGGGGAGATAAGTCCTAGCTCTAATAGGTACTCAAAGTTCAATACACTGTGGTCACTCATTCCCAAGGGCGTTTCCATCTTAACTTCCCTTATATCCCACTCATATATATATTATATGGTGTGTGTGTGTGTGCGTGTGTGTGTGTGTGTGTGTGTGTGTGTGTGTGTGTGTGTGTGTGTGTGTGTGTGTGTGTGTGTGTGTGTGTGTGTGTGTGTGTACTCACCTATTTCTACTCACCTATTTGTGCTTGCGTGGGTTGAGCTCTGGCTCTTTGGTCCCGCCTCTCAACTGTCAATCAACTGGTACTCACCTAGTTGTGTTTGCGGGGGTTGAGCTCTACTCTTTGGTCCCGCCTCCTTTGCTTTGGTGTACAGATTCCTGAGCCTACTGGGCTCTATCATATCTACATTTGAAACTGTGTATGGAGTCAGCCTCCACCTCATCACTGCCTAATGCATTCCATCCGTTAACTACTCTGACACTGAAAAAGTTCCTTTTAACATCTCTGTGGCTCATATGGGTACTCAGTTTCCACCTGTGTCCCCTTGCTCGCGTCCCACCAGTGTTGAATAGTTCATCCTTGTTTACCCGGTCGATTCCTCTGAGGATTTTGTAGGTTGTGATCATGTCCCCCCTTACTCTTCTGTCTTCCAGTGTCGTAAGGTGCATTTCCCGCAGCCTTTCCTCGTAACTCATGCCTCTTAGTTCTGGGACTAGTCCAGTAGCATACCTTTGGACTTTTTGCAGCTTCGTCTTGTGCTTGACAAGGTTTGGGCTCCATGCTGGGGCCGCATACTCCAGGATTGGTCTTACATATGTGGTGTACAAGATTCTGAATGATTCCTTACACAGGTTCCTGAACGCTGTTCTGATGTTAGCCAGCCTCGCATATGCCGCAGACGTTATTCTTTATATGTGGGCTTCAGGAGACAGGTTTGGTGTGATATCAACTCCTAGATCTTTCTCTCTGTTCGTTTCATTAAGTACTTCACCTCCTATTCTGTATCCTGTGTCGTGCCTCCTATTTCCACTGCCTTGTTTCATTACTTTGCATTTACTCGGGTTGAACTTCAACAGCCATTTGTTGGACCATTGTGTGTGTGTGTGTGTGTGTGTGTGTGTGTGTGTGTGTGTGTGTGTGTGTGTGTGTGTGTGTGTGTGTGTGTGTGTGTGTGTGTGTGTGTGTGTGTGTGTGTGTGTGTGTGTGTGTGTGTGTGTGTGTGTGTGTATGTGTGTTTGTGTGTGTGTGTGTGTGTGTGTGTGTGTGTGTGTGTGTGTGTGTGTGTGTGTGTGTGTGTGTGTGTGTGTGTGTGTGTGTGTGTGTGTGTGTGTGTGTGTGTGTGTGTGTGTGTGTGTGTGTGTGTGTGTGTGTGTGTGTGTGTGTGTGTTTGTATTCTGGTCATGAATTTGTGCACACTTTTGAATGGGAGTACTCACCTATTTGCTCTCGCCTAGTTGGGCTTGCGGGGGTCTGGCTCTTTGGTCTGGCTTTTTAGAATGTCAAACAGAACACAAAGAGTAACAGTCAATCAAATAAAATCGAGTCCAAGGGCAGTTAAAAGTTTTGTACCTCAAGGTACAGTCCTTGCACCACTGCTTTTCCTTATTCTCATATCAGATATAGATAAAAATACAAGTCACAGCTTCCTGTCATCCTTTGCAGATGACACAAAAATCAGCATGAAAATTACCTCTGCTGAAGACATTGAAAAACTACAAGCAGATTTTAATAAAGTTTATGATTGGACATAGAAAATACAATTATGTTTAACAGTGATAAATTTCCGGTACTCAGGTACAGTAAAAATGTGGACCTTAAACATAATACAGGGAACAAAACACAATCAAATCTGCCCATAGTAAGAAAACAGTATGTTAACGATTTGAAAATAATGATGTCCGACGACCTAACGTTTATGGAGTATAACCAAGCAAATATTGCATCAGCCAGATAAATTATAGAATGGATTACAAGAACTTTCAAATCCAGGGATCCCATCACAATGGTTGTACTATTCAAATCACTTGTGTTGTCCTATCTTGAGTCCTGCTCAGTACTCACTTCCCCCTTCAGAGCAGGAGAGATTGTTGAAATGACGGGAATACAGAGAACATATACGGCACGCATAGGCGCGATAAAGCACCTACATTATCGGGATCTTTTCAAAGCTCTCCAAATGTACTCACTATAAAGGAGAAGAGAGAGAGAGATATCAAATAATATACAAGTGGAAAGTGCTGGAGGGTCAAGTACGAAATCAACACAGTAAAATACCAACGTACTGGAGTGAATGATATGGAAGAAAAGGAAAAATTTAACCAATGAAGAGTAGGTGCCATAGGCACAGTCAGAGAACACTATATAAACATCAGAGGTCCATAGTTATTCAACATCCTCCCAACGAGTATAAGAAATATTGTGGCAACGACCGTTGACATCTTCAACAGAAAACTAGACAGTTTTCTTCAAGGAGTACCGGACCAACCGGGCTGTGGTGGGTATGTGGGCCTGCGGGCCGCTCCAAGCATCAGCCTGCTGGACCAAGCCCTCACAAGTCAAGCCAGGCCACGGGCCGGGCTTGGGGAGTAGAAGAACTCACAGAACCCCATCAAGCAGGTAATAGAGGGTAATAGAGTACACTCACATGAATGTTTGTACACACACCTGTACACAACTTTGTGTACATTTGCTAATATACACAACTCTGAAAGTACACATGGCAGGTTGATGTGTACACCTCTTGACCGCTGTGAAAACGCCCAAATCAAAATGCACATCTCTGTATCAACATGAACACACCAGGATCAATGTACACATCTCTGTATCAACATATACACACTTGGATCAATGTACACATCTCTGTATCAACATGTACACACCGGGGATTAATGTACACCTCTGTATCAACATGTACACACTAGGATCAATGTACACATCTCTGTATCAACATGTACACACAAGGATCAATGTACACATCTCTGTATCAACATGTACACACCGGGGACCAATGTACACATCTCTGTATCAACATGTACACACTAGGATCAATGTACACATCTCTGTATCAACATGTACATTCTAGGATCAATATACACATCTCTGTATCAACATGTACACACCAGGATCAATGTACACATCTTTGTATCAACATGTACACACCAGGATCAATGTACACATCTCTGTATCAACATGTACACACCAGGATAAATGTACACATCTCTGTATCAACATGTACACACCAGGATAAATGTACACATCTCTGTATCAACATGTACACACTAGGATCAATGTACACATCTCTGTATCAACATGTACACACCAGGATCAATGTACACATCTTTGTATCAACATGTACACACCAGGATAAATGTACACATTTCTGTATCAACATGTACACACCAGGATCAATGTGCACATCTTTGTATTAACATGTACACACCAGGATTAATTTACACATCTCTATATCAATGACATGTACTTGCCATGATCAATGTGTTCATCTCTAATTGATCCTGTACAAGATGCGATGATTGAGCACATTTATGGATCACTGTACACAGGTTAGAGCGCACATCCCTACCCCCCCTCCCCACGGTACCGGCGGTCACCACAGGCAGCCATACTGTTAGCAATATTATTTAGCACGCCCATAACTCGACGGGCGCGCGCATTCCTCACTTTACCGTCTGCCCTCCGCTTCTGTTGCTGCTGTTGCTGCTGTTGCTGCTGTTGGCGTTGTTGTTACCTGTGTTGCTGTGGTTGTTGTTGATGTTGTTAATGTTGTTGTTTGACTTGCTGCTGTCTTAGTGCTGCATTTAAATATGTTACTGCTACTCATATTGCAGCTGCTGGTACTATTGTTGCTCCTGCTATTACTACTGCTACTACTGTTGCTGCTACTGTCGATAGAGCAACTGCTATTGCTGTTACTGCTGCTGGTAGAGGTGGTGGTGATCCAGGAGGCTGGTCCCCCTAGCCAGTATTTACCACTTGTCCAGCTCCCAGTGCCGGCTCCTCCCGGAGGTCATATAATCTATTAATACGTAATTTTCCTCCTATTTTGCTCGCCAGTTTGGAGCCTTCACTCACACTGTGTTTACGTGAGTTAGTCTGAGCGGGCAGGCCCGAGTCGTGCAGTTGTGGTCGTCCTCTGAGGTGTATCTGTCGGAGGAGAGGGTGGGGGAGGGGAATGTGTAACTGGGTGGTTGTCCTCTTGAGGGGTGTATGGTGGGGGAGGGGGGGCAGACTGGAGACGTCCACCTGTGATCGTCCTCGGAGATGTGTGCAGTGGGGGCAGGGTGGAGACGTGCACCTATGGTCGTCCTCTGAGATGTGTGGGGTGGAAGGAGAGGCAAGATCTTGATGTGTAGCTGTGGCCGTCCCCTCAGGTGTCACTATCCATGTCACTATCCATATGCGTGTGTGGATAGACTGGACAGTGGTTTTTTTATTTATAAAAATGAACACAATAGATACAATAAAAATGATCGAACAAAAACCATGACAAAGAACAGTACAAATGAACAGAAATGAATCCACACGGGCAACAAGCTTGGCCCAAAATCATAAAGTCAATAACAGGAATATCACATAAAGAGCAACACAAAAGGAACTACAAAACAAGCATAATACATAAAACATGGCATGTACACAGGAAACACAAAGGTACACACAGGGAGCATAAAGGGTACACACAGAAAAACATACACAGAATAAGCCAGTGACAAAGGAAGAGAAGAAAGAATAAGAAACCAACACATACATAGGACGCACAGAAACCGGGAACAAGCACAGAACCACACCCAACGCACACATGAAAAAACACCGAAACACGCAGGAACCGGCACACACGGACATACACCGGAACACACACAGGAACCGGAAAACAGAAACCACAATCACACACCCACAAACAAAAACAACGGGACATGCAAGAACCGGGAAGAACAGAAACAAAGTCACCAATAATGACACCCATTTTTCTCTGGAAACACACTCCGTGGATACCGAAGAACATACTTATTCCAAAGCAGCCACTCCTCATCGGAAGGGCGTCGCCGTCCACACGGCGACGCAGGCGCTCCATAAACTCCAAAGCCACGTCATCAGGCGGCGGCGACCGCACCAAAGCAGAGGACATCGAAGACCCCAGAGTTACTGGAGAGGCAGCAACTCCGCCGCCGATGGAACAGGAGCCGAGGGCATAGACTCCGCCGGCCACACGAAGGGAGGAGGCTCCACAGGGGACAACACGACAGAGGCCACATCCGGAACAGCATCCACAGGGTCGGGCACTGGCACATAATCCCCACTACGGACATCCTTCTTCAGGACCACCACAAAGCCCTGGCCCACATCATCAGCCGCACCAGCCACAACAGGAGGATGTACCTCCCCCCACTGCGGGGAACCCCCGGCTGGAGAAGAAACAGTGGGACACATAGAGACACTGTCATCGGCAGAAGCAGCAGGCACGTGAACCTTCGCCACCACCATTGTAGTCGACACCGCCGCACCAGGTACCACCTCACCAGCACTCGCAGACTCGTAACCGTCAAATTCGCCTTCATCGGCCCAGGTAGAAGGAGGGAAGTACCACGAACGCTTGGGAACCGGCCACATATCTTCTGAGCCGGAGGTGGAGCCAGAAACACGGGAAGCGCAGGGGGTGCGCCCTTTTGCACGGCGCAAGACGTCAGCAGCCTCAACGACAGGGGGAACCGGTCCTACTACAGCAGGAGACCCCCGCCTCCATATCACCTCCCAGCACAGCCGGGACAAACAGCGGGGACGGAGAGACAGAAGCAAAAGGACAAGGCAGAGGGTCAGGCTCAGAAGACGAAGGGTCAGGCACAGAAGACGGAGGGGCAAGCACAGCAGATGGAGAAGCTGAAGACGGAGAGGGGGCGTTCGGGAGAACAACAGCCACCAGGAACGCCACCAGCAGCAGCACATCCAACCGAGGATGGCACAGCCAGCGGAGCACAAGCCCCACCAGGAGCAGGCGCACCATCAGACACAGGGCGTGTCACATCAGCTAAGGGCACGTCCACAAATGCATCCACTGGTCCTCCTCCACAGCCAACGGCGGGAAATCTTCGTCCCGAATGACATTCACTTAGGGGACGACAGCCGCTGAGCAGGCAGCAGAGAGGTGGCCCGCCAACCCACAGAGAAAACACGTGCGAGGCTGACGGTTATAGTAGACCTGGATATAATACCCCATGAGCCGCACCGAGGACGGGATATCATCCCGCAGCCTCTTCCCTGAGTGTGGATACTAGTCTGGACACCCCTCAGCTTCCCGGAGGAAAGCACATTGAGCCTCACACTCAAAATAGCATCAAACTGCCCAAAATATCGCTCGAGCAGCTCCTCGAGGAATTCAAGGGGCGTACCTTGCACGCTGACAAAAGTGAGGGACCAACTTCGGTCCTAGACAACCACAGTACCAGCAGCGTCTGGCAGGGGTAAGGACCGCCCCACGTGACGTCGTAAAACATTCTGTAACCTTCCTCCTCTGCAAACTTCACAATAGCCTGATGCGAAGATACCAATACCACACTATAGATCACAGCCACGGAGACACGCAGCATATCACACATAACTAATTCCGTGGCAAGATAATCGGCCCGTCCAGTAAATTCCCACCGAACGAGCCCGCAAAACGGGGAAGGAGAGGCCCCCCTATCATACAGGCCACATCAACAAACGACGAGTCTGATGGGGTGATCTGTTGGGAACCAAGAAATCCTCCCCCCCCCCCCGAGTGGAAAAGACCCGTAGGTAGCTAAATTAGTGGAAGTTGTGGAAAACATTTTCTTTCACCCCAATCATCTAAGCTCAAGCCTGGCCTCAGGCCGGGCTCGGGGAGTAGAAAAACTCCAAGAGCCCCATGAAGCAGGTATCAAGCAGGCATGCCAACAATAAGAGAAGAAGCGGAGGGAATATAACAACCAAAGGTTTAAAATACTGTCATAGAAGCAAAAACGAAAAGTAGGAATGAGTGGAAGAAATACAGAGGTCAGAGAATAGTGAAAAATCGGGATAAATGAAACAGGGATAGGAATGAATACAAAAATACACAAATACGGCTGGAAAGAAACTATGAAAGTCTAAAGTCGAAAGAAACTATGAAACATCGCCACAGTCCACGTGGTGTAGTGGTAACACACTCTCCTGGCGTTTCTCGAGCGCTTTGGCCTGGGTTCCTATCCTAGCCAGGGAGGATTTACTGGGCGCTAATCCTTAACTGTAGCCTCTGTTCACCCAGCAGAAAATGGGTACCTGGTTGTTAAACGATTTGGCGGGAAAATTTGGATAAAAGACCTACCCGAATCGTTATGCGTGCAAGACACGCATAACGTTTCGTTATGTTATCATATATTGAGATAACAGAAATATCAGGCTGTACAAGAATGTAAGAACTTTTGTATATAAATAAATAATGAAAATGCTATTGCCTCTAAAGATAAGACACAACCAGAACTCCTACACAATCACATAAGAAGGAAAATGACAGTGAACGACCAGGTTAGGAAAAAGGGGGAGGTGAATATTCAAGAAACAATAGAGGAATTTTCGAGGAACTCAGTGCCAGCTTGCAGACGATGAGTGACAATAACGTGACTGAAGATATGATGCCCAAATCACACGTCAGAAAATACAGAGACGACGACGTTTCGGTCAGTCGTGGACCATTATCAAGTCATGCAACGCCAGCTTCCTTGAAGTGCTCACTGCTGAACCTAAATAGCTGCCAACCACTTGGACTGGATGGTAGAGCGACAGTATGACTTCATGCAGGTCGGCGTTAAATCCCCTCGACCGTCCAAACAATTTTGCACCATTCCTTCCCTACCTACCTCAACCGAAGTCTTTATCCTGACCCCTTCCCAGTGCTCTATATGTATATATATATATATATATATATATATATATATATATATATATATATATATATATATATATATATATATATATATATATATATATATATATATATATATATATATATATATATATATATATATATATATATGTCGTACCTAATAGCCAGAACGCACTTCTCAGCCTACTATTCAAGGCCCGATTTGCCTAATAAGCCAAGTTTTCATGAATTAATGTTTTTTCGTCTACCTAACCTACCTAACCTAACCTAACCTAGCTTTTTTTGGCTACCTAACCTAACCTTACCTATATATATAGGTTAGGTTAGGTTAGGTAGGGTTGGTTAGGTTCGGTCATATATCTACGTTAATTTTAACTCCAATAAAAAAAAATCGACCTCATACATAGAGAAAAGGGTTGCTTTATCATTTCATAAGAAAAAAATTATAGTAAATATATTAATTCAGGAAAACTTGGCTTATTAGGCAAATCGGGCCTTGAATAGTAGGCTGAGAAGTGAGTTCTGGCTACTAGGTACGACATATATATATATATATATATATATATATATATATATATATGTTGTACCTAGTAGCCAGAACGTCGTACTCGGCCTGCTATGCAAGGGCCGATTTGCCTAATAAGCCAAGTTTTCCTGAATTAATATATTTTCTCTATTTTTTTTCTTATGAAATGATAAAGTTGCCCATTTCATTATGTATGAGGTCATTTTTTTTATTGGAGTTAAAATTAACTTAGATATATGACCGAACCTAACCAACCCTACCTAACCTAACCTAACCTATCTTTATAGGTTAGGTTAGGTTAGGTAGCCGAAAAAGTTAGGTTAGGTTAGGTAGGTTAGGTAGTCGAAAAACAATTAATTCATGAAAACTTGGCTTATTAGGCAAATCGGGCCTTGCATAGTAGGCTGAGATGTGCGTTCTGGCAACTAGGTACGACATATATATATATATATATATATATATATATATATATATATATATATATATATATATATATATATATATATATATATATATATATATATAACTGAAAACTCACACCCCAGAAGTGACTCAAACCCATACTCCCAGGAGCCACGCAACTGGTATGTACAAGACGCCTTAATCCACTTGACCATCACGACCGGACATAATGAGGTGATAGCCGAGGCTATTTGAACCACCCCACCGCCGGCACTCGGATAGTAATCTTGGGCATAGCATTTTACCAAATCACCTCATTCTTTGGGGCACACGTGAGGAACACAAATGCGAACAAGCCTGAATGGTCCCCAGGACAATATGCAACTGAAAACTCACACCCCAGAAGTGACTCGAACCCATACTCCCAGGAGCCACGAAACTGGTATGTACAAGACGCCTTAATCCACTTGACCATCACGACCGGACATAATGAGGTGATAGCCGAGGCTATTTGAACCACCCCACCGCCGGCACTCGGATAGTAATCTTGGGCATAGCATTTTACCAAATCACCTCATTCTTTGGGGCACACATGAGGAACACAAATGCGAACAAGCCTGAATGGTCCCCAGGACATTAAGTGGATTAAGGCGTCTTGTACATACCAGTTGCGTGGCTCCTGGGAGTATGGGTTCGAGTCACTTCTAGGGTGTGAGTTTTCAGTTGCATATTGTCCTGGGGACCATTCAGGCTTGTTCGCATTTGTGTTCCTCACGTGTGCCCCAAAGAATGAGGTGATTTGGTAAAATGCTATGCCCAAGATTACTATCCGAGTGCCGGCGGTGGGGTGGTTCAAATAGCCTCGGCTATCACCTCATTATGTCCGGTCGTGATGGTCAAGTGGATTAAGGCGTCTTGTACATACCAGTTGCGTGGCTCCTGGGAGTATGGGTTCGAGTCACTTCTGGGGTGTGAGTTTTCAGTTGCATATTGTCCTGGGGACCATTCAGGCTTGTTCGCATTTGTGTTCCTCACGTGTGCCCCAAAGAATGAGGTGATTTGGTAAAATGCTATGCCCAAGATTACTATCCGAGTGCCGGCGGTGGGGTGGTTCAAATAGCCTCGGCTATCACCTCATTATGTCCGGTCGTGATGGTCAAGTGGATTAAGGCGTCTTGTACATACCAGTTGCGTGGCTCCTGGGAGTATGGGTTCGAGTCACTTCTGGGGTGTGAGTTTTCAGTTGCATATTGTCCTGGGGACCATTCAGGCTTGTTCGCATATATATATATATATATATATATATATATATATATATATATATATATATATATATATATATATATATATATATATATATATATATATATATATATATATATATTTTTATTTTTTTTTTTTTTTTTTTGAGATATATACAAGAGTTGTTACATTCTTGTACAGCCACTAGTACGCGTAGCGTTTCGGGCAGGTCTCTGGAATACGATCCCCGTCGCGAAGAATCGTTGTTACAACAAAGTACCCATTTTACTGTTGAGTTAAACAGAGGCTACAGTTAAGGATTTGCGCCCAGTAAATCCTCCCCGGCCAGGATACGAACCCATGACAAAGCTCTCGCGGAACGCCAGGCGAGTGTCTTACCACTACACCACGTAATGTAATGGCTATAATATAATCGTAATATCTTGGGGCTTTCTCCTGATAGTTTCCTTTCCATTGCCAGATGCGGAGGTTACCCAAGATGAGATATTTATCATATATTGAGACAACAGAAAGGATACAACTAGCGTCACTAGACGAAACTGAAGCTATTGGATCAAGCAACATATCACTTTGTATGTTAAAAGAAGGAGTACAGGCCAATTATCGAATCTCTCGCGATCATCTTTAATAGAGTCACTTTTAAAGGGAGAACTATTTTAATTTTCTAAGAATTACCATGCTGCTGGAAGAAGACAAATGTAATACAATCCCTCCCCATTATGGATTCGTGCCATAATTGTGATGGATTGGGTACGATGAGAAACCGAAGGAACTAAACCTGACGACGCTAGAAAAGAGGAGGGGGGGGGGAAGACAAAATACTTAAGGGGGATTAATAGAGTGCAAAAAGAGGAAATGTTCACAATGAACACCAATATTACAAGAGGATATAGATGGAGTCATGGAGATGTTAGAAAGTTTCTTGTAGCATAAGAGTAGTGAGAAAGTGGAATGAACGAAAGGAGTAGGATGTGGTTGCAAACTTCATTAATAATTTTAAAAGTAGATATGATACGAAAATAGATCGGAAATTACTGCATTAGGCAACAGGCGGTTTGAAAAGCGGGGTCCAAGAGCTAACACCGGTCATCCAGGCACAAATTGTTCAGTACAAATGGATGAATATTAATAGATGAACGAGCAAGCAACACACACAGAGACATTAGAAAGAACTTTTTCAGTGTCAGAGTAGTTAGTAAATAGAATGCATTAGGCAGTGATGTGGTGGAGGCTGACTCCATACACAGTTTCAAGTGTAGATATGATAGAGCCCAGTAGGCCTAGGAACCTGTACACCAGTTCATTGACAGTTAAGAGGCGGGACCAAAGAACCAAAGCTCAACCCCTGCAAGTACAATTAGATGAGTACACACGCACACAAACTTGTCACCAACAGCGTCATACTTATATGCTAGCGGTGTTCAAAATTTAATTACCCTGAACTATTTCCACGAGGCACTTGGGGGGTTTTAGGCTTAATTGCCTATTACGCGTATAGTATTGCGAGACTCTAATTATTTGCTATATAACTGAACCTTTGAAACACACCTCGTTTATACACGCATACTATTTTTAATTTAATATTCTTAATTGGACGTTTGCTGCTGATCTGTACACTATAAGTGTTATTTATAAACCTATTTCAGGCCGGGCTATTTCACACTCGCGCCCGGATAATGGTGGACGATTTTCCCATTCTCAACCTTGCGAGAGATGATGGTTAGGGCCACCTGTTCTAGTGGCCCCGCTAACGAGAGGGGGTTGGGGGGGGGGGCTTAGAAACCACTATTTATCGAGCGTGCTCATTATATCTTTCCTTTGATTATTCTAATTAGCCTCGTAGTGAGCGCCCCGGACGCTGCAGGCCCCTAATTAATCTATTTATAATTGGTTATCTCGTTTGTTCTGATTGTAAACAACGGTAACGTTTTGCGTGCGTTAAGATAAACTGTTGATATCCTTCATAAAATGTGGAATATGTCAGGAAAAAAGAAAGGGGTTAATTTTTTTTGTGGGGGGTTCGATTTTCTCACTCCGGTGGTAATATAATTATTATTTGGTTGTGGGGTGGGCATGTGGTGTGGGGGGGGGGAGAGCATGGTTCTGTGTGGGGTGGGGTTCTGGGGGAGGGAGGAAGATATTTTGAAGAGGAATATAACAGCATAGACTGTGTTGTGACAGAACAAGATGCCACATTTGTTACCCCTCCCCCCCCAGTCCCATCATCCCCTCCCCTCCTCTCTCAGTCAGTCAGGTGCTGTCACAGTGAGAGGTTGTGTTAGCTGGAGCTCTGGAGTAACATTATTATTGCAATAATGGAAGGGTTAGTAAATGATTTGGTGAGTTTGGTTGGAGCTCTTAGAGCAGAGATGGACTCCCTGCGGGAGGAGGTACGACGGCTGAGACTTCGAGAGGAAACGAAGGAGGAAACCAGTGTTGACGAGACCTCATCGTGGAGAGTAGTGAAAGACAGGGGTCTTAAGAAGACCTTGACAAGGCCGCCTACAGACGCCCTAAGGACGGCAAATTCATTTGCCGTGTTGGAGGACGAGTGCTGTGGTGCGCCTGCAGCGAGGAAATCAGCGAGGAACGGCGGAGCGCAGGCCCCTGCTGCTCAGAAAGTTAGGGCGGTACCGAAGCGAATTTTGGTTGTGGGAGATTCCCAGGTGAGGTATTTAGACAGAACGTTTTGTGCCAGAGATAGAGGGAACAGATTAAGGGTTTGCTATCCGGGAGCTGGAATTGGTGATATTGTTGAAAACATGAAGACAAGGCTCCCCTGACAAGAGGGAGCCAACTTAGCTTAGCTGCCAACACCCACACATCGTGTCAGCAAGGCGGACAGCCCGCCTGCTTTTATACCTCTCACTGTATTTCCCACTTCTATACTTCCCTTAACCTATTCCTCTCCTTCCTCTTTACTCCCCCCCCCCAAAAAAAAGGGGGGGCCAAGTGGGAGTGGGGGAGGGGGGAGTATTTTGGTAGAGTGAGTTGGGGAGCGTGCGTGTGTGCGTGCGTGAGTGCGCGTATGTGCGTGTGCATGCTGAGTAAGTGTGTGGGGAGGTTAGGGGGAGATATATTTGGTGAAAAGGGGAAGAGGCACAGAAGAGAACTATTTGTGTATGCTTAGGAGGAAGGAGGGGGAGGAGGCACACACACACATGTGTGTGTGTGTGTACTCACCTAGTTGTACTCACCTAGTTGTGTTTGCGGGGGTTGAGCTCTGGCTCTTTGGTCCCGCCTCTCAACCGTCAATCAACAGGTGTACAGGTTCCTGAGCCTATTGAGCCCTATCATATCTACACTTTAAACTATGTATGGAGTCAGCCTCCACCACATCACTTCCTAATGCATTCCATTTGTTAACCACTCTGACACTAAAAATGTTCTTTCTAATATCTCTGTGGCTCATTTGGGCACTCAGTTTCCACCTATGTTCCCTTGAGCGTGTGCCCCTTGTGTTAAATAGTGTTGTAATCCACAAGTTAGTAGGAATTATTAGCTAGAGGATCATTACTACAACACTTAACGAATGATGATTGAAAGTACATGTAAGTAGACAGACTATGGATCACATATCTAAGAAAGGTCAATGGATTAAGACCGAAGCTGTTTAGCCAAATTAATAATTCCTGGAAAGAGGAAATATTCTTCGTCAGGCTTCTAGGATCAAGGTTACCGCTCTAGGGATAAGGTTAATCGGATTATACCTTCCTCGAGAGGCGTGGTGAAATGATTGAGGCCATGGTTGGCTGGAGTCAGTCTGGTTGTGGAAGTTGAACTAGCAAGTCCTCCGAGGTCTCCGTTTGTGGCAGCAGCGAAGTGTAGCAGACAGCTATGCGAGAGCCTGTTGTGATCTTAGTGACCAAGTTAAGTCTGCAGTATGTGAGTATTGAATGTAAGACTAACCGGGTGTGGAGCGTTGTAGTAATCATTCCGTATTAGGGACTTAGGCGGAAGTTACGAGTGTGTGTGGTGATCGCGGAGGTCAAGTGGTCTATGGGTATTGGAAGTGTATTGACCTAATAGAGTATGTTAATATATTATTATTTGTCAGAGTCTATTCATTGTAATTAAATGACAAAACACGACGGCCTTTAAATACCTTCCATATGTTCATTCATTGTGTTCCAGTACAAACCTAGTGGTACGCCTCAAGGGTCTGGTGTGTGTAGGAGTACACGGTGGTAGTAACGGTTGCTGAGGCAAGGTGTTATGTGTTGTGTATTCGCTGTGTTCGGAATGAACCGGGGTTCAGCGTCGACATATTTGGTGGCAGCGCAAACAGGTTTTGGAACACTGTGCGAGATGAAGGAAGTGTGGTTCTGGTTTAGTTGGTGAGGGAATGTTCGGGAAATGGTAGACGTCGGGTTGTGGTGAGAATGGTGGTTACTAGACGGAGGAAAGAAGGGTCAGGTGAGACCAGGTCAGAGGAGTTAGTTAATTAAAGGGACTAGGCCATTGTGGGGCACATGTGGGGTTTATTTCTTTCTTTCCAGATTCCCGCAACGAGAGACGGGTAAGATGCAAGTCTGGACCACTGAAGCATCGGGATCCAAAACAAGGGCAGAGTTCGTCGTCCGGATTATACATTGTTCGTAGCGCGGATAATACATTGTTCGTAGTGCGGATTATACAGTGTTCGTAGTGCGGATTATACAGCGTGGCGAGGTAAATTAGTGCGGGTGAATGTGGGCCAGCGTGGGCCATGTGCGGCCATGTCCGGGCCAAGCGATGGGTGGGCCAAGCAGGCCGCACCTTGGAGCTTGTTTTATATCGTTGGTAAGGCGGAAAGAGTGATAAAACGTTGCTAAGGACAAATCAAGCGTGAAAACTACGTAATATGACGTAAATTAAATTTCACGTAAAGTGTAAACCTAATATTTTAAAGATAATTAAATATTACGTAAAGATTCGAGCGATTTCAGGCGTTACATCGATACAGAAAATAGGCGAAGTTAATTGTGAACTCCTAGGCATAGCGAGCGACGCGTAATTTGACGTCTGGGGTTCGATGTCTCGTGTACCCTGGAGAGGTCCATGGAGATTTTTTTGTGGGTGCAGGTAGCATTATGGAGGGTGTTACCTTGGGACACGGGGAGCGTGTCCCGTTGGTGGGGGTGTGTGGCGCCGGGAGTAGTGCATGGTTGTGTATTGGTGTTTGGACGCCAAGTGTAGTGCATGGTTGTGTATTGGCGTTTGTACGCCGGGGTGTGTAGTGTAATGCACGTGTAGTGGCTTATTAAACTCCAGCGTAATGCATAGTATTTACTGTAGTGAAATGTGCATGTTTTGACTGTTGATATTATGGATGTAGTATAGTGCATGACATTGTTGGCATTGTAGCGCCAAGATGTAGCATAACTGGTTGTTGTAACACCGGGTGTATTGTAGACATTAGCGTTGAAGTATGTTAACGCAGGTGGTAGAGTGTGGCGGGTGGCCACTACACAAGAAATTATGCCTGACGAGTGTTGGTCAGGTAATTAACGGATTACGAGAGAAAAGGGAGTGTGTGTGGCGTCTGGTTACTTATTGGTGGTGTTATTGGTGGTGACGTCTCGTGGTGTTTTGATGCGCTCTGGCGCAAGGCATATGCCTGTGGTGGTAATGGTGTTGGGGGACGCCGTGTGTGTTGTGTTGAGGGCGTTGGGGACGCCGTGTGTTGTGTTGAGGGCGTTGGGGACGCCGTGTGTTGTGTTGAGGGCGTTGGGGACGCCGTGTGTTGTGTTGAGGGCGTTGGGGACGCCGTGTGTTGTGTTGAGGGCGTTGGGGACGCCGTGTGTTGTGTTGAGGGCGTTGGGGACGCCGTGTGTTGTGTTGAGGGCGTTGGGGACGCCGTGTGTTGTGTTGAGGGCGTTGGGGACGCCGGGTGTTGTGTTGAGGGCGTTGGGGACGCCGGGTGTTGTGTTGAGGGTGTTGGGGACGCCGGGTGTTGTGTTGAGGGCGTTGGGGACGCCGGGTGTTGTGTTGAGGCCGTTGGGGACGCCGGGTGTTGTGTTGAGGGCGTTGGGGACGCCACTGGGTGGTGTAGTGTAGTGGCGTTTGGACGCCTGGTATGGAGTGTGGTGTGTGGAGTATATGGTGGCGTAGGGGCGCCAGGTAGTGGTCGGTAAGGTGAGTATTGGCGTAGCATGGTCGGTGCGTTAGGACGCAGGAAGTGGTTGTGGGGATGTGTAGCGTTATAATGAGGTCATCAGTGGTTGGGTTGACCAGAGGTGATGGTGTGTCGGAGTGGATAAGTGTTATGGATAAGATTATAATGTAGAATTTCAAAATTTCAGGTGTTGGTGGTTGCAGTGGGCGAGTCAAGTAGATATACTAATTTCTCATTAATTAAGTTGTTACAGGAATCTCGGTAGAAGCGAGCCAGTGGTAGTATGATGCTTTAGTGACATTAGTTGTGAAATTATTTTAATGAGGTATTTATTGTGATAATGTATGTGTATGTATATACTATATATTACCTCATCGGCACCATTACTGAGTGTTAGGCATGAGAAGGTCCCCCGGGATCATGTCACAGAGCTTCAGGTAGAGTAGAAGGGAAGCTATGAGGCTACACTCAGTAATTCTAGAAAAAAAGGGGGGTGGAAGTGAAGCCAACGTGACGTTATAGGCGAAATTCGCCCCCTGACATCAAAGCAGGGATAAGGGCCAGCTGCAATGGTTTTGCAGCTGCGCTCAGGCTATATACGGGGAGAGAGTAAGGAGCCGAGGGGGTTATGTAATAATGGGATCGAGCCATGGGGCTCCGAGGGAATATTTTGCAGGTACAGCGATCGGGAAGGTGTGAATACAGGTGGACACACTCTGGGCGGATGGGCCTAGACCAGAGAGCTGTGAGGGATCTACAGCGTTCTGGGATTGGTGCCCTGGAACGAGACGTCAGCACAGACCCAAGGGAACATGACCCTGGGGTAGGAATCTCCGTTGCTCTGGAGGCCAGGATCACGTTAGCTCAGAGCAACGATGGGACATTGACAACATTCACCAGGCTGGACAGCCTGGGTTTTGTCCGGGTCATGGAGGATCTATGACCTAGCAACCATGGGACACGAAGACAAGAGAAGTGATGCTGCCAATTGTGGAGGAGGCCAGTGAAACATTGTGTGATCATTGTAAGCCCTTATGTCAACAGTACAGGGCAAGATGTTAAATTATAATTAACTTGTTACTAAGGATGAAGAACCTTAGATATATATGTGTTGTGTATATAATAATGACTAGTGTCATTTCTGTTTAAGTGCCAGCATTCTGGTCAATGTAATTTTATGGTTATGTTTGTATGTAATTATATGTCAGCAGTTTAGGTATATGTGCATTGTTGGAGATGGGAAAAATTATTACAGACTATTTAACCTGTGATATGATGTGAATATAATGTATATGTTGGAGAAGTGTTGTGAGTCATGTCGAGGAAAATTTTAATTTATTTCATCGTGTGTATGATAAACTAATTGGATGATTTTTTAGTTGTACACATATGGTGGGTGCATCCTCCAGGTCCTTGCACTAATGGAACCATTGCAATGATGCATATGGGGATATATGCGTGTTTAAGGAGGGGAGTGGTGTTGTAATCCACAAGTTAGTAGGAATTATTAGCTAGAGGATCATTACTACAACACTTAACGAATGATGATTGGAAGTACATGTAAGTAGACAGACTATGGATCACATATCTAAGAAAGGTCAATGGATTAAGACCGAAGCTGTTTAGCCAAATGATTAATTCCTGGAAAGAGGAATTATTAATTTGGCTAAACAGCTTCGGTCTTAATCCATTGACCTTTCTTAGATATGTGATCCATAGTCTGTCTACTTACATGTACTTTCAATCATCATTCGTTAAGTGTTGTAGTAATGATCCTCTAGCTAATAATTCCTACTAACTTGTGGATTACAACACCACTCCCCTCCTTAAACACCACGGTACACCTGTCTTTATCTACCCTATCAATTCCCTTGAGAATCTTGAATGTGGTGATCATGTCCCCCCTAACTCTTCTGTCTTCCAGCGAAGTGAGGTTTAATTCCCGTAGTCCTCCTCGTAGCTCATACCTCTCAGTTCGGGTACTAGTCTGTTGGCAAACCTTTGAACCTTTTCCAGTTTATTCTTATCCTTGACTAGACTCCATGCTGGGGCTGCATACTCCAGGATTGGCCTGACATATGTGGTATACAAAGTTCTGAATGATTCTTTACCTAAGAATGTGTGTTTGTGTGTTTGTGTGTTTGTGTGTTTGTGTGTTTGTGTGTGTGTGTGTGTGTGTGTGTGTGTGTGTGTGTGTGTGTGTGTGTGTGTGTGTGTGTGTGTGTGTGTGTGTGTGTGTGTGTGTGTGTGTGTGTGTGTGTGTGTGTACTCACCTAGTTGTACTCACCTAGTTGTGTCTGCAGGATCGAGCATTGACTCTTGGATCCCGCATTTCGAGCATCGGTTGTTTACAGCAATGACTCCTGTCCCATTTCCCTGTCATACCTGGTTTTAAAATTATGAATAGTATTTGCTTCCACAACCTGTTCCTGAAGTGCATTCCATTTTCCCACTACTCTCACGCTCAAAGAAAACTTCCCAAGATCTCTGTGACTCATCTGAGTTTCAAGCTTCCATCCACGTCTCCTCGTTCTGTTACTATTCCGTGTGAACATTTCGTCTATGTCCACTCTGTCAATCCCTCTGAGTATTTTATACGTTCCTATCATGTCCCCCCTTTCCCTTCTTCTTTCTAGTGTCGTAAGGCACAGTTCCCTCAGGCGCTCCTCATACCCCATCCCTCGTAGCTCTGGGACGATTCTCGTTGCAAACCTCTGAACGTTTTCCAGTTTCATTATATGCTTCTTCAGATGGAGACTCCATGATGAGGCGGCATACTCTAAGACTGGCCTCACGTAGGCAGTGTAAAGCGCCCTAAATGCCTCCTTACTTAGGTTTCTGAATGATGTTCTAACTTTTGCCAGTGTAGAGTATGCTGCTGTCGTTATCCTATTTATATGTGCCTCAGGAGATAGATTAGGTGTTACGTCCACACCCAGGTCTCTTTCGCGCGTCGTCACAGGTAGGCTGTTCCCCTTCATTGTGTACTGTCCCTTTGGTCTCCTATCTCCTAGTCCCATTTCCATAACTTTACATTTGCTCGTGTTGAATTCCAATAGCCATTTCCCTGACCATCTCTGCAACCTGTTCAGGTCCTCTTGCAATCCTCATCTGTCACAACTGTTCTCATCAATTTTGCGTCATCCGCAAACATCGACATGTAGGACTCTACGCCTGTAAACATGTCGTTAACATATACAAGAAATAGAATTGGTCCCAGCACCGATCCTTGTGGTACTCCACTTGCTACTGTTCGCCAGTCCGACTTTTCGCCCCTTACTGTAACTCTTTGGCTCCTTCCTGTCAGGTAGTTCCTTATCCATGCTAGGACCTTTCCCCCCACCCCCGCCAGCCTCTCGTGCTTTAACAGCAGTCTCATGTGCGGTACTGCATCAAAGGCTTTTTGGCAGTCCAGAAATATGCAGTCTGCCTAACCATCTCTGTCCTGTCTTATCCTCGTTATTTTATCATAGAATTCCAGAAGGTTTGTTAGGCACGATTTCCCTGTCCAGAACCCATGTTGATGTTTGTTCACAAACCTAATGTTCTCCAGGTGTGCAACCAGTCGTAGCCTAATTATTCTTTCCAGTATTTTACAGGGGAAGCTTGTCAGTGATACAGATCTATAGTTAAGTGCCTCCTCCCTATCACCTTTCTTGAAGATCTGCACGACATTTGCCTTCTTCCAGTAACTGGGCAATTTTCCCGACATAAGTGACTCATTAAAGATCCTTGCCAGAGGCACGCTGAGGGCCTGCGCTGCTTCTTTTAGTATCCAAGGTGATACTTTGTCTGGTCCAACTGCTTTAGTTGCATCTACAGTGGTTAACTGTTTCATTACCTCATCTGCTGTCACCTCTATATCTGATAGTCTTTCATCTAGGGTAACCCCTTCCAACAATGGGAGCTGCTCAGGCTCGGTAGTGAACACTCCATGGAAACTGGCATTCAGTGCCTCGCAGATTTCCTTGTCACTTTCAGTATATGTCTCCTCTGTCTTCCTTAGTCTTGTCACTTGGTCGTTCACCGACATTTTTCTTCTTATATGACTGTGTAGTAACTTAGGTTGTTTTTTTGCTTTGATTGCAATATCGTTCTCATAGTCCCTTTCCGATGGTCGTCTTATGTTAATGTAATCGTTCCTAGCTCTGTTGTATCTGATACTGTTGTCCTCTGTCCTTTGTCTTCTGTACTTCCTCCACTCCCGCCTGCTGGCCATTTTTGCTTTCTGATACTGTCTATTAAACCATGGATTATTATATTCCTTCTTATTTTTTCCCTTTACTGTTGGTATAAATCTCTCTTCGGCCTCCTGGCATTTCTGTATGACTAGGTCTATCACATCTTGGACTGTTTTTCCTTTAATTTCTTCCTCCCACTGCACTTCACCCAGATAGTCCCTTATCCTCTTATAGTCCCCTTTCCTGTAGTCAACTCTCCTTTCCCACACACTTTCTCCTGTGTGTGTTTGTGTGTGTGTGTGTGTGTGTGTGTGTGTGTGTGTGTGTGTGTGTGTGTGTGTGTGTGTGTGTGTGTGTGTGTGTGTGTGTGTGTGTGTGTGTGTGTGTGTGTGTGTGTGTGTGTGTGTGTGTACTCACCTAGTACTCACCTAGTTGTGTTTGCGGGGGTTGAGCTCTGGCTCTTTGGTCCCGCCTCTCAACCGTCAATCAACAGGTGTACAGATTCCTGAGCCTATTGGGCTCTATCATATCTACACTTGAAACTGTGTATGGAGTCAGCCTCCATCACATCACCTCCTAATGCATTCCATTTGTCAACCACTCTGACACTAAAAAAGTTCTTTCTAATATCTCTGTGGCTCATTTGGGCACTCAGTTTCCACCTGTGTCCCCTTGTGCGTGTTCCCCTTGTGTTAAATAGACTGTCTTTATCTACCCTATCAATTCCCTTCAGAATCTTGAATGTGGTGATCATGTCCCCCCAAACTCTTCTGTCTTCCAGCGAAGTGAGGTTTTATTCCCGTAGTCTCTCCTCGTAGCTCATACCTCTCAGCTCGGTTACTAGTCTGGTGGCAAACCTTTGAACATTTTCCAGTTTAGTCTAATCCTTGACTAGATATGGACTCCATGCTGGGGCTGCATACTCCAGGATTGGCCTGACATATGTGGTATACAAAGTTCTGAATGATTCTTTACACAAGTTTCTGAATGCCCTTCGTATGTTGGCCAGCCTGGCATATGCCGCTGATGTTATCCGCTTGATATGTGCTGCAGGAGACAGGTCTGGCGTGATATCAACCCCCAAGTCTTTTTCCTTCTCTGACTCCTGAAGAATTTCCTCTCCCAGATGATACCTTGTAACTGGCCTCCTGCTCCCTACACCCATCTTCATTACATTACATTTGGTTGGGTTAAACTCTAACAACCATTTGTTCGACCATTCCTTCAGCTTGTCTAGGTCTTCTTGAAGCCTCAAACAGTCCTCTTCTGTTTTAATCCTTCTCATAATTTTGGCATCGTCCGCAAACATTGAGAGAAATGAATCGATACCCTCTGGGAGATCATTTACATATATCAGAAACAAGATAGGACCGAGTACAGAGCCCTGTGGGACTCCACTGGTGACTTCACGCCAATCGGAGGTCTCACCCCTCACCGTAACTCTCTGCTTCCTATTGCTTAGATACTCCCTTATCCACTGGAGCACCTTACCAGCTACACCTGCCTGTCTCTCCAGCTTATGTACCAGCCTCTTATGCGGTACTGTCTCAAAGGCTTTCCGAAAATCCAAGAAAATGCAGCCCGTCCAGCCCTCTCTTTCTTGCTTAATCTTTGTCACCTGATCGTAGAATTCTATCAAGCTTGTAAATCAAGATTTACCCTCCCTAAACCAATGTTGGCGATTTGTCACGAAGTCCCTTCTCTCCAGATGTGTTACCAGGTTTTTTCTCACGATCTTCTCCATCACCTGGCATGGTATACAAGTCAAGGAAACTGGCCTGTAGTTCAGTGCCTCTTGCCTGTCGCCCTTTTTGTATATTGGGACCACATTCGGCGTCTTCCATATTTCTGGTAGGTCTCCCATCTCCAGTGACTTACTATACACTATGGAGAGTGGCAAGCAAAGTGCCTCTGCACACTCTTTCAGTATCCATGGCGAGATCCCATCTCGACCAACAGCCTTTCTAACATCCAGATCCAGCTGGTATCTCTTGACCTCCTCTCTCGTAATTTCGAACTCTTCCAAGGCCGCCTGGTTTACCTCCCTTTCTCCTAGCACGGTGACCTCACCTTGTTCTATTGTGAAGACCTCCTGGAACCTCTTGTTGAGTTCTTCACACACCTCTCTGTCATTCTCTGTATACCTGTCCTCGCCTGTTCGAAGTTTCAATACCTGTTATTTCACTGTTGTTTTCCTTCTGATGTGACTGTGGAGTAGCTTTGGTTTGGTCTTGGCTTTGTTTGCTATATCATTTTCAAAACTTTTCTCTGCTTCTCTTCTCACCCTGACGTACTCATTCCTGGTTCTCTGGTATCTCTCTCTGCTTTCTGGTGTTCTGTTATTCCGGAAGTTCCTCCACGCCCTTTTGTTCAGTTTCTTCGCTTCCATACATGCCCTATTATACCATGGATTCTTCTGTTGCTTCTCGGATTTTTCCCTTTGGGCCGGGATGAGCCTGTTTACTGCCTCCTGACACTTTTGGGTAACATAGTCCATCATACCCTGTACAGACTTATCTCTGAGGTCTGTGTCCCAAGGTATTTCACTTAGGAAACTTCTCATCTGTTCATAATTCCAATTTCGGTATGCCAGCCTTTTGATTCCTAGTTCTTTTTTGGGGGAGATAAGTCCTAGCTCTACCAGGTACTCAAAGTTCAATGCACTGTGGTCACTCATTCCCAAGGGCGCTTCCATGTTAACTTCCCTTATATCCCACTCATTTAGGGTAAATATGAAATCAAGCATTGCTGGTTCATCTTCTCCTCTCATTCTTGTTGGTTCTTTGATGTGCTGGCGTAGAAATTTTCTTGTTGCCACGTCCAGCTGCTTAGCTCTCCATGTTTCTGGTCCTCCATGTGGGTCTCTGTTCTTCTAATCTATCTTCCCATGGTTGAAGTCTCCCATAATTAGTAGTCCAGATCCATTCCTGCTAGCAACAGAAGCTGTTCTTTCTATTATGTTAATGGTGGCCATGTTGTTTCTATCATATTACTGTCTAGGTCTTCTGTTATTTGGTGGTGGATTATATATGACTACGACTATAATTTTTTTTCCCTCCATTTGTTACTGTACCTGCTATGTAGTCTCTGAAACCTTCACAGCCCTGAATTGTGTGTGTGTGTGTGTGTGTGTGTGTGTGTGTGTGTGTGTGTGTGTGTGTGTGTGTGTGTGTGTCTGTACTCACCTATTTGTACTCACCTATTTGTGCTTGCAGGATCGAGCACTGACTCTGGGATCCCGCCTTTCCAGCTATCGGTTGTTTACAGCAATGACTCCTGTCCCATTTCCCTATCATACCTAGTTTTAAAAGTATAAATAGTATTTGCTTCCACTACCTGTTCCCCAAGTGCATTCCATTTTTCCACTACTCTCACGCTAAAAGAAAACTTCCTAACATATCTGTGACTCATCTGAGTTTCCAGTTTCCACCCATGTCCCCTCGTTCTTTTATTATTACGTGTGAACATTTCATCTATTTCCACTTTGTCAATTCCCCTGAGTATTTTATATGTCCCTATCATATCTCCTCTCTCCCTTCTTTTCTCTAGTGTCGTAAGGTTCAGTTCCTTCAGACGCTCTTCATATCCCATCCCTCGTAACTCTGGGACAAGCCTCGTCGCAAACCTCTGAACCTTCTCCAGTTTCTTTATGTGTTTCTTCAGGCGGGGGCTCCATGATGGCGCGGCATACTCTAAGACGGGTCTCACGTAGGCAGTGTAAAGCGCCCTAAAAGCCTCCTCATTTAGGTTTCTGAATGAAGTTCTAATTTTCGCCAGTGTAGAGTACGCTGCTGTCATTATCGTATTTATATGTGCCTCAAGAGTTAGATTAGGTGTCACATCCACTCCCAGGTCTCTTTCTCGAATCGTTACTGGTAGGCTGTTCCCCTTCATTGTGTACTGTCCCTTTGGTCTCCTATCACCTGATCCCATTTCCATAACTTTACATTTACTGGTGTTAAACTCCAGTAGCCATTTCCCTGACCATCTCTGTAACCTGTTTAAGTCCTCTTGGAGGATCCTACAATCCTCGACTGTCACAACTCTTCTCATTAATTTTGCGTCATCCACAAACATTGACACGTATGATTCCACTCCTGTAAACATATCATTTACGTAAATTAGAAAGAGGATTGGTCCCAACACCGATCCTTGAGGTACTTGTTACTGTTCGCCAGTCCGACATCTCGCCCCTTACCATTACCCTCTGGCTTCTTCCTGTTAGGTAGTTCTTCACCCATACTAGGGCCTTTCCCCTTACTCCTGCCTGCCTCTCAAGTTTGTATAGCAGTCTCATGTGCGGTACTGTATCAAAGGCCTTTTGGCAGTCAAGAAATATGCAGTCTGCCCAGCATTCTCTGTCCTGCCTTATCCTTGTTATCTGTGTGTGTGTGTGTGTGTACAAGAATGTCGCACATGGAAATGTGTACATGCCATTTTAATAATAGTTTACCATCCATGAAGAAAACGTCTACCTATTTGTCAGTCCATTGTCTCTCTGTGCCGGCCGGCCGGCCTACCTACCTGCTAAAACTTGTCCACTTAATATACTGTTGAATATCTATCTCCAGTGATCACTTACCATTAATTCCAACATTATTAACCAAATGATCCCATTAACAAATCTTTACACATTTCAACCACCTACCTTCCTGCTAACATCAATCACAACAACTAATACACTCAACTCAGTCCCAAACACTTTTCTTATTCCTTCCTCAACACCTCGCCCTATATAACCTATCTGGAAAAATTATGTTTAAATACCTAACTGCCAACCCATCCCCCCTCCCTTCCCCTCCCCCGCCACAACACCTCCCAAGGCAGCTCCTCCGGGCCCCTCCCCTCTCTAGCCCCCTCCCCAACCCCAACCCCCCACAATGGATGGCGGCCACAACGCTATATTTAACCAGACAAACCCTAAGTTCCTTCGCCTATGTACTATTTATTCTTGAAATGAAACGAGAAATAAAACAAACCGGATTTTCCTTCCCTAGTAAAACATGTATTTTACAGAACGAGGCGTAAAATAGCACATATTAGATATTGGATTGCTTGTTTACCACTCACAAATTCATTTGGAAACACCACAGTAATTATTAATTAATACCTACTTTTAAACACACACACACACACACACACACACACACACACACACACACACACACACACACACACACACACACACACACACACACACATCAGGTGATTTCTACGATCAGGTGACAAAGATTAAGCAAGAAAGAGAGGGCTGGGCGGACTGCATTTTCTTGGATTGTTGGAAAGCCTTTGACACAGTACCGCATAAGAGGCTGGTACATAAGCTGGAGAGACAGGCAGGTGTATCTGGTAAGGTGCTCCAGTGGATAAGGGAGTATCTAAGTAATAGGAAACAGAGAGTTACAGTGAGGGGTGAGACCACCGATTGGCGTGAAGTCACCAATGGAGTCCCACAGGGCTCTGTACTCGGTCCTATCTTGTTTCTGATATATGTAAATGATCTCCCGAAGGGTATGGATTCATTTCTCTCAATGTTTGCAGACGATGCTAAAATTATGAGAAGGATTAAAACAGAAGAGGACTGTTTGAGGCTTCAAGAAGACCTAGACAAGCTGAAGGAATGGTCGAACAAATGGTTGTTAGGGTCTAACCCAACCAAATGTAATGTAATGAAGATAGGTGTAGGGAGCAGGAGGCGAGATACAAGGTATCATCTGGGAGAGGAAATTCTTCAAGAATCAGAGAAGGAAAAAGACTTGGGGGTTGATATCACGCCAGAACTGTCTCCTGCAGCACATATCAAGCGGATAACGTCAGCAGCATATCCCAGGCTGGCCAACATACGAATGGCATTCACAAACTTGTGTAAAGAAGTTTGAGTGGGGATTGAGCTCTGGCTCTCAAACCCCGCTCAAACTTCAAAACTCAAACAAACCCGCCCCGCAAACACAACTAGGTGAGTATAACTAGGTGAGTACACACACACACACACACACACACACACACACACACACACACACACACACACACACACACACACACACACACACACATGTAAGTTAGCCGAAATTCTCCAATATTCATTCATAAAACTGCCTCACGGGACTGCAACCTCATCAAACAAAGCTGTCAGGTATTTCTAACTGTCAACACAAATTAACAACTTCACATGTCAATCATTGCAACTGTTGATAAATAGATACTAACTAACCTTGCTATGAGATATAAATACAAGTGCCAAATTTGATTCAGAAGGCAACTTCAGCTTTGCCTAGTCGGATAGAACAAGTTCCTAATCCAGATAGACCTGCGTTCGAGCCTGTCGGAAAGGTTGCAAGTACAGGGCACAGATTTCTCTGTGTGTCCCCTCCTGTAGGAGCATCAGTTTCGATAGATTCTCTGGATTGCCGAAGATTGATTGACTGACCCCTTGGGATAAGGGGAAGGGTTGAAGTCCAGGGGCCCACGGACGGTTACCTGGATCCACTGACCTCGGGCAGGTCTTTCAATCCACCTGGATTTCAGGTGGGGAGAAGGGAGGCAATTTGGGTCGACACAAATAGCTTCCTGGACCCAAAACCCCATGGATACACGGACACGGACACGCACACGGACACTCACACGGACACTCATGGACTCTGACACGAACCTTCGGATCGTGTCAGATAATAAGAAGGGAGGTTAGGTTAGGTTGGTTAGGTTAGGTTAGGTTGGTTAGGTTAGGTTAGGTTGGTTAGGTTAGGTTGGTTAGGTTAGGTTGGTTAGGTTAGGTTGGTTAGGTTAGGTTGGTTAGGTTAGGTTGGTTAGGTTGGTTGGTTAAGTTGGTTGGTTAGGTTGGTTGGTTAGGTTGGTTATTTTGGTTAGGTTAGGTTAGGTTGGTTAGGTTAGGTTAGGTTAGGTTAGGTTGGTTAGGTTAGTTGGTTAGGTTAGGTTAGGTTGGTTAGGTTAGGTTTGGTTGCTTACGTTGGTTAGGTTGGTTGGTTACGTTGGTTAGGTTGGTTGGTTAGGTTAGGTTAGGTTGGTTAGTTTAGGTTAGGTTGGTTAGGTTAGGTTTGGTTGCTTACGTTCGTTAGGTTGGTTGGTTACGTTGGTTAGGATGGTTGTTTACGTTGGTTAGGATGGTTGGTTATGTTGGTTAGGATGGTTGGTTATGTTGGTTACATTGGTTGGTTAGGTTGGTAGTTGGTTACGTGGTTAGGTTAGGTTAGGTTGGTTGGTTACGTTGGTTAGGTTAGGTTAGGTTGGTTGGTTGGTTACGTTGGTTAGGTTAGGTTAGGTTGGTTGGTTAGGTTAGATAGCTTAGGTTGGTTGATTAGGTTGCTTGGTTAGGTTAGATAGCTTAGGTTTGTTGGTTAGGTTAGATAGCTTAGGTTGGTTGGTTAGGTTAGATAGCTTAGGTTGGTTGGCTAGGTTGCTTGGTTAGGTTAGATAGCTTAGGTTGGTTGGTTAGGTTAGATAGCTTAGGTTGGTTGGTTAGGTTAGATAGCTTAGGTTGGTTGGTTAGTTAGGTTGGTTGGTTAGGTTCGTTGGTTAGGTTCGTTGGTTAGGTTGGTTGGTTTGTTAGGTTGGTTGATTAGGTTGGTTGATTAGGTTGGTTGATTAGGTTGGTAGGGTTGTATAGGTTACGTTGGATAGGTTAGTTTGGTTAGGTTAGGTTGGTTAGGTTAGGATGGTTAGGTTAGGTTGGTTAGGTTAGGCTGGTTAGGTTACGTTGGTTAGGTAAGTTGATTAGGTTGGTTAGGTTAGGTTGGTTAGGTTAGGATGGTTAGGTTAGGTTGGTTAGGTTAGGCTGGTTAGGTTACGTTGGTTAGGTAAGTTGATTAGGTTGGTTAGGTTAGGTTGGTTAGGTTGGTTGGTTAGGTTGGTTGATTGGTTAGGTTGGTTGATTGGTTAGGTTGGTTGGTTAGGTTGGTTGGTTAAGTTAGATAGCTTAGGTTGGTTGGTTAGGTTGGTTGGTTGGTTAGGTTGGTTGGTTGGTTAGGTTGGTTGGTTAGGTTAGATAGCTTAGGTTGGTTGGTTAAGTTAGATAGCTTATGTTGGTTGGGTTGGTTGGTTAGGTTGGTTGGTTAGGTTGGTTGGTTAGGTTGGTTGGTTAGGTTGGTTAGGTTAGGTTAGGTTAGGTTAGGTTGGTTAGGTTAGGTTAGGTAAGATTAGGTTGGTTGGTTAGGTTGGTTGGTTGATTGGTTAGGTTGGTTAGGTTGGTTGGTTGGTTGATTGGTTAGGTTGGTTAGGTTGGTTGGTTAGGTTGGTTGGTTAGGTTGGTTGGTTAGGTTGGTTGGTTAAGTTAGATAGCTTAGGTTGGCAGGTTAGGTTGGTTGGTTTGGTTAGATAGCTTAGGTTGGTTGGTTAGGTTGGTTGGTTGATTAGGTTGGTTAGGTTAGGTTGGTTGATTAGGTTGGTTGATTAGGTTGGTTCATTAGGTTGGTTGGCTAGGTTGGTTTGTTGGGTTGGTTGGTTGGGTTGGTTGGTTGGGTTGGTTGGGTTGTTTAGGTTAGATAGCTTAGGTTGGTTGGTTGGTTAGGTTGGTCAGGTTGGTTGGTTGATTGGTTGGTTAAGTTAGATAGCTTAGGTTGGTTGGTTAAGTTGGTTGGTTTGGTTAGATAGCTTAGGTTGGTTGGTTACGTTGGTTGGTTGGTTGGGTTGGTTACATTGGTTGGTTAGGTTGGTTGGTTGGTTGGTTGGGTTAGGTTGGTTAGGTTGGTTGGTTAGGTTGGTTGGTTGGGTTGGTTGGGTTGGTTGGGTTGGTTAGGTTGGTTAGGTTAGGTTGGTTCTGTTGGTTGGTTAGGTTGGTTGGGTTGGTTGATTGGGTTGGTTGGGTTGGTTGGGTTGGTTGGTTAGGTTGGTTGGTTGGGTTGGTTGGTTGGTTAGGTTACATAGCTTAGGTTGGTTGGTTAAGTTAGATAGCTTAGGTTGGTTGGTTTGTTAGGTTGGTTGGTTGGGTTGGTTGGTTGGGTTGGTTGGGTTGTAACAAACTAGGCTGGTTGTAAGAATTATCCAGAATGTTTTATCGACAAGGGAGAATGGGAAGCTGGACACACGTGGTGAACCGGGACCTGACCCCAGGGAATTCACGGTGAAAATAATTGACGCCTTATTCATAGTTTCGTATAATGAATCATCCTATAGTATTCACTTATTTAGAGAAATTAGCCTTCATTCATTTTGTATTCAAATTGTATTGTATAATATTACTGGGTACAATATCAAGAGTAGTCTAATTATTTGGAGAATGAGTTTAAGTCACCATCAGTGACGTCACTATCCATGACTAGACCTCGGCGCGGAAGAATTTGAGTGACCTGGCGGTCACAAGTCACAAGAGTTCCCACATTCAGTAATTTCTCAAAGGCTAAACAACCATTTTAGATTTGGGAATAGCCTTCCTTAAGAGGCTTGTGTATTTAACTTCAATAAAATATTTCAACCAATCTGGATCAATTCAGTACAAACAGAGGTTAATTGTTAAACTTAAGCCTTGCCTGTAACTTGGTAAAACTTAGACTATGCGGAAGGATACAATGCTCTAGTCTGGGGAAGACCAGACGAGGAGAGATTAGTGTAGGATCGAGATCAACTGGAGGAGGTCAACCCATCTCACCTCTCCCCCAAGACCAGCCCCAACATCTGAGCTGGTCAACATAGAGGTATAGTTGCTATTGTTATTTATAGGGATAACCAATTCATTGCCAAGTAGGGAGTGGTAGATTGGTAGGGAGTGCTCATCTTTAGATTTTGTTTTAGTTTTTCTTTTAATAAATTAATTAGTTAATAATCTGCACTTTCATTATTTCCATGTGTTTGTTATATGTATGTGAATTGGTCCTTGTCACGTGGTCCACAGGAGGCAGAGTTGAATTGGGTGCCAGTAATATATTCCGAGCCAGATAGGGGCACTTAACAGACAATGGGGGGTACTTATCAGACAATGGAATCAGAGGCGGGGAGCCAGATAGGTCCACTTATCAGACAATGGAATCAGAGGCGGGGTGACAGATAGACCCACCTCAAATTGTAGTCTACGGTGAGCCCCACCATATTTCACTTACTCTGGGTATCTCCTTTTAAACACTACGTCGTTATATAGGACTAATTACGGATATATATATTCGAACAAGTCTGAATGGCTCCTCCCTTATATAGGAGTATTTAAGGAGTATTAAATTATAAATCCCCCCACCCCCCAAAGGTTAAAAAAATACCATCAAATAATTTATTAAATGCTTTATTAGGTAAAAACCACAAAATGTATAAGTAATTATGTTAGTTAATAATTGTAGTTTACAGAGTGCTCTTGCCATATTTCACTTACTACAGCTCTACCCCCCCTCCCTATCCCACACCCCCATCCTCGTCTGAGTAGAATTGTGACGATTCCTCGTCAGTGAAGAGTGGGGTAAGGTCTTGAGCCCCATCCCCCCCCCCTCTCTTGGGGGGGTGGGGTGAGTTGGGTGGACACCTTTTGGCTGAGTTTCCTCCTCTCTCTCATCGGAAGTGTTCTGAAAAGAGATGGGGGAACTACCTGCTGTTTCAACTACCTGCTCTCCTAAAAAAAAATGAACACCTTTAAACATGGTATTTGACAACCCATTCACAAATTCCACATGGTCATCCTCTTCCAATTTTGTGGTATCGCCATCTTTCGTTAAAGATACCTTAAAATCTATAACAATATTAGCTAGATCTAAGAAGGCGCCCTGGGTTCCAGGGATGCGGAATTCTAAGTAATTATCCCGCAAACGTTGATTAATGGGGAGGTTGACAGGAAGAATGTCTATTTGCTGCGTAGAGGCAATTGAACTTTCCACATTACGTATTCTGTTGCTTCTAGGAAATTGGTCAATAATACTAGAGCTATAATATTCTAGTGGTATTTTCACCCCATCTCCGCTAGGCTACCCCATGATCCCCCTCCGAAAGTTGAAGTATGACTGCTTACGTTAGCGAAAACACGTCATTTTTATACCCAAGACCTCGTTTACATTTTTTATTTTTATTTTTTCGCCTAGAGAGTCTTTTAATTTTACGCCCCTCCCCCCCCCCCCCCGGTTACCAATTTCTTTCCCACACTCTTAAGAGCATCAGTACCGTGAGTTCTCAGAGCACTCTTCACATCCCGTTTACCACTGCTTAAATCACCAAGGACATTTTTCCCAAAATCGATGGCGCTAGGTGTTACAGCTTTCATGAAAAATGGTATGGCCCGTCGAGCAATGCCGGCCAAGGTCCCAAAGAAACTTCCACCAGATCTGAGATAAGGTGCTTGGAATGTGCGTATGTCATTCATCGCTCCCCCTCTCATCCCGTGTCTCCTAGGGGGAGGTGCGAATATCTCCCCAAACTCCTCCTGGGAGGGTGGGTGGAACGGTATTCGCATTCTGAGGTCTCTTCCTATAATAACCTAAGTCGAGGGTAAACACTTCTTTATATATATGTTGCTATACCTTAGGGCGGATATGTAAGACCGCCGTAACCGACCTCCCATCTTCAAAACTAACCATTCGATCAAACTGATTTTTTATTTTAATACTTACTTTCTCCAACGTGTTAGTGTTTAATATTTTGTACACTAGAGGGTGAGCCCCTCTAGAACATGAGTCATGATAATTGATTGCATCTAAGATATTTACAATCTGCCCTCCATATCGTTCAGGCTCGATGACGTCACTATAAATGAGTAAATAGTCACAACCTCCGTCAATGTCTGGGGGCGATAAGGCCACAGTCTTGGAGGCTGATGTAATGTCAACTGTTTTTGCTCGATAAATGGTGTATTTGCGACTGCTGTCAAAACCAAGTACATTAGCTATTCTGTGTTTAAACTGAAAGCTGAGAGAATTTAATGAGCCAGTACTTCCACTGTTAAGAGTTGAAGCTAGTAATACCCTCTCTACAGATTGGTCATAGGTGAGGATTGGTTCTTTATCTGAGAAGTATATTTTGAAATCATCCCTAAAGCTAAGCTGCATGTCGGTGGTTATTTGCCGACTAACCACGTCTGTAATGAATTTGATGTTTCTTGATAATATGTTGGTTTTTGGGTGGAAGGTGTATATTAAGTGTTCTGGACTCTTAGAAAGAGTTCCACGTTTAAAAGTGGCATAGATATCTATGCCAGAGTCCTCCTCATCTTTGATGATGGCATTAATTCGCCTGGGAAGGAGTATGTTGACTAAAGCCACTTCATGTTTAATGGAAGGGTTTAAATGTAGTGTTGGGATGGTGTTTGTAAATGCTGAACTCGTGTTGTTGTAAATATCTCATTGATCGAGACTGGTAAGATATATGTAATGTTCTTCTCCCATTGTCCCCTTATGTACCGATTGGACAATATACAGGGGAGGGGTTTTGTAAGAGGGGGAAAATTAACAGCATAACTTATATTTTATTTTATTAAACTACTTAAAGAACTACAACAGGTGAAGATTCCCACACATTTTTTTTTAAGAATAGTGATTAACCACACCCCCCCTCGCTACTACTACTGCTGGCTGCTGCTACCTCCACTGCTGCTTCCGCCGGGGCTACTGCAGCTGTCACTACCTCATCTTCTTTACTGGAGTGGTGGTTACAGCTTTCGTTGTTTTTTCGGGGGGAGGATAACAGGAATATTTCCTGTGACTCAATATCGAGGATGGAGTTGATACGGCGATTCGCCCCCGTTTCAAAGTCGAGGAGTGGCTCAATCCTCCGTTTGACTGAGGTTGATGCTGTAGGGGGTGGAGGTGGAGCCGTATTCCTGAGAGTGTTTCTTCTTCCTGGGTGTGGCTGGTGGCGCTGGAGGTGTAGAACAAGAAGAGGTTCTTGGTGTGGTACCACCCTCTCCCACCACGGTGTCGAGCGTTATAGTAAGATTATCAGCACTTGGGTCGTCGAACGGGAGGGGCACCACTGATGGGGAAACAGCAGCAGGTCGTTTGAGGATGACTAACTCTTTGTTGAGTTTGGCTAGTTCTTGATGAAGAGAGAGCAGCATGGGTCCAATGTCCTTGTGCCAGTTGACCATACCGTCGCGGGAAGCCCCTAAGCCGGAGGGTACCACTAGTCGAGTCATGGTTGGGGTTGCCGCCATTAGATTGCCCACCTTTGTTAGGCACATCTTGAGCCAGTACCTGCAGTTATTGGCGGTGTGTGTGTGTCGGCGGAAGTCTGCACTTGTTCCTGGGCTATTGGGTTTGACTCGAAGTGGGCTCCTGCCCCGAATGCAGAAATCAACCCCACGAAAGTGGGTCTGAAGAAAAGGACGGGCTCCTCTATGAGATCTTGTCCGTCGGAGGGGAGTGGGGCTATCTTCACAACAATGTCCCCCGGGGTAGACCGACAACGAATTATTGCCCTATTGGCATTACCCAGTCCTTCACGTTCCACACTGGCGTAGGAGAACGTCTTCCAGATGACGGAAGCCAGCCCATAGGGTCGCACAACGGCAGCTGGGAGGTCGTAGATTATCACATCTCCCACCCCAAAGGTGTGGGAGTCAGTGATATCGTCTCCGATGGTCTTGATAGTCGCCAGGGACATGGTGAGAGGGCGGCTGAGAGGAGCGTGTCGACAACTGTAGTATAGTGTTCCAGGAACGGCGGTGGGCGACCTTTAAATACACCTGTGACCCGCCTGGGGAAAGAGGGATGAAGGGGTGGGGGGTAGAGATCACCTTATGAGCCCATAGACACTCAGCCCAGACTCAAAGGCTGTAATCGTATCCCGATGTTGGAAGGTTAATTTTTCCATTTGCCAAATCTCTGTCTGGATCTCCTGAGATGAATACTCCTCATACCTTTTCACCGTTTCTCCCAATGACTTAAAAAACCGTTCTGGGGAGCACTCAACACAAGACGGTCATAACAATCCCATAAGGTATTGTTACGGCCCTATTGGGTCACAACTGGGGTTCTTCTCTGATGTTATTAGAGTTTGGGTATCCGGCCCCAAGTTAGTAGTGGCTTTCAAGGGGTGTGTTCCATAACGCAAGTAAATTAAAGGGGAAGGGATAAAAATGCACTAATTTAAATATATATATATTCACCACCAATAAATAAATATCTCACAGTCACTCGCTGGGGCTATAACTACACTTATGTACATTAACTTGTCTTCCTCTGAAGACACAGGATTCTCTACGGTGCTCAAGACAAGTAGCCCTGGTTCTCTTCTTGTGGCCTCACGATGAATCCTTCGATTCCCTAGGCGAATCTACCCTGGCCACAGGCAAGCCAAATCACAGTCCCACTGGGTGCACCGTCGTGGAGGCCTTCAACCACCAATCCAGTCTGTAGCTGGCAGGTTCCAATCAGCTCTGCTGCGTAGGCCACTCCACGACCAATACTAGGGTTGCGAGCCCTAGACAGGAGCCTCGTGTGATTCCACAGATCACTCTCCTCACCACAGTGGCTAGTCTCTTTCACCAGTCAACCCCCGGGTACGACGATTCCTCAACTCTGCCACGTCACAGGCAGGCTAACACTCTCAGCAGTGTTCGTCCGGGAGCAACTCACAGCTTCTGCAGCAAACACGTGGAGAGACTTTGGCTGCCTTGGGTATACTGCCCACCATCCAATCCAGCAGTCCCAGGTCGACTCTGTAATCAGACACGTCATTAGTACTAGGGACGCACTAGGGCACCACACTTACAGGCTTAGACACAAACGTCCACCTATCCACTCCATAGATGGCGTTGCTGTCTAAGCGCCACCTCACCAGAGGTCAGCAGCGGCTATGTCACGAGCTGATTAAGACGGGAATCCAGCCCCTGTGACCGGTATATCCCGTCCTCACTAGATGGCGCCGTCCATTTGGAGGGGGTTTCGGGAGCCGACTCACAGATGGCGTATTCGTCACAGCTTCGTGTTACGACGCTGGGCTCGGGTCCGTAACAGGCATATATCAATCTTCTTTTGTGTTCGACAAACTTGTAGTAACGTTGAGTAGCAACCAAACGCTTCAATAGGGGAGATTTTTCTTCCTCCTCTACAAGCGGAGGGGAGGTAGAAGCTCTCTCCATGGTGGATACACAACTGAATATAATGTCGTTTAAGATGTGCTTCATATAGTTTTTTTTTAATACGGTTCCCAATGGGGCCTCCTATGCATACCCCTACCCCCTTTTAACTGTGATCTGGCGCGAGAATTACGTATAAAGGATGGGTCTACGCCAGCCACCTTCAGTAAAATCCTTACATCTGCCTTGTCAGCCGTCCTAAATTGTCTTTTAGTAAAGGCTAAAGTTTTAATTATATCTAAAATATTTAAATTTTGCACAGGCTTTAATAAATTCACACGACTATCCCATACCACCTGTTGACTGTTTTGTTCAAACATGTTCAATAATGTTTTGACGTGGGGAATTTCTCCTATTTTAAAATACACATTTATTAAGTTGTCCAGACTTGGGTTTTGGGGTGTGGTGGCTTTGTGGCGAGAGGGCCCAGCAACAGCTACCCGCATCTCAGGCAGTAGAATGGAATGTATCCTTTTTTTTATTTGTTTTTTTAAAGGGCGACGGTCGCACCTGTCCGCGTTTTTTGTTGAAAGAACCCCGCGGCGGCGGGCGCTGTGGGGGGGGGGGTGCTGGCAATATCTTTTAAAGGTTGTCTGACCAGTCCCCCCCCGTCTAGTAGGGCTATAACGTTCAAAGGAGCTACCGTGGCAACACCGTCCACAAGTTGTTGTTGCTGCTGGGGGTGTGGGGGAGTGTCCACTCCCCCCACACCATCATCACCACCGCTACAGTCACAGCCAAGGTGCTTACAGCTACCACCAACATTATTAGCCGAATTGCCCCATTTGCTTTCGTTTTTTAAAGAGAAGGACTTATTTCCACCTCTACCACTGGTGGAAGAGGGTGGAGCCACCTCATTAAGAGGCGATGGAGTACTCTCGTTTTTATTAAATAAATATTTTTCATCAATGACTCGTGGTACTAGGCAATATTCTTTCACCATTTTTTTCTCTTCTTACGTAATTACTTTATTAGAGAGGAAATTAACGATACAGCCAATGGTAACAGAGCTGCCAATATGGCGCCACCTCTCTTAGAGGTTAAAATGTTTTTCTTTTTGTACAATGGAGTTTTCTTACGTGCTACAGAACGAATGTCATTCTGATACCTCTGTAGTCCATTAATTATCTGAGCTTGAACTGGGATGTTTCGTTTCAGAAAATTGGCAAAAATTTCACAAATTGATTCAATTTCCTGTCGTTTTAAAGCCTTCATTAGTTTATTCTGATTCTTGGGGGATAAATTGTTTAATAAAAATAACAGTTGATGGTGTTTCTCTACGAGAGAGTCCTGTTGAACTGTCTTTTTTTTTAAATTTGACGATGTCTTGAGCTTTAATCCAGCAATTGCTAGAATCTGGGTACCCTCTCCACTTGACGAAATATTCTGTGTCCTTTCGATGTCTTCCTAGTCTGTAATATCGTTATGGGAAAAGAGTCTGGAAGGGTGGTTGGAATCAATTCTTGCTCATAAAACATACCACTGATCGACTCGTTGGTTAAATCTTTGATTTTATAGGTTGGGATTGGTTGTGTTCTATCGATATGAGACACTTGAAATATTTCTTCTGTATTTTGGGGCCAAAAGCCCTTGTGAAATATATTCCTTCGCTTTGCTAGTCGTACATACTGCCCAACCTGCAGTTGTGGACTGATGGAAGTTAATGGGTGGTCATTGTTTAAATACATGACCTTAAACTGTCTTCGTATATCTTCAATGTTTTGCAACTTATGAATGGCATGTGGAGTATTTTTTTAGTATTCTGTGGAAAGTGTGGTTGAATACATTCACAACTTTTGGAAGGATGTGAATGTATTGTAAAGAATTAGCTTGGGTCATATAATGATACAGTTTATGTTTTAAAGTTTTGATGACACGCTCCACTATACTAGATTTCATTTCCGAAAATACACTATATACTTTAATATTTTTCTTATTCAGATAATTTTGAACTGTCCTGTTGTAAAATTCTCTACCTCGGTCAGTGAATATTCGTCTTACCCCGTGAAACTGAGAGGTTTCCTCTAAAATCTTCTTTAGAGCAGCGACCACATCCGTTGAATTTTTTGTTTTTAAAGTTTGAGTCTGCATTAGGCGAGAATAAACATCGACACAAATCAAAATATATTTTACACCACTATTGTATTTTTGTAAACTACAAAAGTCTCCGAAATCACAGGCAATTATGGTGCGGGGTTTAGGAGCTAATATTTTCCGCCGAGGAAATCTAACTAAATTTCTTCTATGTAAGGTTTAAGATCGTTCCCCACGGAGAAATTCCCTCACATCTGCAATACTGATGTCTTTAAGTCTGGCAGCCTTATACAATTTTTGAATTGATCCTGTGAAACCACCCAGGGTAGAAATGTCATTATAGATGGAGGTAAGAATTGACCGTTTCTGCGTCGTTAAAGGCATTTTTGTTTT
This sequence comes from Procambarus clarkii, assembly GCF_040958095.1. Lineage (NCBI taxonomy): Eukaryota > Metazoa > Arthropoda > Malacostraca > Decapoda > Cambaridae > Procambarus > Procambarus clarkii. The sequence goes on from NC_091236.1 coordinate 15,728,793, forward strand.
GTTCACATATGATAAACAATTTCACACTGGTCTTCATTGACAATCCCCGTTCGTAGTTGTAATGTCTCAGGAACTGTCAGATCGACCAATAAATAGCCATACTCACTCTGGGATATTGCCCGTCGGTATTTTTCGACGAAATTATTAATAGTTTTCCGCCCATATAACAGACCACTTAAAATTTCAAGTTGGGTTATGTCTCTCTGCTTCATTAATATATAATGGGTACAATTCAGAGTTATTGTCCTAGCATATTTCCCCTGGGGAAACAAATTTTGACTAATTAGAATTACAGAAATATTATCGTGTCTCCCTCGGGTGAAGATATTGGCTATAATTGGACTCTGTATGGCTTCCAGGTACAAGTCATCAATTATATACAAAACTGACTCATTTGAAAAAAGATTCTTATACTCTAAAGGGTTAATCAGCCCTTGGGAGAGAGTAACCTTGTTTCGCAAAATGGGGTTGTTTGAAAGAGGATGTTCAGTATTATTTGCAGTTGACACTATAATTTTTGAGAATTTCCCGTGGTATTTAACACATAAATTTACCACCAGACTAGTTTTCCCAGAATTGCTAAATCCAGCTACAAATATTCTCGCTGGCTGATGAAAAATATTAAGTTGGTCGTCTGTGGCAGAAGTACACTCCTCCATATTTTCCTCATAAATGGTCCAATTACCTGTGGGACAGCCACTTATATAAATATATATATATATATATATATATATATATATATATATATATATATATACATATATATATATATGAGAGTGTGTGAGTGAGAGTGTGTGTGTGTGAGTGTGTGTGTGTGTGCGAGTGTGAGTGTGTGAGCATGTATTCACTCCCCAAGGAGCGCCACCCTCCTCAGGACAAAGACAGCCCTACCTGGTTTTTTTTTGGACTCCCATTGAGATGACCTCCAGACGAGAGAAAAAAAAAGTTCTCTATAGCAAGTCTAATCCTTCTCTTTCACACCAGGAGCTGTGAGATGTTGCATGTATTGTGTATTCACTCTCCAAGGAGCGCCACCCTCCTCAGACCATAGACAGCCTACCTGGGTTTTTTGCTGAACTCCCATAGAGATGACCACCAGACGAGAAAAAAAAGTTCCCCATAGCAACCCTAACCCTTCTCTTTCACACGACGGAGGGAGGGGCTGTGAGGTATTGTATGTGGCAACACCGCCCCCTACTTGATCATCAAATATAAA
>NC_091236.1:15730508-15783008 GCF_040958095.1 Procambarus clarkii
ATATATCTCGAAGTCTCTACTTCTTTTGTAGGGTCTGATGGTGTAGTGGGTTAAGGCGTACTAGTTATGGCAGCTACTGGAAGGTAGTTGTGCTTTCTGGGTTCAAGGCCCACTGGTGGGTGTTGTCCAAAGATTGTTAATCTTCACTTGTGGTTTATGCAAGTATAGGCTTATAGCATGGACACGAGTTCTCTCACATTGACAGTGGCTTGATGAAAAAACGTATAGTAACCTCTCACTTGTCTAGTGCCCTCGGGAAGTGGAGATATTTGAGGTATATATATCTCGAAGTCTCTACTTCTTTTGTAGGGTCTGATGGTGTAGTGGGTTAAGGCGTACTAGTTATGGCAGCTACTGGAAGGTAGTTGTGCTTTCTGGGTTCGAGGCCCACTGGTGGGTGTTGTCCTAAGATTGTTAATCTTCACTTGCGGTTTATGCAAGTATAGGCTTATAGCATGGACACGAGTCCTCTCACATTGACAGTGGCTTGATGAAAAAACGTATAGTAACCTCTCACTTGTCTTGTGCCCTCGGGAAGTGGAGATATTTGAGGTATATATATTTCGAAGTCTCTACTTCTTTTGTAGGGTCTGATGGTGTAGTGGGTTAAGGCGTACTAGTTATGGCAGCTACTGGAAGGTAGTTGTGCTTTCTGGGTTCGAGGCCCACTGGTGGGTGTTGTCCAAAGATTGTTAATCTTCACTTGTGGTTTATGCAAGTATAGGCTTATAGCATGGACACGAGTTCTCTCACATTGACAGTGGCTTGATGAAAAAACGTATAGTAACCTCTCACTTGTCTAGTGCCCTCGGGAAGTGGAGATATTTGAGGTATATATATCTCGAAGTCTCTACTTCTTTTGTAGGGTCTGATGGTGTAGTGGGTTAAGGCGTACTAGTTATGGCAGCTACTGGAAGGTAGTTGTGCTTTCTGGGTTCGAGGCCCACTGGTGGGTGTTGTCCAAAGATTGTTAATCTTCACTTGTGGTTTATGCAAGTATAGGCTTATAGCATGGACACGAGTTCTCTCACATTGACAGTGGCTTGATGAAAACACGTATAGTAACCTCTCACTTGTCTAGTGCCTTCGGGAAGTGGAGATATTTGAGGTATATATATCTCGAAGTCTCTACTTCTTTTGTAGGGTCTGATGGTGTAGTGGGTTAAGGCGTAATAGTTATGGCAGCTACTGGAAGGTAGTTGTGCTTTCTGGGTTCGAGGCCCACTGGTGGGTGTTGTCCAAAGATTGTTAATCTTCACTTGTGGTTTATGCAAGTATAGGCTTATAGCATGGACACGAGTTCTCTCACATTGACAGTGGCTTGATGAAAAAACGTATAGTAACCTCTCACTTGTCTAGTGCCCTCGGGAAGTGGAGATATTTGAGGTATATATATCTCGAAGTCTCTACTTCTTTTGTAGGGTCTGATGGTGTAGTGGGTTAAGGCGTACTAGTTATGGCAGCTACTGGAAGGTAGTTGTGCTTTCTGGGTTCGAGGCCCACTGGTGGGTGTTGTCCAAAGATTGTTAATCTTCACTTGTGGTTTATGCAAGTATAGGCTTATAGCATGGACACGAGTTCTCGCACATTGACAGTGGCTTGATGAAAAAACGTATAGTAACCTCTCACTTGTCTAGTGCCCTCGGGAAGTGAAGATATTTGAGGTATATATATCTCGAAGTCTCTACTTCTTTTGTAGGGTCTGATGGTGTAGTGGGTTAAGGCGTACTAGTTATGGCAGCTACTGGAATGTAGTTGTGCTTTCTGGGTTCGAGGCCCACTGGTGGGTGTTGTCCAAAGATTGTTAATCTTCACTTGTGGTTTATGCAAGTATAGGCTTATAGCATGGACACGAGTTCTCTCACATTGACAGTGGCTTGATGAAAAAACGTATAGTAACCTCTCACTTGTCTAGTGCCCTCGTGAAGTGGAGATATTTGAGGTTTATATATCTCAAAGTCTCTACTTCTTTTGTAGGGTCTGATGGTGTAGTGGGTTAAGGCGTACTAGTTATGGCAGCTACTGGAAGGTAGTTGTGCTTTCTGGGTTCGAGGCCCACTGGTGGGTGTTGTCCAAAGATTGTTAATCTTCACTTGTGGTTTATGCAAGTATAGGCTTATAGCATGGACACGAGTTCTCTCACATTGACAGTGGCTTGATGAAAAAACGTATAGTAACCTCTCACTTGTCTAGTGCCCTCGGGAAGTGGAGATATTTGAGGTATATATATCTCGAAGTCTCTACTTCTTTTGTAGGGTCTGATGGTGTAGTGGGTTAAGGCGTACTAGTTATGGCAGCTACTGGAAGGTAGTTGTGCTTTCTGGGTTCGAGGCCCACTGGTGGGTGTTGTCCAAAGATTGTTAATCTTCACTTGTGGTTTATGCAATTATAGGCTTATAGCATGGACACGAGTTCTCTAACATTGACAGTGGCTTGATGAAAAAACGTATAGTAACCTCTCACTTGTCTAGTGCCCTCGGGAAGTGGAGATATTTGAGGTATATATATCTGGAAGTCTCTACTTCTTTTGTAGGGTCTGATGGTGTAGTGGGTTAAGGCGTACTAGTTATGGCAGCTACTGGAAGGTAGTTGTGCTTTCTGGGTTCGAGGCCAACTGGTGGGTGTTGTCCAAAGATTGTTAATCTTCACTTGTGGTTTATGCAAGTATAGGCTTATAGCATGGACACGAGTTCTCTCACATTGACAGTGGCTTGATGAAAAAACGTATAGTAACCTCTCACTTGTCTAGTGCCCTCGGGAAGTGGAGATATTTGAGGTATATATATCTCGAAGTCTCTACTTCTTTTGTAGGGTCTGATGGTGTAGTGGGTTAAGGCGTACTAGTTATGGCAGCTACTGGAAGGTAGTTGTGCTTTCTGGGTTCGAGGCCCACTGGTGGGTGTTGTCCAAAGATTGTTAATCTTCACTTGTGGTTTATGCAAGTATAGGCTTATAGCATGGACACGAGTTCTCTCACATTGACAGTGGCTAGATGAAAAAACGTATAGTAACCTCTCACTTGTCTAGTGCCCTCGGGAAGTGGAGATATTTGAGGTATATATATCTCGAAGTCTCTACTTCTTTTGTAGGGTCTGATGGTGTAGTGGGTTAAGGCGTACTAGTTATGGCAGCTACTGGAAGGTAGTTGTGCTTTCTGGGTTCGAGGCCCACTGGTGGGTGTTGTCCAAAGATTGTTAATCTTCACTTGTGGTTTATGCAATTATAGGCTTATAGCATGGACACGAGTTCTCTCACATTGACAGTGGCTTGATAAAAAAACGTATAGTAACGTCTCACTTGTCTAGTGCCCTCGGGAAGTGGAGATATTTGAGGTATATATATCTCGAAGTCTCTACTTCTTTTGTAGGGTCTGATGGTGTAGTGGGTTAAGGCGTACTAGTTATGGCAGCTACTGGAAGGTAGTTGTGCTTTCTGGGTTCGAGGCCCACTGGTGGGTGTTGTCCAAAGATTGTTAATCTTCACTTGTGGTTTATGCAAGTATAGGCTTATAGCATGGACACGAGTTCTCTCACATTGACAGTGGCTTGATGAAAAAACGTATAGTAACCTCTCACTTGTCTAGTGCCCTCGGGAAGTGGAGATATTTGAGGTATATATATCTCGAAGTCTCTACTTCTTTTGTAGGGTCTGATGGTGTAGTGGGTTAAGGCGTACTAGTTATGGCAGCTACTGGAAGGTAGTTGTGCTTTCTGGGTTCGAGGCCCACTGGTGGGTGTTGTCCAAAGATTGTTAATCTTTACTTGTGGTTTATGCAAGTATAGGCTTATAGCATGGACACGAGTTCTCTCACATTGACAGTGGCTTGATGAAAAAACGTATAGTAACCTCTCACTTGTCTAGTGCCCTCGGGAAGTGGAGATATTTGAGGTATATATATCTCGAAGTCTCTACTTCTTTTGTAGGGTCTGATGGTGTAGTGGGTTAAGGCGTACTAGTTATGGCAGCTACTGGAAGGTAGTTGTGCTTTCTGGGTTCGAGGCCCACTGGTGGGTGTTGCCCAAAGATTGTTAATCTTCACTTGTGGTTTATGCAAGTATAGGCTGATAGCATGGACACGAGTTCTCTCACATTGACAGTGGCTTGATGAAAAAACGTATAGTAACCTCTCACTTGTCTAGTGCCCTCGGGAAGTGGAGATATTTGAGGCATATATATCTCGAAGTCTCTACTTCTTTTGTAGGGTCTGATGGTGTAGTGGGTTAAGGCGTACTAGTTAAGGCAGCTACTGGAAGGTAGTTGTGCTTTCTGGGTTCGAGGCCCACTGGTGGGTGTTGTCCAAAGATTGTTAATCTTCACTTGTGGTTTATGCAAGTATAGGCTTATAGCATGGACACGAGTTCTCTCACATTGACAGTGGCTTGATGAAAAAACGTATAGTAACCTCTCACTTGTCTAGTGCCCTCGGGAAGTGGAGATATTTGAGGTATATATATCTCGAAGTCTCTACTTCTTTTGTAGGGTCTGATGGTGTAGTGGGTTAAGGCGTACTAGTTATGGCAGCTACTGGAAGGTAGTTGTGCTTTCTGGGTTCGAGGCCCACTGGTGGGTGTTGTCCAAAGATTGTTAATCTTCACTTGTGGTTTATGCAAGTATAGGCTTATAGCATGGACACGAGTTCTCTCACATTGACAGTGGCTTGATGAAAAAACGTATAGTAACCTCTCACTTGTCTAGTGCCCTCGGGAAGTGGAGATATTTGAGGTATATATATCTCGAAGTCTCTACTTCTTTTGTAGGGTCTGATGGTGTAGTGGGTTAAGGCGTACTAGTTATGGCAGCTACTGGAAGGTAGTTGTGCTTTCTGGGTTCGAGGCCCACTGGTGGGTGTTGTCCAAAGATTGTTAATCTTCACTTGTGGTTTATGCAAGTATAGGCTTATTGCATGGACACGAGTTCTCTCACATTGACAGTGGCTTGATGAAAAAACGTATAGTAACCTCTCACTTGTCTAGTGCCCTCGGGAAGTGGAGATATTTGAGGCATATATATCTCGAAGTCTCTACTTCTTTTGTAGGGTCTGATGGTGTAGTGGGTTAAGGCGTACTAGTTAAGGCAGCTACTGGAAGGTAGTTGTGCTTTCTGGGTTCGAGGCCCACTGGTGGGTGTTGTCCAAAGATTGTTAATCTTCACTTGTGGTTTATGCAAGTATAGGCTTATAGCATGGACACGAGTTCTCTCACATTGACAGTGGCTTGATGAAAAAACGTATAGTAACCTCTCACTTGTCTAGTGCCCTCGGGAAGTGGAGATATTTGAGGTATATATATCTCGAAGTCTCTACTTCTTTTGTAGGGTCTGATGGTGTAGTGGGTTAAGGCGTACTAGTTATGGCAGCTACTGGAAGGTAGTTGTGCTTTCTGGGTTCGAGGCCCACTGGTGGGTGTTGTCCAAAGATTGTTAATCTTCACTTGTGGTTTATGCAAGTATAGGCTTATAGCATGGACACGAGTTCTCTCACATTGACAGTGGCTTGATGAAAAAACGTATAGTAACCTCTCACTTGTCTAGTGCCCTCGGGAAGTGGAGATATTTGAGGTATATATATCTCGAAGTCTCTACTTCTTTTGTAGGGTCTGATGGTGTAGTGGGTTAAGGCGTACTAGTTATGGCAGCTACTGGAAGGTAGTTGTGCTTTCTGGGTTCGAGGCCCACTGGTGGGTGTTGTCCAAAGATTGTTAATCTTCACTTGTGGTTTATGCAAGTATAGGCTTATTGCATGGACACGAGTTCTCTCACATTGACAGTGGCTTGATGAAAAAACGTATAGTAACCTCTCACTTGTCTAGTGCCCTCGGGAAGTGGAGATATTTGAGGTATATATATCTCGAAGTCTCTACTTCTTTTGTAGGGTCTGATGGTGTAGTGGGTTAAGGCGTACTAGTTATGGCAGCTACTGGAAGGTAGTTGTGCTTTCTGGGTTCGAGGCCCACTGGTGGGTGTTGTCCAAAGATTGTTAATCTTCACTTGTGGTTTATGCAAGTATAGGCTTATAGCATGGACACGAGTTCTCTCACATTGACAGTGGCTTGATGAAAAAACGTATAGTAACCTCTCACTTGTCTAGTGCCCTCGGGAAGTGGAGATATTTGAAGTATATATATCTCGAAGTCTCTACTTCTTTTGTAGGGTCTGATGGTGTAGTGGGTTAAGGCGTACTAGTTATGGCAGCTACTGGAAGGTAGTTGTGCTTTCTGGGTTCGAGGCCCACTGGTAGGTGTTGTCCAAAGATTGTTAATCTTCACTTGTTGTTTATGCAAGTATAGGCTTATAGCATGGACACGAGTTCTCTCACATTGACAGTGGCTTGATGAAAAAACGTATAGTAACCTCTCACTTGTCTAGTGCCCTCGGGAAGTGGAGATATTTGAGGTATATATATCTCGAAGTCTCTACTTCTTTTGTAGGGTCTGATGGTGTAGTGGGTTAAGGCGTACTAGTTATGGCAGCTACTGGAAGGTAGTTGTGCTTTCTGGGTTCGAGGCCCACTGGTGGGTGTTGTCTGTGGGAACCGACCTGTGAGATTTATATTTATTTAATTTATATGAATATATATAGAATTTATATTTAAGTTAATTTATATAAGATGTTTCTATGATGGTAAAGTCCAAAGACTAATGTATTTAAGAATAATTCCCACCATAATAGGTGGAGAATATAATAGTATGTGGTGATGATATCCCGTTTTCTTTAGACGGTAATTCCACTACAAGTTACGTTTTCTATGGGTAACTTGTTTATACAATACAGCTATTATCTGTATGATTATTAAATGGTGTCGGATTTTCCGACATAATTCCCCAGGGGGCTACTCACGGGTCGAAGTCCTAATTAGAACAGACGAACACCGATACTCCTCCTTCGAATTATTAGATTAATTTGATGTCAGTAGTTAGAAATCACACATTTGTGTGTCTGTTCGTACAGGACGGATGTCCCGTACTAGAGTTGCAGGGGTTAGAAGTCTAATGCGATTTCATTTCCCTGTCAACTCTTGAAAGGCTAATATTCAAGCCTTATTACATATTATTTAACCCAGAAGACTGGATGTGATCAAGTACTACAGTCAAGTATGATTCAGGGACTGCAGTGAGATCAGTGACATTAGATATAACTTGAAGTTTGTTCAGGTAACTGGTCACTGATATATAAACACTCAGGCCCATGGAATACATCTTGATTAAATAATAAATGTATCAAATCAGTCGTCAGATTTATTGGGGTTTAATTCAGTTAATTGATTCAGAAGATTGAATAGCTCATCATTGAAGTAAAGTATGGTTCTGAGACTGCAGTGGGTTCAGTGACATTGGTCGCAGTGACTTGTAGCTGTTTTAGGCTACTGTTCACTGATTTGCCACTGAGGCCTCATGAACTCATCTTCAGCTTCAAATGATGATACTAACATCAACCTCTGTTGGTATAGTCAGCTGTAATCTCCTTAGTATAATGCTACTGGAGAAATATAATCAGCTGACAAATTTAGATTTCTATTGGTATTGTTTATCTGCAGGCATAGGTCTCCTCAGGCTTGATACTGGACCTGAGAGTAATTTACCTCCTGCAGAGTTTAACATGGTTATACCCTGATATTTAGTAGGGCTACCGATGAATCGATGACAATAGTCTGTCCCTACAAGGAGACCGAAGTCGGTGAGGTGATCAGACTTAATATTATCTGCCAATTTTATTCCTCTATTTCTCAGGAATTTGGCTGTTGCTCTCAGACCTTGAACTTGTAGGTCTACTGGTATTTTGTCCACCACAATGGCTTGTACTCTACAGACGTACCTGCCTAAACGTACTGATGGTTGTACCACCTGGTAGACTTGAGGTCCTGCATCTGTTACAAACCCTGAGATGTTGAATGACATCTGGGCTACAGGCCTTAATTGTAGTTCATCTGCCAACTTTTTAGTGATATATGTTCTCTGGGATCCTTGGTCAAACAACCCACGGGTATGGACCTTGGCCCTCTTATTCAGGATGGTAATTTGGGCAGTAGGCAAAGTCGTATTACCTTTAGACTTTGCCGATTGGACACTCTTTGTTTGTTGCACCTTGCAGTACTGTACTGTGGTGGGAATGCTATCTTCCACCTTGGGTCTTGAATACGTTAATTTCGTATATTTGCACAGTGCTGCATGGTGCCTACCTCTTCTACACCTGTTGCAGGTGTTGAATTGGCTATCACAATAGTCTATGTTGTGTGACTTGAGACACCTTGCACATCTCCCTAATTCCTGGAGTCGCTCAATACGAGTGTCTCTGGTTGGATAATTAGCACAACAGTATGTTGAATGTTTCTTTTTGCAGAACATACATGTCCCCCAGCCTACTGCACGTTTGGAAGTTACCGGTTTGGGTGAACTAGTAACAGTAGGCTTGGAGGATGCTGCTGCATTGTCATATTTTCTGCAAATTGATGTTTGAGTAATTGACTGATGTTTATTTGGGGTAGTTGTTTTACCCTTTAATTGACTCTTATTTTCTATTTCTGAAGGCTTGCAAGAGGCTTTAACTTCCTCATTTGCTCGTCGTTTGTTTATGATGGAATGTAAACCTTCAGTGATGTCCTGTACTGTCAGGATGGTGTTATGTTGATGTGCATATAATTCATCTAGTATATCGCTGGACAATTTTCGTTGAAGGACTACTTTGGTCATCCATTCACTAGTAGTTATATCAACCTTAAGACTGAATGTTCCTAGTAGTGACTCAAACTCCATGCTGATGGATTGTAATGAGTCAGCAGTCTGATCAGGTTGAGGTAAATCCAGCAATTGTAGTACTAGATGTATGACAGTTTTCTCATTGCCAGCATTATTCCTAGGAGGCTGGACTGGGAAATTAGTGGTCGCTATTTTCATTTACATTTTCTACTACTGGTTCAGCTTCACCTCTAGTTTGGAGGCATGTTAACTTAGTAGCTTCAGGTATTGGGTTTTCAGAAACCACAGAGACTGTGGATAAATTGTCTGAAAACTGCTTAATTTCTGGTGGTATATTATTGGGTGAAGCTGTAGTGGGTGAAGCTTTATCCTTGTTGATTAAAGGATATAATCTGGCTTTACATTTATTCTCAAAAAGATCCAGATCATCCATAACATTATCTACTTTATTTGGTGTACTTGCTATTTGTTCCGATTCAATTATCCTGTGTAAATGTTCCAACCTGGCTTGAGTTTCTTCTTCATATTGTGCAAGGTCAGACAGGAATGGTTCCACATCTTCAACTACTATGTCGTCGTCGTGGACCTGATTTTGGTAAGATTTCCTATTTGCTTTCAATATATGCAATTGGGTTTGAATCTGTAACAGTGGTATTTTCAACCGATGATAATTAATTACAGGCTCATATAACAACTGTTCATATTAGTTGAGATCTCTTGTTAGTTGACGTTTACTTGCTACTAAAGCACGCTTTGCTTTCTGTGGATTCGTCATGGTGACTTGTTAATTGGGCACCACTGGCTCATAAATTGTGAGCAAGTACTAATGGTAGCCTAGGGTTAAATTCTGAACTCACTAGGCAATAATCCTACCTCTACTAGAGGTTAGCACTTAAAATTAATACACATTATATATATACAATCATACACACTAATGATTTGAGTGATAAACCAGTGTCACTGGAAGTACCTTTAGGTTAGCTCTTCTATATCACCCTAGGATGGTAGACACTAATTAATCACTCAAAGGTGTAATGATCATAAGTAAATTATTATATATACACAACTCAACTCGAGTTGATAAAAATTACACCCAAAATAGGGTCTGGACCATTCATTAATGGTGTTAGATTGTTGAATATAGTACAACTGACTATGGTAATAATGGGACTAGGATGAGCAATAATAGTTCAACTAGTCAGTGTTAATATCCTACCCTGTTGTGGGTTGGCAATTAGTAAATATTATACTGTGATCACTAGTGCAATTTATATTAAATGATTCTCTATTTTGGAGAAATAATATACACAATTATTGATAATAGCCTCTTAATTAGCCTCTATGAAACTTCTAATATTATCAAGAAGTATTAAATATTATTAGTGACCTCGCAAAATAAACTCCACAAAATTCGTAGATAATCTCTCGCGAAATGTAACACCACGAAATCCGTGAACAATCACGCGACACCACAGCCACTACTTTGGCTGGCTTCAATATTAGCGCTGTCATTTCACGAAATAACACGCCACCAAATATCTGTGGGTGTGCATGAAACCGCTGATGAGGCTGAACTCAGTTGAGGGGGGGCTCCTGAGCTCCCACGAGGCTTCGCCGCTGTCTTTGACTGGCTGGCCTTGTTTAAATAACACTGCACTAGTATATTTAATGAATCCACTGGTTAACTGGTTCATCCGGTACTAAGATGACCAAATGTGGGTTCAAAGGATCAAATAATCCGTCATCCGGTTCGAAGATGACCAAATAATGTGGGAACCGACCTGTGAGATTTATATTTATTTAATTTATATGAATATATATAGAATTTATATTTACGTTAATTTATATACTTCGATAGCAATTTGTATAATGATAAGTGGACTGTATTTCTGCAATAATCTCAATCTCACAAATCGATCCTCTACACATTAGGGGGGGTTTATATTTATATATATGCAGCCAATCAAACTACAGTAATAGACTACATACTATTAAACATTGAAGAGGTTCCTTATCTTATAGTACAGCAGGCTAGTCCACCAGGTATAACTAGGGTGTAGACACCAAATTATCCTCTTTGAGGCAGCTTCCATCACCCAGTAACTGGTGCACAAAATCTTGCATCCTCGTCTTGACCTGTCAAAAGGGCGCTAACTGTGAAGCCAGATACCTATATATGACAAGCTATATCAGAGAAAATACTGTACATGGAACAATAAAGACCTGGCTTAATTACCTTTAGTTTGAGGCTTCCACGTTATCTAACCGGGTCACCCTATATCCTGACATTAATGGCCATAAATGAATGATAAACGGGTTTCGGATAGACACTTAACTTGAATTTGTAGACAGCGTGTTGACAATGGTACACCTTTGGTTTCCATAACACTACGTCCAAGTAAATTTAACAGGAGCCGAATTTGCTCCCGTGTGAGCCTCTGGTCTCGTATAAACAATGGCTGCCCTCCTTCCTCCCTCTGACGCCTGGCTTACATTGTCCACATGTCAGAAAGTGATAGAAGGGTCACATTTACTCTACTTTAATATTGATAATTAAGTTAATTTATATAAGATGTTTCTATGATGGTAAAGTCCAAAGACTAATGTATTTAAGAATAATTCCCACCATAATAGGTGGAGAATATAATAGTATGTGGTGATGATATCCCGTTTTCTTTAGACGGTAATTCCACTACAAGTTACGTTTTCTATGGGTAACTTGTTTATACAATACAGCTATTATCTGTATGATTATTAAATGGTGTCGGATTTTCCGACATTGTCCAAAGATTGTTAATCTTCACTTGTGGTTTATGCAAGTATAGGCTTATAGCATGGACACGAGTTCTCTCACATTGACAGTGGCTTGATGAAAAAACGTATAGTAACCTCTCACTTGTCTAGTGCCCTCGGGAAGTGGAGATATTTGAGGTATATATATCTCGAAGTCTCTACTTCTTTTGTAGGGTCTGATGGTGTAGTGGGTTAAGGCGTACTAGTTATGGCAGCTACTGGAAGGTAGTTGTGCTTTCTGGGTTCGAGGCCCACTGGTGGGTGTTGTCCAAAGATTGTTAATCTTCACTTTTGGTTTATGCAAGTATAGGCTTATAGCATGGACACGAGTTCTCTCACATTGACAGTGGCTTGATGAAAAAACGTATAGTAACCTCTCACTTGTCTAGTGCCCTCGGGAAGTGGAGATATTTGAGGTATATATATCTCGAAGTCTCTACTTCTTTTGTAGGGTCTGATGGTGTAGTGGGTTAAGGCGTACTAGTTATGGCAGCTACTGGAAGGTAGTTGTGCTTTCTGGGTTCGAGGCCCACTGGTGGGTGTTGTCCAAAGATTGTTAATCTTCACTTGTGGTTTATGCAAGTATAGGCTTATTGCATGGACACGAGTTCTCTCACATTGACAGTGGCTTGATGAAAAAACGTATAGTAACCTCTCACTTGTCTAGTGCCCTCGGGAAGTGGAGATATTTGAGGTATATATATCTCGAAGTCTCTACTTCTTTTGTAGGGTCTGATGGTGTAGTGGGTTAAGGCGTACTAGTTATGGCAGCTACTGGAAGGTAGTTGTGGTTTCTGGGTTCGAGGCCCACTGGTGGGTGTTGTCCAAAGACTGTTAATCTTCACTTGTGGTTTATGCAAGTATAGGCTTATAGCATGGACACGAGGTCTCTCACATTGACAGTGGCTAGATGAAAAAACGTATAGTAACCTCTCACTTGTCTAGTGCCCTCGGGAAGTGGAGATATTTGAGGTATATATATCTCGAAGTCTCTACTTCTTTTGTAGGGTCTGATGGTGTAGTGGGTTAAGGCGTACTAGTTATGGCAGCTACTGGAAGGTAGTTGTGCTTTCTGGGTTCAAGGCCCACTGGTGGGTGTTGTCCAAAGATTGTTAATCTTCACTTGTGGTTTATGCAAGTATAGGCTTATAGCATGGACACGAGTTCTCTCACATTGACAGTGGCTTGATGAAAAAACGTATAGTAACCTCTCACTTGTCTAGTGCCCTCGGGAAGTGGAGATATTTGAGGTATATATATCTCGAAGTCTCTACTTCTTTTGTAGGGTCTGATGGTGTAGTGGGTTAAGGTGTACTAGTTTTGGCAGCTACTGGAAGGTAGTTGTGCTTTCTGGGTTCGAGGCCCACTGGTGGGTGTTGTCCAAAGATTGTTAATCTTCACTTGTGGTTTATGCAAGTATAGGCTTATAGCATGGACACGAGTTCTCTCACATTGACAGTGGCTTGATGAAAAAACGTATAGTAACCTCTCACTTGTCTAGTGCCCTCGGGAAGTGGAGATATTTGAGGTATATATATCTCGAAGTCTCTACTTCTTTTGTAGGGTCTGATGGTGTAGTGGGTTAAGGCGTACTAGTTATGGCAGCTGCTGGAAGGTAGTTGTGCTTTCTGGGTTCGAGGCCCACTGGTGGGTGTTGTCCATAGATTGTTAATCTTCACTTGTGGTTTATGCAAGTATAGGCTTATAGCATGGACACGAGTTCTCTCACATTGACAGTGGCTTGATGAAAACACGTATAGTAACCTCTCACTTGTCTAGTGCCCTCGGGAAGTGGAGATATTTGAGGTATATATATCTCGAAGTCTCTACTTCTTTTGTAGGGTCTGATGGTGTAGTGGGTTAAGGCGTACTAGTTATGGCAGCTACTGGAAGGTAGTTGTGCTTTCTGGGTTCAAGGCCCACTGGTGGGTGTTGTCCAAAGATTGTTAATCTTCACTTGTGGTTTATGCAAGTATAGGCTTATAGCATGGACACGAGTTCTCTCACATTGACAGTGGCTTGATGAAAAAACGTATAGTAACCTCTCACTTGTCTAGTGCCCTCGGGAAGTGGAGATATTTGAGGTATATATATCTCGAAGTCTCTACTTCTTTTGTAGGGTCTGATGGTGTAGTGGGTTAAGGCGTACTAGTTATGGCAGCTACTGGAAGGTAGTTGTGCTTTCTGGGTTCGAGGCCCACTGGTGGGTGTTGTCCTAAGATTGTTAATCTTCACTTGCGGTTTATGCAAGTATAGGCTTATAGCATGGACACGAGTCCTCTCACATTGACAGTGGCTTGATGAAAAAACGTATAGTAACCTCTCACTTGTCTTGTGCCCTCGGGAAGTGGAGATATTTGAGGTATATATATTTCGAAGTCTCTACTTCTTTTGTAGGGTCTGATGGTGTAGTGGGTTAAGGCGTACTAGTTATGGCAGCTACTGGAAGGTAGTTGTGCTTTCTGGGTTCGAGGCCCACTGGTGGGTGTTGTCCAAAGATTGTTAATCTTCACTTGTGGTTTATGCAAGTATAGGCTTATAGCATGGACACGAGTTCTCTCACATTGACAGTGGCTTGATGAAAAAACGTATAGTAACCTCTCACTTGTCTAGTGCCCTCGGGAAGTGGAGATATTTGAGGTATATATATCTCGAAGTCTCTACTTCTTTTGTAGGGTCTGATGGTGTAGTGGGTTAAGGCGTACTAGTTATGGCAGCTACTGGAAGGTAGTTGTGCTTTCTGGGTTCGAGGCCCACTGGTGGGTGTTGTCCAAAGATTGTTAATCTTCACTTGTGGTTTATGCAAGTATAGGCTTATAGCATGGACACGAGTTCTCTCACATTGACAGTGGCTTGATGAAAACACGTATAGTAACCTCTCACTTGTCTAGTGCCCTTCGGGAAGTGGAGATATTTGAGGTATATATATCTCGAAGTCTCTACTTCTTTTGTAGGGTCTGATGGTGTAGTGGGTTAAGGCGTAATAGTTATGGCAGCTACTGGAAGGTAGTTGTGCTTTCTGGGTTCGAGGCCCACTGGTGGGTGTTGTCCAAAGATTGTTAATCTTCACTTGTGGTTTATGCAAGTATAGGCTTATAGCATGGACACGAGTTCTCTCACATTGACAGTGGCTTGATGAAAAAACGTATAGTAACCTCTCACTTGTCTAGTGCCCTCGGGAAGTGGAGATATTTGAGGTATATATATCTCGAAGTCTCTACTTCTTTTGTAGGGTCTGATGGTGTAGTGGGTTAAGGCGTACTAGTTATGGCAGCTACTGGAAGGTAGTTGTGCTTTCTGGGTTCGAGGCCCACTGGTGGGTGTTGTCCAAAGATTGTTAATCTTCACTTGTGGTTTATGCAAGTATAGGCTTATAGCATGGACACGAGTTCTCGCACATTGACAGTGGCTTGATGAAAAAACGTATAGTAACCTCTCACTTGTCTAGTGCCCTCGGGAAGTGAAGATATTTGAGGTATATATATCTCGAAGTCTCTACTTCTTTTGTAGGGTCTGATGGTGTAGTGGGTTAAGGCGTACTAGTTATGGCAGCTACTGGAAGGTAGTTGTGCTTTCTGGGTTCGAGGCCCACTGGTGGGTGTTGTCCAAAGATTGTTAATCTTCACTTGTGGTTTATGCAAGTATAGGCTTATAGCATGGACACGAGTTCTCTCACATTGACAGTGGCTTGATGAAAAAACGTATAGTAACCTCTCACTTGTCTAGTGCCCTCGTGAAGTGGAGATATTTGAGGTATATATATCTCGAAGTCTCTACTTCTTTTGTAGGGTCTGATGGTGTAGTGGGTTAAGGCGTACTAGTTATGGCAGCTACTGGAAGGTAGTTGTGCTTTCTGGGTTCGAGGCCCACTGGTGGGTGTTGTCCAAAGATTGTTAATCTTCACTTGTGGTTTATGCAAGTATAGGCTTATAGCATGGACACGAGTTCTCTCACATTGACAGTGGCTTGATGAAAAAACGTATAGTAACCTCTCACTTGTCTAGTGCCCTCGGGAAGTGGAGATATTTGAGGTATATATATCTCGAAGTCTCTACTTCTTTTGTAGGGTCTGATGGTGTAGTGGGTTAAGGCGTACTAGTTATGGCAGCTACTGGAAGGTAGTTGTGCTTTCTGGGTTCGAGGCCCACTGGTGGGTGTTGTCCAAAGATTGTTAATCTTCACTTGTGGTTTATGCAAGTATAGGCTTATAGCATGGACACGAGTTCTCTAACATTGACAGTGGCTTGATGAAAAAACGTATAGTAACCTCTCACTTGTCTAGTGCCCTCGGGAAGTGGAGATATTTGAGGTATATATATCTGGAAGTCTCTACTTCTTTTGTAGGGTCTGATGGTGTAGTGGGTTAAGGCGTACTAGTTATGGCAGCTACTGGAAGGTAGTTGTGCTTTCTGGGTTCGAGGCCAACTGGTGGGTGTTGTCCAAAGATTGTTAATCTTCACTTGTGGTTTATGCAAGTATAGGCTTATAGCATGGACACGAGTTCTCTCACATTGACAGTGGCTTGATGAAAAAACGTATAGTAACCTCTCACTTGTCTAGTGCCCTCGGGAAGTGGAGATATTTGAGGTATATATATCTCGAAGTCTCTACTTCTTTTGTAGGGTCTGATGGTGTAGTGGGTTAAGGCGTACTAGTTATGGCAGCTACTGGAAGGTAGTTGTGCTTTCTGGGTTCGAGGCCCACTGGTGGGTGTTGTCCAAAGATTGTTAATCTTCACTTGTGGTTTATGCAAGTATAGGCTTATAGCATGGACACGAGTTCTCTCACATTGACAGTGGCTTGATGAAAAAACGTATAGTAACCTCTCACTTGTCTAGTGCCCTCGGGAAGTGGAGATATTTGAGGTATATATATCTCGAAGTCTCTACTTCTTTTGTAGGGTCTGATGGTGTAGTGGGTTAAGGCGTACTAGTTATGGCAGCTACTGGAAGGTAGTTGTGCTTTCTGGGTTCGAGGCCCACTGGTGGGTGTTGTCCAAAGATTGTTAATCTTCACTTGTGGTTTATGCAAGTATAGGCTTATAGCATGGACACGAGTTCTCTCACATTGACAGTGGCTTGATGAAAACACGTATAGTAACCTCTCACTTGTCTAGTGCCCTCGGGAAGTGGAGATATTTGAGGTATATATATCTCGAAGTCTCTACTTCTTTTGTAGGGTCTGATGGTGTAGTGGGTTAAGGCGTACTAGTTATGGCAGCTACTGGAAGGTAGTTGTGCTTTCTGGGTTCGAGGCCCACTGGTGGGTGTTGTCCAAAGATTGTTAATCTTCACTTGTGGTTTATGCAAGTATAGGCTTATAGCATGGACACGAGTTCTCTCACATTGACAGTGGCTTGATGAAAAAACGTATAGTAACCTCTCACTTGTCTAGTGCCCTCGGGAAGTGGAGATATTTGAGGTATATATATCTCGAAGTCTCTACTTCTTTTGTAGGGTCTGATGGTGTAGTGGGTTAAGGCGTACTAGTTATGGCAGCTACTGGAAGGTAGTTGTGCTTTCTGGGTTCGAGGCCCACTGGTGGGTGTTGTCCAAAGATTGTTAATCTTCACTTGTGGTTTATGCAAGTATAGGCTTATAGCATGGACACGAGTTCTCTCACATTGACAGTGGCTTGATGAAAAAACGTATAGTAACCTCTCACTTGTCTAGTGCCCTCGGGAAGTGGAGATATTTGAGGTATATATATCTCGAAGTCTCTACTTCTTTTGTAGGGTCTGATGGTGTAGTGGGTTAAGGCGTACTAGTTATGGCAGCTACTGGAAGGTAGTTGTGCTTTCTGGGTTCGAGGCCCACTGGTGGGTGTTGTCCAAAGATTGTTAATCTTCACTTGTGGTTTATGCAAGTATAGGCTTATAGCATGGACACGAGTTCTCTCACATTGACAGTGGCTTGATGAAAAAACGTATAGTAACCTCTCACTTGTCTAGTGCCCTCGGGAAGTGGAGATATTTGAGGTATATATATCTCGAAGTCTCTACTTCTTTTGTAGGGTCTGATGGTGTAGTGGGTTAAGGCGTACTAGTTATGGCAGCTACTGGAAGGTAGTTGTGCTTTCTGGGTTCGAGGCCCACTGGTGGGTGTTGTCCAAAGATTGTTAATCTTCACTTGTGGTTTATGCAAGTATAGGCTTATAGCATGGACACGAGTTCTCTCACATTGACAGTGGCTTGATGAAAAAACGTATAGTAACCTCTCACTTGTCTAGTGCCCTCGGGAAGTGGAGATATTTGAGGTATATATATCTCGAAGTCTCTACTTCTTTTGTAGGGTCTGATGGTGTAGTGGGTTAAGGCGTACTAGTTATGGCAGCTACTGGAAGGTAGTTGTGCTTTCTGGGTTCGAGGCCCACTGGTGGGTGTTGTCCAAAGATTGTTAATCTTCACTTGTGGTTTATGCAAGTATAGGCTTATAGCATGGACACGAGTTCTCTCACATTGACAGTGGCTTGATGAAAAAACGTATAGTAACCTCTCACTTGTCTAGTGCCCTCGGGAAGTGGAGATATTTGAGGTATATATATCTCGAAGTCTCTACTTCTTTTGTAGGGTCTGATGGTGTAGTGGGTTAAGGCGTACTAGTTATGGCAGCTACTGGAAGGTAGTTGTGCTTTCTGGGTTCGAGGCCCACTGGTGGGTGTTGTCCAAAGATTGTTAATCTTCACTTGTGGTTTATGCAAGTATAGGCTTATAGCATGGACACGAGTTCTCTCACATTGACAGTGGCTTGATGAAAAAACGTATAGTAACCTCTCACTTGTCTAGTGCCCTCGGGAAGTGGAGATATTTGAGGTATATATATCTCGAAGTCTCTACTTCTTTTGTAGGGTCTGATGGTGTAGTGGGTTAAGGCGTACTAGTTATGGCAGCTACTGGAAGGTAGTTGTGCTTTCTGGGTTCGAGGCCCACTGGTGGGTGTTGTCCTAAGATTGTTAATCTTCACTTGTGGTTTATGCAAGTATAGGCTTATAGCATGGACACGAGTTCTCTCACATTGACAGTGGCTTGATGAAAAAACGTATAGTAACCTCTCACTTGTCTAGTGCCCTCGGGAAGTGGAGATATTTGAGGTATATATATCTCGAAGTCTCTACTTCTTTTGTAGGGTCTGATGGTGTAGTGGGTTAAGGCGTACTAGTTATGGCAGCTACTGGAAGGTAGTTGTGCTTTCTGGGTTCGAGGCCCACTGGTGGGTGTTGTCCAAAGATTGTTAATCTTCACTTGTGGTTTATGCAAGTATAGGCTTATAGCATGGACACGAGTTCTCTCACATTGACAGTGGCTTGATGAAAAAACGTATAGTAACCTCTCACTTGTCTAGTGCCCTCGGGAAGTGGAGATATTTGAGGTATATATATCTCGAAGTCTCTACTTCTTTTGTAGGGTCTGATGGTGTAGTGGGTTAAGGCGTACTAGTTATGGCAGCTACTGGAAGGTAGTTGTGCTTTCTGGGTTCGAGGCCCACTGGTGGGTGTTGTCCAAAGATTGTTAATCTTCACTTGTGGTTTATGCAAGTATAGGCTTATAGCATGGACACGAGTTCTCTCACATTGACAGTGGCTTGATGAAAAAACGTATAGTAACCTCTCACTTGTCTAGTGCCCTCGGGAAGTGGAGATATTTGAGGTATATATATCTCGAAGTCTCTACTTCTTTTGTAGGGTCTGATGGTGTAGTGGGTTAAGGCGTACTAGTTATGGCAGCTACTGGAAGGTAGTTGTGCTTTCTGGGTTCGAGGCCCACTGGTGGGTGTTGTCCAAAGATTGTTAATCTTCACTTGTGGTTTATGCAAGTATAGGCTTATAGCATGGACACGAGTTCTCTCACATTGACAGTGGCTTGATGAAAAAACGTATAGTAACCTCTCACTTGTCTAGTGCCCTCGGGAAGTGGAGATATTTGAGGTATATATATCTCGAAGTCTCTACTTCTTTTGTAGGGTCTGATGG
Source organism: Procambarus clarkii (assembly GCF_040958095.1). Classification (NCBI taxonomy): domain Eukaryota; kingdom Metazoa; phylum Arthropoda; class Malacostraca; order Decapoda; family Cambaridae; genus Procambarus; species Procambarus clarkii. The sequence goes on from NC_091236.1 coordinate 15,749,960, forward strand.
TGTAGTGGGTTAAGGCGTACTAGTTATGGCAGCTACTGGAAGGTAGTTGTGCTTTCTGGGTTCGAGGCCCACTGGTGGGTGTTGTCCAAAGATTGTTAATCTTCACTTGTGGTTTATGCAAGTATAGGCTTATAGCATGGACACGAGTTCTCTCACATTGACAGTGGCTTGATGAAAAAACGTATAGTAACCTCTCACTTGTCTAGTGCCCTCGGGAAGTGGAGATATTTGAGGTATATATATCTCGAAGTCTCTACTTCTTTTGTAGGGTCTGATGGTGTAGTGGGTTAAGGCGTACTAGTTATGGCAGCTACTGGAAGGTAGTTGTGCTTTCTGGGTTCGAGGCCCACTGGTGGGTGTTGTCCAAAGATTGTTAATCTTCACTTGTGGTTTATGCAAGTATAGGCTTATAGCATGGACACGAGTTCTCTCACATTGACAGTGGCTTGATGAAAAAACGTATAGTAACCTCTCACTTGTCTAGTGCCCTCGGGAAGTGGAGATATTTGAGGTATATATATCTCGAAGTCTCTACTTCTTTTGTAGGGTCTGATGGTGTAGTGGGTTAAGGCGTACTAGTTATGGCAGCTACTGGAAGGTAGTTGTGCTTTCTGGGTTCGAGGCCCACTGGTGGGTGTTGTCCAAAGATTGTTAATCTTCACTTGTGGTTTATGCAAGTATAGGCTTATAGCATGGACACGAGTTCTCTCACATTGACAGTGGCTTGATGAAAAAACGTATAGTAACCTCTCACTTGTCTAGTGCCCTCGGGAAGTGGAGATATTTGAGGTATATATATCTCGAAGTCTCTACTTCTTTTGTAGGGTCTGATGGTGTAGTGGGTTAAGGCGTACTAGTTATGGCAGCTACTGGAAGGTAGTTGTGCTTTCTGGGTTCGAGGCCCACTGGTGGGTGTTGTCCAAAGATTGTTAATCTTCACTTGTGGTTTATGCAAGTATAGGCTTATAGCATGGACACGAGTTCTCTCACATTGACAGTGGCTTGATGAAAAAACGTATAGTAACCTCTCACTTGTCTAGTGCCCTCGGGAAGTGGAGATATTTGAGGTATATATATCTCGAAGTCTCTACTTCTTTTGTAGGGTCTGATGGTGTAGTGGGTTAAGGCGTACTAGTTATGGCAGCTACTGGAAGGTAGTTGTGCTTTCTGGGTTCGAGGCCCACTGGTGGGTGTTGTCCATAGATTGTTAATCTTCACTTGTGGTTTATGCAAGTATAGGCTTATAGCATGGACACGAGTTCTCTCACATTGACAGTGGCTTGATGAAAACACGTATAGTAACCTCTCACTTGTCTAGTGCCCTCGGGAAGTGGAGATATTTGAGGTATATATATCTCGAAGTCTCTACTTCTTTTGTAGGGTCTGATGGTGTAGTGGGTTAAGGCGTACTAGTTATGGCAGCTACTGGAAGGTAGTTGTGCTTTCTGGGTTCGAGGCCCACTGGTGGGTGTTGTCCAAAGATTGTTAATCTTCACTTGTGGTTTATGCAAGTATAGGCTTATAGCATGGACACGAGTTCTCTCACATTGACAGTGGCTTGATGAAAAAACGTATAGTAACCTCTCACTTGTCTAGTGCCCTCGGGAAGTGAGATATTTGAGGTATATATATCTCGAAGTCTCTACTTCTTTTGTAGGGTCTGATGGTGTAGTGGGTTAAGGCGTACTAGTTATGGCAGCTACTGGAAGGTAGTTGTGCTTTCTGGGTTCGAGGCCCACTGGTGGGTGTTGTCCAAAGATTGTTAATCTTCACTTGTGGTTTATGCAAGTATAGGCTTATAGCATGGACACGAGTTCTCTCACATTGACAGTGGCTTGATGAAAAAACGTATAGTAACCTCTCACTTGTCTAGTGCCCTCGGGAAGTGGAGATATTTGAGGTATATATATCTCGAAGTCTCTACTTCTTTTGTAGGGTCTGATGGTGTAGTGGGTTAAGGCGTACTAGTTATGGCAGCTACTGGAAGGTAGTTGTGCTTTCTGGGTTCGAGGCCCACTGGTGGGTGTTGTCCAAAGATTGTTAATCTTCACTTGTGGTTTATGCAAGTATAGGCTTATAGCATGGACACGAGTTCTCTCACATTGACAGTGGCTTGATGAAAAAACGTATAGTAACCTCTCACTTGTCTAGTGCCCTCGGGAAGTGGAGATATTTGAGGTATATATATCTCGAAGTCTCTACTTCTTTTGTAGGGTCTGATGGTGTAGTGGGTTAAGGCGTACTAGTTATGGCAGCTACTGGAAGGTAGTTGTGCTTTCTGGGTTCGAGGCCCACTGGTGGGTGTTGTCCAAAGATTGTTAATCTTCACTTGTGGTTTATGCAAGTATAGGCTTATAGCATGGACACGAGTTCTCTCACATTGACAGTGGCTTGATGAAAAAACGTATAGTAACCTCTCACTTGTCTAGTGCCCTCGGGAAGTGGAGATATTTGAGGTATATATATCTCGAAGTCTCTACTTCTTTTGTAGGGTCTGATGGTGTAGTGGGTTAAGGCGTACTAGTTATGGCAGCTACTGGAAGGTAGTTGTGCTTTCTGGGTTCGAGGCCCACTGGTGGGTGTTGTCCAAAGATTGTTAATCTTCACTTGTGGTTTATGCAAGTATAGGCTTATAGCATGGACACGAGTTCTCTCACATTGACAGTGGCTTGATGAAAAAACGTATAGTAACCTCTCACTTGTCTAGTGCCCTCGGGAAGTGGAGATATTTGAGGTATATATATCTCGAAGTCTCTACTTCTTTTGTAGGGTCTGATGGTGTAGTGGGTTAAGGCGTACTAGTTATGGCAGCTACTGGAAGGTAGTTGTGCTTTCTGGGTTCGAGGCCCACTGGTGGGTGTTGTCCAAAGATTGTTAATCTTCACTTGTGGTTTATGCAAGTATAGGCTTATAGCATGGACACGAGTTCTCTCACATTGACAGTGGCTTAGATGAAAAAACGTATAGTAACCTCTCACTTGTCTAGTGCCCTCGGGAAGTGGAGATATTTGAGGTATATATATCTCGAAGTCTCTACTTCTTTTGTAGGGTCTGATGGTGTAGTGGGTTAAGGCGTACTAGTTATGGCAGCTACTGGAAGGTAGTTGTGCTTTCTGGGTTCGAGGCCCACTGGTGGGTGTTGTCCAAAGATTGTTAATCTTCACTTGTGGTTTATGCAAGTATAGGCTTATAGCATGGACACGAGTTCTCTCACATTGACAGTGGCTTGATGAAAAAAACGTATAGTAACCTCTCACTTGTCTAGTGCCCTCGGGAAGTGGAGATATTTGAGGTATATATATCTCGAAGTCTCTACTTCTTTTGTAGGGTCTGATGGTGTAGTGGGTTAAGGCGTACTAGTTATGGCAGCTACTGGAAGGTAGTTGTGCTTTCTGGGTTCGAGGCCCACTGGTGGGTGTTGTCCAAAGATTGTTAATCTTCACTTGTGGTTTATGCAAGTATAGGCTTATAGCATGGACACGAGTTCTCTCACATTGACAGTGGCTTGATGAAAAAACGTATAGTAACCTCTCACTTGTCTAGTGCCCTCGGGAAGTGGAGATATTTGAGGTATATATATCTCGAAGTCTCTACTTCTTTTGTAGGGTCTGATGGTGTAGTGGGTTAAGGCGTACTAGTTATGGCAGCTACTGGAAGGTAGTTGTGCTTTCTGGGTTCGAGGCCCACTGGTGGGTGTTGTCCAAAGATTGTTAATCTTCACTTGTGGTTTATGCAAGTATAGGCTTATAGCATGGACACGAGTTCTCTCACATTGACAGTGGCTTGATGAAAAAACGTATAGTAACCTCTCACTTGTCTAGTGCCCTCGGGAAGTGGAGATATTTGAGGTATATATATCTCGAAGTCTCTACTTCTTTTGTAGGGTCTGATGGTGTAGTGGGTTAAGGCGTACTAGTTATGGCAGCTACTGGAAGGTAGTTGTGCTTTCTGGGTTCGAGGCCCACTGGTGGGTGTTGTCCCAAAGATTGTTAATCTTCACTTGTGGTTTATGCAAGTATAGGCTGATAGCATGGACACGAGTTCTCTCACATTGACAGTGGCTTGATGAAAAAACGTATAGTAACCTCTCACTTGTCTAGTGCCCTCGGGAAGTGGAGATATTTGAGGCATATATATCTCGAAGTCTCCACTTCTTTTGTAGGGTCTGATGGTGTAGTGGGTTAAGGCGTACTAGTTATGGCAGCTACTGGAAGGTAGTTGTGCTTTCTGGGTTCGAGGCCCACTGGTGGGTGTTGTCCAAAGATTGTTAATCTTCACTTGTGGTTTATGCAAGTATAGGCTTATAGCATGGACACGAGTTCTCTCACATTGACAGTGGCTTGATGAAAAAACGTATAGTAACCTCTCACTTGTCTAGTGCCCTCGGGAAGTGGAGATATTTGAGGTATATATATCTCGAAGTCTCTACTTCTTTTGTAGGGTCTGATGGTGTAGTGGGTTAAGGCGTACTAGTTATGGCAGCTACTGGAAGGTAGTTGTGCTTTCTGGGTTCGAGGCCCACTGGTGGGTGTTGTCCAAAGATTGTTAATCTTCACTTGTGGTTTATGCAATTATAGGCTTATAGCATGGACACGAGTTCTCTAACATTGACAGTGGCTTGATGAAAAAACGTATAGTAACCTCTCACTTGTCTAGTGCCCTCGGGAAGTGGAGATATTTGAGGTATATATATCTGGAAGTCTCTACTTCTTTTGTAGGGTCTGATGGTGTAGTGGGTTAAGGCGTACTAGTTATGGCAGCTACTGGAAGGTAGTTGTGCTTTCTGGGTTCGAGGCCAACTGGTGGGTGTTGTCCAAAGATTGTTAATCTTCACTTGTGGTTTATGCAAGTATAGGCTTATAGCATGGACACGAGTTCTCTCACATTGACAGTGGCTTGATGAAAAAACGTATAGTAACCTCTCACTTGTCTAGTGCCCTCGGGAAGTGGAGATATTTGAGGTATATATATCTCGAAGTCTCTACTTCTTTTGTAGGGTCTGATGGTGTAGTGGGTTAAGGCGTACTAGTTATGGCAGCTACTGGAAGGTAGTTGTGCTTTCTGGGTTCGAGGCCCACTGGTGGGTGTTGTCCAAAGATTGTTAATCTTCACTTGTGGTTTATGCAAGTATAGGCTTATAGCATGGACACGAGTTCTCTCACATTGACAGTGGCTAGATGAAAAAACGTATAGTAACCTCTCACTTGTCTAGTGCCCTCGGGAAGTGGAGATATTTGAGGTATATATATCTCGAAGTCTCTACTTCTTTTGTAGGGTCTGATGGTGTAGTGGGTTAAGGCGTACTAGTTATGGCAGCTACTGGAAGGTAGTTGTGCTTTCTGGGTTCGAGGCCCACTGGTGGGTGTTGTCCAAAGATTGTTAATCTTCACTTGTGGTTTATGCAATTATAGGCTTATAGCATGGACACGAGTTCTCTCACATTGACAGTGGCTTGATGAAAAAAACGTATAGTAACCTCTCACTTGTCTAGTGCCCTCGGGAAGTGGAGATATTTGAGGTATATATATCTCGAAGTCTCTACTTCTTTTGTAGGGTCTGATGGTGTAGTGGGTTAAGGCGTACTAGTTATGGCAGCTACTGGAAGGTAGTTGTGCTTTCTGGGTTCGAGGCCCACTGGTGGGTGTTGTCCAAAGATTGTTAATCTTCACTTGTGGTTTATGCAAGTATAGGCTTATAGCATGGACACGAGTTCTCTCACATTGACAGTGGCTTGATGAAAAAACGTATAGTAACCTCTCACTTGTCTAGTGCCCTCGGGAAGTGGAGATATTTGAGGTATATATATCTCGAAGTCTCTACTTCTTTTGTAGGGTCTGATGGTGTAGTGGGTTAAGGCGTACTAGTTATGGCAGCTACTGGAAGGTAGTTGTGCTTTCTGGGTTCGAGGCCCACTGGTGGGTGTTGTCCAAAGATTGTTAATCTTCACTTGTGGTTTATGCAAGTATAGGCTTATAGCATGGACACGAGTTCTCTCACATTGACAGTGGCTTGATGAAAAAACGTATAGTAACCTCTCACTTGTCTAGTGCCCTCGGGAAGTGGAGATATTTGAGGTATATATATCTCGAAGTCTCTACTTCTTTTGTAGGGTCTGATGGTGTAGTGGGTTAAGGCGTACTAGTTATGGCAGCTACTGGAAGGTAGTTGTGCTTTCTGGGTTCGAGGCCCACTGGTGGGTGTTGCCCAAAGATTGTTAATCTTCACTTGTGGTTTATGCAAGTATAGGCTGATAGCATGGACACGAGTTCTCTCACATTGACAGTGGCTTGATGAAAAAACGTATAGTAACCTCTCACTTGTCTAGTGCCCTCGGGAAGTGGAGATATTTGAGGCATATATATCTCGAAGTCTCTACTTCTTTTGTAGGGTCTGATGGTGTAGTGGGTTAAGGCGTACTAGTTAAGGCAGCTACTGGAAGGTAGTTGTGCTTTCTGGGTTCGAGGCCCACTGGTGGGTGTTGTCCAAAGATTGTTAATCTTCACTTGTGGTTTATGCAAGTATAGGCTTATAGCATGGACACGAGTTCTCTCACATTGACAGTGGCTTGATGAAAAAACGTATAGTAACCTCTCACTTGTCTAGTGCCCTCGGGAAGTGGAGATATTTGAGGTATATATATCTCGAAGTCTCTACTTCTTTTGTAGGGTCTGATGGTGTAGTGGGTTAAGGCGTACTAGTTATGGCAGCTACTGGAAGGTAGTTGTGCTTTCTGGGTTCGAGGCCCACTGGTGGGTGTTGTCCAAAGATTGTTAATCTTCACTTGTGGTTTATGCAAGTATAGGCTTATAGCATGGACACGAGTTCTCTCACATTGACAGTGGCTTGATGAAAAAACGTATAGTAACCTCTCACTTGTCTAGTGCCCTCGGGAAGTGGAGATATTTGAGGTATATATATCTCGAAGTCTCTACTTCTTTTGTAGGGTCTGATGGTGTAGTGGGTTAAGGCGTACTAGTTATGGCAGCTACTGGAAGGTAGTTGTGCTTTCTGGGTTCGAGGCCCACTGGTGGGTGTTGTCCAAAGATTGTTAATCTTCACTTGTGGTTTATGCAAGTATAGGCTTATTGCATGGACACGAGTTCTCTCACATTGACAGTGGCTTGATGAAAAAACGTATAGTAACCTCTCACTTGTCTAGTGCCCTCGGGAAGTGGAGATATTTGAGGTATATATATCTCGAAGTCTCTACTTCTTTTGTAGGGTCTGATGGTGTAGTGGGTTAAGGCGTACTAGTTATGGCAGCTACTGGAAGGTAGTTGTGCTTTCTGGGTTCGAGGCCCACTGGTGGGTGTTGTCCAAAGATTGTTAATCTTCACTTGTGGTTTATGCAAGTATAGGCTTATAGCATGGACACGAGTTCTCTCACATTGACAGTGGCTTGATGAAAAAACGTATAGTAACCTCTCACTTGTCTAGTGCCCTCGGGAAGTGGAGATATTTGAAGTATATATATCTCGAAGTCTCTACTTCTTTTGTAGGGTCTGATGGTGTAGTGGGTTAAGGCGTACTAGTTATGGCAGCTACTGGAAGGTAGTTGTGCTTTCTGGGTTCGAGGCCCACTGGTGGGTGTTGTCCAAAGATTGTTAATCTTCACTTGTTGTTTATGCAAGTATAGGCTTATAGCATGGACACGAGTTCTCTCACATTGACAGTGGCTTGATGAAAAAACGTATAGTAACCTCTCACTTGTCTAGTGCCCTCGGGAAGTGGAGATATTTGAGGTATATATATCTCGAAGTCTCTACTTCTTTTGTAGGGTCTGATGGTGTAGTGGGTTAAGGCGTACTAGTTATGGCAGCTACTGGAAGGTAGTTGTGCTTTCTGGGTTCGAGGCCCACTGGTGGGTGTTGTCTGTGGGAACCGACCTGTGAGATTTATATTTATTTAATTTATATGAATATATATAGAATTTATATTTAAGTTAATTTATATAAGATGTTTCTATGATGGTAAAGTCCAAAGACTAATGTATTTAAGAATAATTCCCACCATAATAGGTGGAGAATATAATAGTATGTGGTGATGATATCCCGTTTTCTTTAGACGGTAATTCCACTACAAGTTACGTTTTCTATGGGTAACTTGTTTATACAATACAGCTATTATCTGTATGATTATTAAATGGTGTCGGATTTTCCGACATAATTCCCCAGGGGGCTACTCACGGGTCGAAGTCCTAATTAGAACAGACGAACACCGATACTCCTCCTTCGAATTATTAGATTAATTTGATGTCAGTAGTTAGTAAATCACACATTTGTGTGTCTGTTCGTACAGGACGGATGTCCCGTACTAGAGTTGCAGGGGTTAGAAGTCTAATGCGATTTCATTTCCCTGTCAACTCTTGAAAGGCTAATATTCAAGCCTTATTACATATTATTTAACCCAGAAGACTGGATGTGATCAAGTACTACAGTCAAGTATGATTCAGGGACTGCAGTGAGATCAGTGACATTAGATATAACTTGAAGTTTGTTCAGGTAACTGGTCACTGATATATAAACACTCAGGCCCATGGAATACATCTTGATTAAATAATAAATGTATCAAATCAGTCGTCAGATTTATTGGGGTTTAATTCAGTTAATTGATTCAGAAGATTGAATAGCTCATCATTGAAGTAAAGTATGGTTCTGAGACTGCAGTGGGTTCAGTGACATTGGTCGCAGTGACTTGTAGCTGTTTTAGGCTACTGTTCACTGATTTGCCACTGAGGCCTCATGAACTCATCTTCAGCTTCAAATGATGATACTAACATCAACCTCTGTTGGTATAGTCAGCTGTAATCTCCTTAGTATAATGCTACTGGAGAAATATAATCAGCTGACAAATTTAGATTTCTATTGGTATTGTTTATCTGCAGGCATAGGTCTCCTCAGGCTTGATACTGGACCTGAGAGTAATTTACCTCCTGCAGAGTTTAACATGGTTATACCCTGATATTTAGTAGGGCTACCGATGAATCGATGACAATAGTCTGTCCCTACAAGGAGACCGAAGTCGGTGAGGTGATCAGACTTAATATTATCTGCCAATTTTATTCCTCTATTTCTCAGGAATTTGGCTGTTGCTCTCAGACCTTGAACTTGTAGGTCTACTGGTATTTTGTCCACCACAATGGCTTGTACTCTACAGACGTACCTGCCTAAACGTACTGATGGTTGTACCACCTGGTAGACTTGAGGTCCTGCATCTGTTACAAACCCTGAGATGTTGAATGACATCTGGGCTACAGGCCTTAATTGTAGTTCATCTGCCAACTTTTTAGTGATATATGTTCTCTGGGATCCTTGGTCAAACAACCCACGGGTATGGACCTTGGCCCTCTTATTCAGGATGGTAATTTGGGCAGTAGGCAAAGTCGTATTACCTTTAGACTTTGCCGATTGGACACTCTTTGTTTGTTGCACCTTGCAGTACTGTACTGTGGTGGGAATGCTATCTTCCACCTTGGGTCTTGAATACGTTAATTTCGTATATTTGCACAGTGCTGCATGGTGCCTACCTCTTCTACACCTGTTGCAGGTGTTGAATTGGCTATCACAATAGTCTATGTTGTGTGACTTGAGACACCTTGCACATCTCCCTAATTCCTGGAGTCGCTCAATACGAGTGTCTCTGGTTGGATAATTAGCACAACAGTATGTTGAATGTTTCTTTTTGCAGAACATACATGTCCCCCAGCCTACTGCACGTTTGGAAGTTACCGGTTTGGGTGAACTAGTAACAGTAGGCTTGGAGGATGCTGCTGCATTGTCATATTTTCTGCAAATTGATGTTTGAGTAATTGACTGATGTTTATTTGGGGTAGTTGTTTTACCCTTTAATTGACTCTTATTTTCTATTTCTGAAGGCTTGCAAGAGGCTTTAACTTCCTCATTTGCTCGTCGTTTGTTTATGATGGAATGTAAACCTTCAGTGATGTCCTGTACTGTCAGGATGGTGTTATGTTGATGTGCATATAATTCATCTAGTATATCGCTGGACAATTTTCGTTGAAGGACTACTTTGGTCATCCATTCACTAGTAGTTATATCAACCTTAAGACTGAATGTTCTTAGTAGTGACTCAAACTCCATGCTGATGGATTGTAATGAGTCAGCAGTCTGATCAGGTTGAGGTAAATCCAGCAATTGTAGTACTAGATGTATGACAGTTTTCTCATTGCCAGCATTATTCCTAGGAGGCTGGACTGGGAAATTAGTGGTCGCTATTTTCATTTACATTTTCTACTACTGGTTCAGCTTCACCTCTAGTTTGGAGGCATGTTAACTTAGTAGCTTCAGGTATTGGGTTTTCAGAAACCACAGAGACTGTGGATAAATTGTCTGAAAACTGCTTAATTTCTGGTGGTATATTATTGGGTGAAGCTGTAGTGGGTGAAGCTTTATCCTTGTTGATTAAAGGATCTAATCTGGCTTTACATTTATTCTCAAAAAGATCCAGATCATCCATAACATTATCTACTTTATTTGGTGTACTTGCTATTTGTTCCGATTCAATTATCCTGTGTAAATGTTCCAACCTGGCTTGAGTTTCTTCTTCATATTGTGCAAGGTCAGACAGGAATGGTTCCACATCTTCAACTACTATGTCGTCGTCGTGGACCTGATTTTGGTAAGATTTCCTATTTGCTTTCAATATATGCAATTGGGTTTGAATCTGTAACAGTGGTATTTTCAACCGATGATAATTAATTACAGGCTCATATAACAACTGTTCATATTGGTTGAGATCTCTTGTTAGTTGACGTTTACTTGCTACTAAAGCACGCTTTGCTTTCTGTGGATTCGTCATGGTGACTTGTTAATTGGGCACCACTGGCTCATAAATTGTGAGCAAGTACTAATGGTAGCCTAGGGTTAAATTCTGAACTCACTAGGCAATAATCCTACCTCTACTAGAGGTTAGCACTTAAAATTAATACACATTATATATATACAATCATACACACTAATGATTTGAGTGATAAACCAGTGTCACTGGAAGTACCTTTAGGTTAGCTCTTCTATATCACCCTAGGATGGTAGACACTAATTAATCACTCAAAGGTGTAATGATCATAAGTAAATTATTATATATATACACAACTCAACTCGAGTTGATAAAAATTACACCCAAAATAGGGTCTGGACCATTCATTAATGGTGTTAGATTGTTGAATATAGTACAACTGACTATGGTAATAATGGGACTAGGATGAGCAATAATAGTTCAACTAGTCAGTGTTAATATCCTACCCTGTTGTGGGTTGGCAATTAGTAAATATTATACTGTGATCACTAGTGCAATTTATATTAAATGATTCTCTATTTTGGAGAAATAATATACACAATTATTGATAATAGCCTCTTAATTAGCCTCTATGAAACTTCTAATATTATCAAGAAGTATTAAATATTATTAGTGACCTCGCGAAATAAACTCCACAAAATTCGTAGATAATCTCTCGCGAAATGTAACACCACGAAATCCGTGAACAATCACGCGACACCACAGCCACTACTTTGGCTGGCTTCAATATTAGCGCTGTCATTTCACGAAATAACACGCCACCAAATATCTGTGGGTGTGCATGAAACCGCTGATGAGGCTGAACTCAGTTGAGGGGGGGCTCCTGAGCTCCCACGAGGCTTCGCCGCTGTCTTTGACTGGCTGGCCTTGTTTAAATAACACTGCACTAGTATATTTAATGAATCCACTGGTTAACTGGTTCATCCGGTACTAAGATGACCAAATGTGGGTTCAAAGGATCAAATAATCCGTCATCCGGTTCGAAGATGACCAAATAATGTGGGAACCGACCTGTGAGATTTATATTTATTTAATTTATATGAATATATATAGAATTTATATTTACGTTAATTTATATACTTCGATAGCAATTTGTATAATGATAAGTGGACTGTATTTCTGCAATAATCTCAATCTCACAAATCGATCCTCTACACATTAGGGGGGGTTTATATTTATATATATGCAGCCAATCAAACTACAGTAATAGACTACATACTATTAAACATTGAAGAGGTTCCTTATCTTATAGTACAGCAGGCTAGTCCACCAGGTATAACTAGGGTGTAGACACCAAATTATCCTCTTTGAGGCAGCTTCCATCACCCAGTAACTGGTGCACAAAATCTTGCATCCTCGTCTTGACCTGTCAAAAGGGCGCTAACTGTGAAGCCAGATACCTATATATGACAAGCTATATCAGAGAAAATACTGTACATGGAACAATAAAGACCTGGCTTAATTACCTTTAGTTTGAGGCTTCCACGTTATCTAACCGGGTCACCCTATATCCTGACATTAATGGCCATAAATGAATGATAAACGGGTTTCGGATAGACACTTAACTTGAATTTGTAGACAGCGTGTTGACAATGGTACACCTTTGGTTTCCATAACACTACGTCCAAGTAAATTTAACAGGAGCCGAATTTGCTCCCGTGTGAGCCTCTGGTCTCGTATAAACAATGGCTGCCCTCCTTCCTCCCTCTGACGCCTGGCTTACATTGTCCACATGTCAGAAAGTGATAGAAGGGTCACATTTACTCTACTTTAATATTGATAATTAAGTTAATTTATATAAGATGTTTCTATGATGGTAAAGTCCAAAGACTAATGTATTTAAGAATAATTCCCACCATAATAGGTGGAGAATATAATAGTATGTGGTGATGATATCCCGTTTTCTTTAGACGGTAATTCCACTACAAGTTACGTTTTCTATGGGTAACTTGTTTATACAATACAGCTATTATCTGTATGATTATTAAATGGTGTCGGATTTTCCGACATTGTCCAAAGATTGTTAATCTTCACTTGTGGTTTATGCAAGTATAGGCTTATAGCATGGACACGAGTTCTCTCACATTGACAGTGGCTTGATGAAAAAACGTATAGTAACCTCTCACTTGTCTAGTGCCCTCGGGAAGTGGAGATATTTGAGGTATATATATCTCGAAGTCTCTACTTCTTTTGTAGGGTCTGATGGTGTAGTGGGTTAAGGCGTACTAGTTATGGCAGCTACTGGAAGGTAGTTGTGCTTTCTGGGTTCGAGGCCCACTGGTGGGTGTTGTCCAAAGATTGTTAATCTTCACTTGTGGTTTATGCAAGTATAGGCTTATAGCATGGACACGAGTTCTCTCACATTGACAGTGGCTTGATGAAAAAACGTATAGTAACCTCTCACTTGTCTAGTGCCCTCGGGAAGTGGAGATATTTGAGGTATATATATCTCGAAGTCTCTACTTCTTTTGTAGGGTCTGATGGTGTAGTGGGTTAAGGCGTACTAGTTATGGCAGCTACTGGAAGGTAGTTGTGCTTTCTGGGTTCGAGGCCCACTGGTGGGTGTTGTCCAAAGATTGTTAATCTTCACTTGTGGTTTATGCAAGTATAGGCTTATAGCATGGACACGAGTTCTCTCACATTGACAGTGGCTTGATGAAAAAACGTATAGTAACCTCTCACTTGTCTAGTGCCCTCGGGAAGTGGAGATATTTGAGGTATATATATCTCGAAGTCTCTACTTCTTTTGTAGGGTCTGATGGTGTAGTGGGTTAAGGCGTACTAGTTATGGCAGCTACTGGAAGGTAGTTGTGCTTTCTGGGTTCGAGGCCCACTGGTGGGTGTTGTCCAAAGATTGTTAATCTTCACTTGTGGTTTATGCAAGTATAGGCTTATAGCATGGACACGAGTTCTCTCACATTGACAGTGGCTTGATGAAAAAACGTATAGTAACCTCTCACTTGTCTAGTGCCCTCGGGAAGTGGAGATATTTGAGGTATATATATCTCGAAGTCTCTACTTCTTTTGTAGGGTCTGATGGTGTAGTGGGTTAAGGCGTACTAGTTATGGCAGCTACTGGAAGGTAGTTGTGCTTTCTGGGTTCGAGGCCCACTGGTGGGTGTTGTCCAAAGATTGTTAATCTTCACTTGTGGTTTATGCAAGTATAGGCTTATAGCATGGACACGAGTTCTCTCACATTGACAGTGGCTTGATGAAAAAACGTATAGTAACCTCTCACTTGTCTAGTGCCCTCGGGAAGTGGAGATATTTGAGGTATATATATCTCGAAGTCTCTACTTCTTTTGTAGGGTCTGATGGTGTAGTGGGTTAAGGCGTACTAGTTATGGCAGCTACTGGAAGGTAGTTGTGCTTTCTGGGTTCGAGGCCCACTGGTGGGTGTTGTCCAAAGATTGTTAATCTTCACTTGTGGTTTATGCAAGTATAGGCTTATAGCATGGACACGAGTTCTCTCACATTGACAGTGGCTTGATGAAAAAACGTATAGTAACCTCTCACTTGTCTAGTGCCCTCGGGAAGTGGAGATATTTGAGGTATATATATCTCGAAGTCTCTACTTCTTTTGTAGGGTCTGATGGTGTAGTGGGTTAAGGCGTACTAGTTATGGCAGCTACTGGAAGGTAGTTGTGCTTTCTGGGTTCGAGGCCCACTGGTGGGTGTTGTCCAAAGATTGTTAATCTTCACTTGTGGTTTATGCAAGTATAGGCTTATAGCATGGACACGAGTTCTCTCACATTGACAGTGGCTTGATGAAAAAACGTATAGTAACCTCTCACTTGTCTAGTGCCCTCGGGAAGTGGAGATATTTGAGGTATATATATCTCGAAGTCTCTACTTCTTTTGTAGGGTCTGATGGTGTAGTGGGTTAAGGCGTACTAGTTATGGCAGCTACTGGAAGGTAGTTGTGCTTTCTGGGTTCGAGGCCCACTGGTGGGTGTTGTCCAAAGATTGTTAATCTTCACTTGTGGTTTATGCAAGTATAGGCTTATAGCATGGACACGAGTTCTCTCACATTGACAGTGGCTTGATGAAAAAACGTATAGTAACCTCTCACTTGTCTAGTGCCCTCGGGAAGTGGAGATATTTGAGGTATATATATCTCGAAGTCTCTACTTCTTTTGTAGGGTCTGATGGTGTAGTGGGTTAAGGCGTACTAGTTATGGCAGCTACTGGAAGGTAGTTGTGCTTTCTGGGTTCGAGGCCCACTGGTGGGTGTTGTCCAAAGATTGTTAATCTTCACTTGTGGTTTATGCAAGTATAGGCTTATAGCATGGACACGAGTTCTCTCACATTGACAGTGGCTTGATGAAAAAACGTATAGTAACCTCTCACTTGTCTAGTGCCCTCGGGAAGTGGAGATATTTGAGGTATATATATCTCGAAGTCTCTACTTCTTTTGTAGGGTCTGATGGTGTAGTGGGTTAAGGCGTACTAGTTATGGCAGCTACTGGAAGGTAGTTGTGCTTTCTGGGTTCGAGGCCCACTGGTGGGTGTTGTCCAAAGATTGTTAATCTTCACTTGTGGTTTATGCAAGTATAGGCTTATAGCATGGACACGAGTTCTCTCACATTGACAGTGGCTTGATGAAAAAACGTATAGTAACCTCTCACTTGTCTAGTGCCCTCGGGAAGTGGAGATATTTGAGGTATATATATCTCGAAGTCTCTACTTCTTTTGTAGGGTCTGATGGTGTAGTGGGTTAAGGCGTACTAGTTATGGCAGCTACTGGAAGGTAGTTGTGCTTTCTGGGTTCGAGGCCCACTGGTGGGTGTTGTCCAAAGATTGTTAATCTTCACTTGTGGTTTATGCAAGTATAGGCTTATAGCATGGACACGAGTTCTCTCACATTGACAGTGGCTTGATGAAAAAACGTATAGTAACCTCTCACTTGTCTAGTGCCCTCGGGAAGTGGAGATATTTGAGGTATATATATCTCGAAGTCTCTACTTCTTTTGTAGGGTCTGATGGTGTAGTGGGTTAAGGCGTACTAGTTATGGCAGCTACTGGAAGGTAGTTGTGCTTTCTGGGTTCGAGGCCCACTGGTGGGTGTTGTCCAAAGATTGTTAATCTTCACTTGTGGTTTATGCAAGTATAGGCTTATAGCATGGACACGAGTTCTCTCACATTGACAGTGGCTTGATGAAAAAACGTATAGTAACCTCTCACTTGTCTAGTGCCCTCGGGAAGTGGAGATATTTGAGGTATATATATCTCGAAGTCTCTACTTCTTTTGTAGGGTCTGATGGTGTAGTGGGTTAAGGCGTACTAGTTATGGCAGCTACTGGAAGGTAGTTGTGCTTTCTGGGTTCGAGGCCCACTGGTGGGTGTTGTCCAAAGATTGTTAATCTTCACTTGTGGTTTATGCAAGTATAGGCTTATAGCATGGACACGAGTTCTCTCACATTGACAGTGGCTTGATGAAAAAACGTATAGTAACCTCTCACTTGTCTAGTGCCCTCGGGAAGTGGAGATATTTGAGGTATATATATCTCGAAGTCTCTACTTCTTTTGTAGGGTCTGATGGTGTAGTGGGTTAAGGCGTACTAGTTATGGCAGCTACTGGAAGGTAGTTGTGCTTTCTGGGTTCGAGGCCCACTGGTGGGTGTTGTCCAAAGATTGTTAATCTTCACTTGTGGTTTATGCAAGTATAGGCTTATAGCATGGACACGAGTTCTCTCACATTGACAGTGGCTTGATGAAAAAACGTATAGTAACCTCTCACTTGTCTAGTGCCCTCGGGAAGTGGAGATATTTGAGGTATATATATCTCGAAGTCTCTACTTCTTTTGTAGGGTCTGATGGTGTAGTGGGTTAAGGCGTACTAGTTATGGCAGCTACTGGAAGGTAGTTGTGCTTTCTGGGTTCGAGGCCCACTGGTGGGTGTTGTCCAAAGATTGTTAATCTTCACTTGTGGTTTATGCAAGTATAGGCTTATAGCATGGACACGAGTTCTCTCACATTGACAGTGGCTTGATGAAAAAACGTATAGTAACCTCTCACTTGTCTAGTGCCCTCGGGAAGTGGAGATATTTGAGGTATATATATCTCGAAGTCTCTACTTCTTTTGTAGGGTCTGATGGTGTAGTGGGTTAAGGCGTACTAGTTATGGCAGCTACTGGAAGGTAGTTGTGCTTTCTGGGTTCGAGGCCCACTGGTGGGTGTTGTCCAAAGATTGTTAATCTTCACTTGTGGTTTATGCAAGTATAGGCTTATAGCATGGACACGAGTTCTCTCACATTGACAGTGGCTTGATGAAAAAACGTATAGTAACCTCTCACTTGTCTAGTGCCCTCGGGAAGTGGAGATATTTGAGGTATATATATCTCGAAGTCTCTACTTCTTTTGTAGGGTCTGATGGTGTAGTGGGTTAAGGCGTACTAGTTATGGCAGCTACTGGAAGGTAGTTGTGCTTTCTGGGTTCGAGGCCCACTGGTGGGTGTTGTCCAAAGATTGTTAATCTTCACTTGTGGTTTATGCAAGTATAGGCTTATAGCATGGACACGAGTTCTCTCACATTGACAGTGGCTTGATGAAAAAACGTATAGTAACCTCTCACTTGTCTAGTGCCCTCGGGAAGTGGAGATATTTGAGGTATATATATCTCGAAGTCTCTACTTCTTTTGTAGGGTCTGATGGTGTAGTGGGTTAAGGCGTACTAGTTATGGCAGCTACTGGAAGGTAGTTGTGCTTTCTGGGTTCGAGGCCCACTGGTGGGTGTTGTCCAAAGATTGTTAATCTTCACTTGTGGTTTATGCAAGTATAGGCTTATAGCATGGACACGAGTTCTCTCACATTGACAGTGGCTTGATGAAAAAACGTATAGTAACCTCTCACTTGTCTAGTGCCCTCGGGAAGTGGAGATATTTGAGGTATATATATCTCGAAGTCTCTACTTCTTTTGTAGGGTCTGATGGTGTAGTGGGTTAAGGCGTACTAGTTATGGCAGCTACTGGAAGGTAGTTGTGCTTTCTGGGTTCGAGGCCCACTGGTGGGTGTTGTCCAAAGATTGTTAATCTTCACTTGTGGTTTATGCAAGTATAGGCTTATAGCATGGACACGAGTTCTCTCACATTGACAGTGGCTTGATGAAAAAACGTATAGTAACCTCTCACTTGTCTAGTGCCCTCGGGAAGTGGAGATATTTGAGGTATATATATCTCGAAGTCTCTACTTCTTTTGTAGGGTCTGATGGTGTAGTGGGTTAAGGCGTACTAGTTATGGCAGCTACTGGAAGGTAGTTGTGCTTTCTGGGTTCGAGGCCCACTGGTGGGTGTTGTCCAAAGATTGTTAATCTTCACTTGTGGTTTATGCAAGTATAGGCTTATAGCATGGACACGAGTTCTCTCACATTGACAGTGGCTTGATGAAAAAACGTATAGTAACCTCTCACTTGTCTAGTGCCCTCGGGAAGTGGAGATATTTGAGGTATATATATCTCGAAGTCTCTACTTCTTTTGTAGGGTCTGATGGTGTAGTGGGTTAAGGCGTACTAGTTATGGCAGCTACTGGAAGGTAGTTGTGCTTTCTGGGTTCGAGGCCCACTGGTGGGTGTTGTCCAAAGATTGTTAATCTTCACTTGTGGTTTATGCAAGTATAGGCTTATAGCATGGACACGAGTTCTCTCACATTGACAGTGGCTTGATGAAAAAACGTATAGTAACCTCTCACTTGTCTAGTGCCCTCGGGAAGTGGAGATATTTGAGGTATATATATCTCGAAGTCTCTACTTCTTTTGTAGGGTCTGATGGTGTAGTGGGTTAAGGCGTACTAGTTATGGCAGCTACTGGAAGGTAGTTGTGCTTTCTGGGTTCGAGGCCCACTGGTGGGTGTTGTCCAAAGATTGTTAATCTTCACTTGTGGTTTATGCAAGTATAGGCTTATAGCATGGACACGAGTTCTCTCACATTGACAGTGGCTTGATGAAAAAACGTATAGTAACCTCTCACTTGTCTAGTGCCCTCGGGAAGTGGAGATATTTGAGGTATATATATCTCGAAGTCTCTACTTCTTTTGTAGGGTCTGATGGTGTAGTGGGTTAAGGCGTACTAGTTATGGCAGCTACTGGAAGGTAGTTGTGCTTTCTGGGTTCGAGGCCCACTGGTGGGTGTTGTCCAAAGATTGTTAATCTTCACTTGTGGTTTATGCAAGTATAGGCTTATAGCATGGACACGAGTTCTCTCACATTGACAGTGGCTTGATGAAAAAACGTATAGTAACCTCTCACTTGTCTAGTGCCCTCGGGAAGTGGAGATATTTGAGGTATATATATCTCGAAGTCTCTACTTCTTTTGTAGGGTCTGATGGTGTAGTGGGTTAAGGCGTACTAGTTATGGCAGCTACTGGAAGGTAGTTGTGCTTTCTGGGTTCGAGGCCCACTGGTGGGTGTTGTCCAAAGATTGTTAATCTTCACTTGTGGTTTATGCAAGTATAGGCTTATAGCATGGACACGAGTTCTCTCACATTGACAGTGGCTTGATGAAAAAACGTATAGTAACCTCTCACTTGTCTAGTGCCCTCGGGAAGTGGAGATATTTGAGGTATATATATCTCGAAGTCTCTACTTCTTTTGTAGGGTCTGATGGTGTAGTGGGTTAAGGCGTACTAGTTATGGCAGCTACTGGAAGGTAGTTGTGCTTTCTGGGTTCGAGGCCCACTGGTGGGTGTTGTCCAAAGATTGTTAATCTTCACTTGTGGTTTATGCAAGTATAGGCTTATAGCATGGACACGAGTTCTCTCACATTGACAGTGGCTTGATGAAAAAACGTATAGTAACCTCTCACTTGTCTAGTGCCCTCGGGAAGTGGAGATATTTGAGGTATATATATCTCGAAGTCTCTACTTCTTTTGTAGGGTCTGATGGTGTAGTGGGTTAAGGCGTACTAGTTATGGCAGCTACTGGAAGGTAGTTGTGCTTTCTGGGTTCGAGGCCCACTGGTGGGTGTTGTCCAAAGATTGTTAATCTTCACTTGTGGTTTATGCAAGTATAGGCTTATAGCATGGACACGAGTTCTCTCACATTGACAGTGGCTTGATGAAAAAACGTATAGTAACCTCTCACTTGTCTAGTGCCCTCGGGAAGTGGAGATATTTGAGGTATATATATCTCGAAGTCTCTACTTCTTTTGTAGGGTCTGATGGTGTAGTGGGTTAAGGCGTACTAGTTATGGCAGCTACTGGAAGGTAGTTGTGCTTTCTGGGTTCGAGGCCCACTGGTGGGTGTTGTCCAAAGATTGTTAATCTTCACTTGTGGTTTATGCAAGTATAGGCTTATAGCATGGACACGAGTTCTCTCACATTGACAGTGGCTTGATGAAAAAACGTATAGTAACCTCTCACTTGTCTAGTGCCCTCGGGAAGTGGAGATATTTGAGGTATATATATCTCGAAGTCTCTACTTCTTTTGTAGGGTCTGATGGTGTAGTGGGTTAAGGCGTACTAGTTATGGCAGCTACTGGAAGGTAGTTGTGCTTTCTGGGTTCGAGGCCCACTGGTGGGTGTTGTCCAAAGATTGTTAATCTTCACTTGTGGTTTATGCAAGTATAGGCTTATAGCATGGACACGAGTTCTCTCACATTGACAGTGGCTTGATGAAAAAACGTATAGTAACCTCTCACTTGTCTAGTGCCCTCGGGAAGTGGAGATATTTGAGGTATATATATCTCGAAGTCTCTACTTCTTTTGTAGGGTCTGATGGTGTAGTGGGTTAAGGCGTACTAGTTATGGCAGCTACTGGAAGGTAGTTGTGCTTTCTGGGTTCGAGGCCCACTGGTGGGTGTTGTCCAAAGATTGTTAATCTTCACTTGTGGTTTATGCAAGTATAGGCTTATAGCATGGACACGAGTTCTCTCACATTGACAGTGGCTTGATGAAAAAACGTATAGTAACCTCTCACTTGTCTAGTGCCCTCGGGAAGTGGAGATATTTGAGGTATATATATCTCGAAGTCTCTACTTCTTTTGTAGGGTCTGATGGTGTAGTGGGTTAAGGCGTACTAGTTATGGCAGCTACTGGAAGGTAGTTGTGCTTTCTGGGTTCGAGGCCCACTGGTGGGTGTTGTCCAAAGATTGTTAATCTTCACTTGTGGTTTATGCAAGTATAGGCTTATAGCATGGACACGAGTTCTCTCACATTGACAGTGGCTTGATGAAAAAACGTATAGTAACCTCTCACTTGTCTAGTGCCCTCGGGAAGTGGAGATATTTGAGGTATATATATCTCGAAGTCTCTACTTCTTTTGTAGGGTCTGATGGTGTAGTGGGTTAAGGCGTACTAGTTATGGCAGCTACTGGAAGGTAGTTGTGCTTTCTGGGTTCGAGGCCCACTGGTGGGTGTTGTCCAAAGATTGTTAATCTTCACTTGTGGTTTATGCAAGTATAGGCTTATAGCATGGACACGAGTTCTCTCACATTGACAGTGGCTTGATGAAAAAACGTATAGTAACCTCTCACTTGTCTAGTGCCCTCGGGAAGTGGAGATATTTGAGGTATATATATCTCGAAGTCTCTACTTCTTTTGTAGGGTCTGATGGTGTAGTGGGTTAAGGCGTACTAGTTATGGCAGCTACTGGAAGGTAGTTGTGCTTTCTGGGTTCGAGGCCCACTGGTGGGTGTTGTCCAAAGATTGTTAATCTTCACTTGTGGTTTATGCAAGTATAGGCTTATAGCATGGACACGAGTTCTCTCACATTGACAGTGGCTTGATGAAAAAACGTATAGTAACCTCTCACTTGTCTAGTGCCCTCGGGAAGTGGAGATATTTGAGGTATATATATCTCGAAGTCTCTACTTCTTTTGTAGGGTCTGATGGTGTAGTGGGTTAAGGCGTACTAGTTATGGCAGCTACTGGAAGGTAGTTGTGCTTTCTGGGTTCGAGGCCCACTGGTGGGTGTTGTCCAAAGATTGTTAATCTTCACTTGTGGTTTATGCAAGTATAGGCTTATAGCATGGACACGAGTTCTCTCACATTGACAGTGGCTTGATGAAAAAACGTATAGTAACCTCTCACTTGTCTAGTGCCCTCGGGAAGTGGAGATATTTGAGGTATATATATCTCGAAGTCTCTACTTCTTTTGTAGGGTCTGATGGTGTAGTGGGTTAAGGCGTACTAGTTATGGCAGCTACTGGAAGGTAGTTGTGCTTTCTGGGTTCGAGGCCCACTGGTGGGTGTTGTCCAAAGATTGTTAATCTTCACTTGTGGTTTATGCAAGTATAGGCTTATAGCATGGACACGAGTTCTCTCACATTGACAGTGGCTTGATGAAAAAACGTATAGTAACCTCTCACTTGTCTAGTGCCCTCGGGAAGTGGAGATATTTGAGGTATATATATCTCGAAGTCTCTACTTCTTTTGTAGGGTCTGATGGTGTAGTGGGTTAAGGCGTACTAGTTATGGCAGCTACTGGAAGGTAGTTGTGCTTTCTGGGTTCGAGGCCCACTGGTGGGTGTTGTCCAAAGATTGTTAATCTTCACTTGTGGTTTATGCAAGTATAGGCTTATAGCATGGACACGAGTTCTCTCACATTGACAGTGGCTTGATGAAAAAACGTATAGTAACCTCTCACTTGTCTAGTGCCCTCGGGAAGTGGAGATATTTGAGGTATATATATCTCGAAGTCTCTACTTCTTTTGTAGGGTCTGATGGTGTAGTGGGTTAAGGCGTACTAGTTATGGCAGCTACTGGAAGGTAGTTGTGCTTTCTGGGTTCGAGGCCCACTGGTGGGTGTTGTCCAAAGATTGTTAATCTTCACTTGTGGTTTATGCAAGTATAGGCTTATAGCATGGACACGAGTTCTCTCACATTGACAGTGGCTTGATGAAAAAACGTATAGTAACCTCTCACTTGTCTAGTGCCCTCGGGAAGTGGAGATATTTGAGGTATATATATCTCGAAGTCTCTACTTCTTTTGTAGGGTCTGATGGTGTAGTGGGTTAAGGCGTACTAGTTATGGCAGCTACTGGAAGGTAGTTGTGCTTTCTGGGTTCGAGGCCCACTGGTGGGTGTTGTCCAAAGATTGTTAATCTTCACTTGTGGTTTATGCAAGTATAGGCTTATAGCATGGACACGAGTTCTCTCACATTGACAGTGGCTTGATGAAAAAACGTATAGTAACCTCTCACTTGTCTAGTGCCCTCGGGAAGTGGAGATATTTGAGGTATATATATCTCGAAGTCTCTACTTCTTTTGTAGGGTCTGATGGTGTAGTGGGTTAAGGCGTACTAGTTATGGCAGCTACTGGAAGGTAGTTGTGCTTTCTGGGTTCGAGGCCCACTGGTGGGTGTTGTCCAAAGATTGTTAATCTTCACTTGTGGTTTATGCAAGTATAGGCTTATAGCATGGACACGAGTTCTCTCACATTGACAGTGGCTTGATGAAAAAACGTATATAGTAACCTCTCACTTGTCTAGTGCCCTCGGGAAGTGGAGATATTTGAGGTATATATATCTCGAAGTCTCTACTTCTTTTGTAGGGTCTGATGGTGTAGTGGGTTAAGGCGTACTAGTTATGGCAGCTACTGGAAGGTAGTTGTGCTTTCTGGGTTCGAGGCCCACTGGTGGGTGTTGTCCAAAGATTGTTAATCTTCACTTGTGGTTTATGCAAGTATAGGCTTATAGCATGGACACGAGTTCTCTCACATTGACAGTGGCTTGATGAAAAAACGTATAGTAACCTCTCACTTGTCTAGTGCCCTCGGGAAGTGGAGATATTTGAGGTATATATATCTCGAAGTCTCTACTTCTTTTGTAGGGTCTGATGGTGTAGTGGGTTAAGGCGTACTAGTTATGGCAGCTACTGGAAGGTAGTTGTGCTTTCTGGGTTCGAGGCCCACTGGTGGGTGTTGTCCAAAGATTGTTAATCTTCACTTGTGGTTTATGCAAGTATAGGCTTATAGCATGGACACGAGTTCTCTCACATTGACAGTGGCTTGATGAAAAAACGTATAGTAACCTCTCACTTGTCTAGTGCCCTCGGGAAGTGGAGATATTTGAGGTATATATATCTCGAAGTCTCTACTTCTTTTGTAGGGTCTGATGGTGTAGTGGGTTAAGGCGTACTAGTTATGGCAGCTACTGGAAGGTAGTTGTGCTTTCTGGGTTCGAGGCCCACTGGTGGGTGTTGTCCAAAGATTGTTAATCTTCACTTGTGGTTTATGCAAGTATAGGCTTATAGCATGGACACGAGTTCTCTCACATTGACAGTGGCTTGATGAAAAAACGTATAGTAACCTCTCACTTGTCTAGTGCCCTCGGGAAGTGGAGATATTTGAGGTATATATATCTCGAAGTCTCTACTTCTTTTGTAGGGTCTGATGGTGTAGTGGGTTAAGGCGTACTAGTTATGGCAGCTACTGGAAGGTAGTTGTGCTTTCTGGGTTCGAGGCCCACTGGTGGGTGTTGTCCAAAGATTGTTAATCTTCACTTGTGGTTTATGCAAGTATAGGCTTATAGCATGGACACGAGTTCTCTCACATTGACAGTGGCTTGATGAAAAAACGTATAGTAACCTCTCACTTGTCTAGTGCCCTCGGGAAGTGGAGATATTTGAGGTATATATATCTCGAAGTCTCTACTTCTTTTGTAGGGTCTGATGGTGTAGTGGGTTAAGGCGTACTAGTTATGGCAGCTACTGGAAGGTAGTTGTGCTTTCTGGGTTCGAGGCCCACTGGTGGGTGTTGTCCAAAGATTGTTAATCTTCACTTGTGGTTTATGCAAGTATAGGCTTATAGCATGGACACGAGTTCTCTCACATTGACAGTGGCTTGATGAAAAAACGTATAGTAACCTCTCACTTGTCTAGTGCCCTCGGGAAGTGGAGATATTTGAGGTATATATATCTCGAAGTCTCTACTTCTTTTGTAGGGTCTGATGGTGTAGTGGGTTAAGGCGTACTAGTTATGGCAGCTACTGGAAGGTAGTTGTGCTTTCTGGGTTCGAGGCCCACTGGTGGGTGTTGTCCAAAGATTGTTAATCTTCACTTGTGGTTTATGCAAGTATAGGCTTATAGCATGGACACGAGTTCTCTCACATTGACAGTGGCTTGATGAAAAAACGTATAGTAACCTCTCACTTGTCTAGTGCCCTCGGGAAGTGGAGATATTTGAGGTATATATATCTCGAAGTCTCTACTTCTTTTGTAGGGTCTGATGGTGTAGTGGGTTAAGGCGTACTAGTTATGGCAGCTACTGGAAGGTAGTTGTGCTTTCTGGGTTCGAGGCCCACTGGTGGGTGTTGTCCAAAGATTGTTAATCTTCACTTGTGGTTTATGCAAGTATAGGCTTATAGCATGGACACGAGTTCTCTCACATTGACAGTGGCTTGATGAAAAAACGTATAGTAACCTCTCACTTGTCTAGTGCCCTCGGGAAGTGGAGATATTTGAGGTATATATATCTCGAAGTCTCTACTTCTTTTGTAGGGTCTGATGGTGTAGTGGGTTAAGGCGTACTAGTTATGGCAGCTACTGGAAGGTAGTTGTGCTTTCTGGGTTCGAGGCCCACTGGTGGGTGTTGTCCAAAGATTGTTAATCTTCACTTGTGGTTTATGCAAGTATAGGCTTATAGCATGGACACGAGTTCTCTCACATTGACAGTGGCTTGATGAAAAAACGTATAGTAACCTCTCACTTGTCTAGTGCCCTCGGGAAGTGGAGATATTTGAGGTATATATATCTCGAAGTCTCTACTTCTTTTGTAGGGTCTGATGGTGTAGTGGGTTAAGGCGTACTAGTTATGGCAGCTACTGGAAGGTAGTTGTGCTTTCTGGGTTCGAGGCCCACTGGTGGGTGTTGTCCAAAGATTGTTAATCTTCACTTGTGGTTTATGCAAGTATAGGCTTATAGCATGGACACGAGTTCTCTCACATTGACAGTGGCTTGATGAAAAAACGTATAGTAACCTCTCACTTGTCTAGTGCCCTCGGGAAGTGGAGATATTTGAGGTATATATATCTCGAAGTCTCTACTTCTTTTGTAGGGTCTGATGGTGTAGTGGGTTAAGGCGTACTAGTTATGGCAGCTACTGGAAGGTAGTTGTGCTTTCTGGGTTCGAGGCCCACTGGTGGGTGTTGTCCAAAGATTGTTAATCTTCACTTGTGGTTTATGCAAGTATAGGCTTATAGCATGGACACGAGTTCTCTCACATTGACAGTGGCTTGATGAAAAAACGTATAGTAACCTCTCACTTGTCTAGTGCCCTCGGGAAGTGGAGATATTTGAGGTATATATATCTCGAAGTCTCTACTTCTTTTGTAGGGTCTGATGGTGTAGTGGGTTAAGGCGTACTAGTTATGGCAGCTACTGGAAGGTAGTTGTGCTTTCTGGGTTCGAGGCCCACTGGTGGGTGTTGTCCAAAGATTGTTAATCTTCACTTGTGGTTTATGCAAGTATAGGCTTATAGCATGGACACGAGTTCTCTCACATTGACAGTGGCTTGATGAAAAAACGTATAGTAACCTCTCACTTGTCTAGTGCCCTCGGGAAGTGGAGATATTTGAGGTATATATATCTCGAAGTCTCTACTTCTTTTGTAGGGTCTGATGGTGTAGTGGGTTAAGGCGTACTAGTTATGGCAGCTACTGGAAGGTAGTTGTGCTTTCTGGGTTCGAGGCCCACTGGTGGGTGTTGTCCAAAGATTGTTAATCTTCACTTGTGGTTTATGCAAGTATAGGCTTATAGCATGGACACGAGTTCTCTCACATTGACAGTGGCTTGATGAAAAAACGTATAGTAACCTCTCACTTGTCTAGTGCCCTCGGGAAGTGGAGATATTTGAGGTATATATATCTCGAAGTCTCTACTTCTTTTGTAGGGTCTGATGGTGTAGTGGGTTAAGGCGTACTAGTTATGGCAGCTACTGGAAGGTAGTTGTGCTTTCTGGGTTCGAGGCCCACTGGTGGGTGTTGTCCAAAGATTGTTAATCTTCACTTGTGGTTTATGCAAGTATAGGCTTATAGCATGGACACGAGTTCTCTCACATTGACAGTGGCTTGATGAAAAAACGTATAGTAACCTCTCACTTGTCTAGTGCCCTCGGGAAGTGGAGATATTTGAGGTATATATATCTCGAAGTCTCTACTTCTTTTGTAGGGTCTGATGGTGTAGTGGGTTAAGGCGTACTAGTTATGGCAGCTACTGGAAGGTAGTTGTGCTTTCTGGGTTCGAGGCCCACTGGTGGGTGTTGTCCAAAGATTGTTAATCTTCACTTGTGGTTTATGCAAGTATAGGCTTATAGCATGGACACGAGTTCTCTCACATTGACAGTGGCTTGATGAAAAAACGTATAGTAACCTCTCACTTGTCTAGTGCCCTCGGGAAGTGGAGATATTTGAGGTATATATATCTCGAAGTCTCTACTTCTTTTGTAGGGTCTGATGGTGTAGTGGGTTAAGGCGTACTAGTTATGGCAGCTACTGGAAGGTAGTTGTGCTTTCTGGGTTCGAGGCCCACTGGTGGGTGTTGTCCAAAGATTGTTAATCTTCACTTGTGGTTTATGCAAGTATAGGCTTATAGCATGGACACGAGTTCTCTCACATTGACAGTGGCTTGATGAAAAAACGTATAGTAACCTCTCACTTGTCTAGTGCCCTCGGGAAGTGGAGATATTTGAGGTATATATATCTCGAAGTCTCTACTTCTTTTGTAGGGTCTGATGGTGTAGTGGGTTAAGGCGTACTAGTTATGGCAGCTACTGGAAGGTAGTTGTGCTTTCTGGGTTCGAGGCCCACTGGTGGGTGTTGTCCAAAGATTGTTAATCTTCACTTGTGGTTTATGCAAGTATAGGCTTATAGCATGGACACGAGTTCTCTCACATTGACAGTGGCTTGATGAAAAAACGTATAGTAACCTCTCACTTGTCTAGTGCCCTCGGGAAGTGGAGATATTTGAGGTATATATATCTCGAAGTCTCTACTTCTTTTGTAGGGTCTGATGGTGTAGTGGGTTAAGGCGTACTAGTTATGGCAGCTACTGGAAGGTAGTTGTGCTTTCTGGGTTCGAGGCCCACTGGTGGGTGTTGTCCAAAGATTGTTAATCTTCACTTGTGGTTTATGCAAGTATAGGCTTATAGCATGGACACGAGTTCTCTCACATTGACAGTGGCTTGATGAAAAAACGTATAGTAACCTCTCACTTGTCTAGTGCCCTCGGGAAGTGGAGATATTTGAGGTATATATATCTCGAAGTCTCTACTTCTTTTGTAGGGTCTGATGGTGTAGTGGGTTAAGGCGTACTAGTTATGGCAGCTACTGGAAGGTAGTTGTGCTTTCTGGGTTCGAGGCCCACTGGTGGGTGTTGTCCAAAGATTGTTAATCTTCACTTGTGGTTTATGCAAGTATAGGCTTATAGCATGGACACGAGTTCTCTCACATTGACAGTGGCTTGATGAAAAAACGTATAGTAACCTCTCACTTGTCTAGTGCCCTCGGGAAGTGGAGATATTTGAGGTATATATATCTCGAAGTCTCTACTTCTTTTGTAGGGTCTGATGGTGTAGTGGGTTAAGGCGTACTAGTTATGGCAGCTACTGGAAGGTAGTTGTGCTTTCTGGGTTCGAGGCCCACTGGTGGGTGTTGTCCAAAGATTGTTAATCTTCACTTGTGGTTTATGCAAGTATAGGCTTATAGCATGGACACGAGTTCTCTCACATTGACAGTGGCTTGATGAAAAAACGTATAGTAACCTCTCACTTGTCTAGTGCCCTCGGGAAGTGGAGATATTTGAGGTATATATATCTCGAAGTCTCTACTTCTTTTGTAGGGTCTGATGGTGTAGTGGGTTAAGGCGTACTAGTTATGGCAGCTACTGGAAGGTAGTTGTGCTTTCTGGGTTCGAGGCCCACTGGTGGGTGTTGTCCAAAGATTGTTAATCTTCACTTGTGGTTTATGCAAGTATAGGCTTATAGCATGGACACGAGTTCTCTCACATTGACAGTGGCTTGATGAAAAAACGTATAGTAACCTCTCACTTGTCTAGTGCCCTCGGGAAGTGGAGATATTTGAGGTATATATATCTCGAAGTCTCTACTTCTTTTGTAGGGTCTGATGGTGTAGTGGGTTAAGGCGTACTAGTTATGGCAGCTACTGGAAGGTAGTTGTGCTTTCTGGGTTCGAGGCCCACTGGTGGGTGTTGTCCAAAGATTGTTAATCTTCACTTGTGGTTTATGCAAGTATAGGCTTATAGCATGGACACGAGTTCTCTCACATTGACAGTGGCTTGATGAAAAAACGTATAGTAACCTCTCACTTGTCTAGTGCCCTCGGGAAGTGGAGATATTTGAGGTATATATATCTCGAAGTCTCTACTTCTTTTGTAGGGTCTGATGGTGTAGTGGGTTAAGGCGTACTAGTTATGGCAGCTACTGGAAGGTAGTTGTGCTTTCTGGGTTCGAGGCCCACTGGTGGGTGTTGTCCAAAGATTGTTAATCTTCACTTGTGGTTTATGCAAGTATAGGCTTATAGCATGGACACGAGTTCTCTCACATTGACAGTGGCTTGATGAAAAAACGTATAGTAACCTCTCACTTGTCTAGTGCCCTCGGGAAGTGGAGATATTTGAGGTATATATATCTCGAAGTCTCTACTTCTTTTGTAGGGTCTGATGGTGTAGTGGGTTAAGGCGTACTAGTTATGGCAGCTACTGGAAGGTAGTTGTGCTTTCTGGGTTCGAGGCCCACTGGTGGGTGTTGTCCAAAGATTGTTAATCTTCACTTGTGGTTTATGCAAGTATAGGCTTATAGCATGGACACGAGTTCTCTCACATTGACAGTGGCTTGATGAAAAAACGTATAGTAACCTCTCACTTGTCTAGTGCCCTCGGGAAGTGGAGATATTTGAGGTATATATATCTCGAAGTCTCTACTTCTTTTGTAGGGTCTGATGGTGTAGTGGGTTAAGGCGTACTAGTTATGGCAGCTACTGGAAGGTAGTTGTGCTTTCTGGGTTCGAGGCCCACTGGTGGGTGTTGTCCAAAGATTGTTAATCTTCACTTGTGGTTTATGCAAGTATAGGCTTATAGCATGGACACGAGTTCTCTCACATTGACAGTGGCTTGATGAAAAAACGTATAGTAACCTCTCACTTGTCTAGTGCCCTCGGGAAGTGGAGATATTTGAGGTATATATATCTCGAAGTCTCTACTTCTTTTGTAGGGTCTGATGGTGTAGTGGGTTAAGGCGTACTAGTTATGGCAGCTACTGGAAGGTAGTTGTGCTTTCTGGGTTCGAGGCCCACTGGTGGGTGTTGTCCAAAGATTGTTAATCTTCACTTGTGGTTTATGCAAGTATAGGCTTATAGCATGGACACGAGTTCTCTCACATTGACAGTGGCTTGATGAAAAAACGTATAGTAACCTCTCACTTGTCTAGTGCCCTCGGGAAGTGGAGATATTTGAGGTATATATATCTCGAAGTCTCTACTTCTTTTGTAGGGTCTGATGGTGTAGTGGGTTAAGGCGTACTAGTTATGGCAGCTACTGGAAGGTAGTTGTGCTTTCTGGGTTCGAGGCCCACTGGTGGGTGTTGTCCAAAGATTGTTAATCTTCACATGTGGTTTATGCAAGTATAGGCTTATAGCATGGACACGAGTTCTCTCACATTGACAGTGGCTTGATGAAAAAACGTATAGTAACCTCTCACTTGTCTAGTGCCCTCGGAAGTGGAGATATTTGAGGTATATATATCTCGAAGTCTCTACTTCTTTTGTAGGGTCTGATGGTGTAGTGGGTTAAGGCGTACTAGTTATGGCAGCTACTGGAAGGTAGTTGTGCTTTCTGGGTTCGAGGCCCACTGGTGGGTGTTGTCCAAAGATTGTTAATCTTCACTTGTGGTTTATGCAAGTATAGGCTTATAGCATGGACACGAGTTCTCTCACATTGACAGTGGCTTGATGAAAAAACGTATAGTAACCTCTCACTTGTCTAGTGCCCTCGGGAAGTGGAGATATTTGAGGTATATATATCTCGAAGTCTCTACTTCTTTTGTAGGGTCTGATGGTGTAGTGGGTTAAGGCGTACTAGTTATGGCAGCTACTGGAAGGTAGTTGTGCTTTCTGGGTTCGAGGCCCACTGGTGGGTGTTGTCCAAAGATTGTTAATCTTCACTTGTGGTTTAATGCAAGTATAGGCTTATTAGCATGGACACGAGTTCTCTCACATTGACAGTGGCTTGATGAAAAAACGTATAGTAACCTCTCACTTGTCTAGTGCCCTCGAGAAGTGGAGATATTTGAGGTATATATATCTCGAAGTCTCTACTTCTTTTGTAGGGTCTGATGGTGTAGTGGGTTAAGGCGTACTAGTTATGGCAAGCTACTGGAAGGTAGTTGTGCTTTCTGGGTTCGAGGCCCACTGGTGGGTGTTGTCCAAAGATTGTTAATCTTCACTTGTGGTTTATGCAAGGTATAGGCTTATAGCATGGACACGAGTTCTCTCACATTGACAGTGGCTTGATGAAAAAACGTATAGTAACCTCTCACTTGTCTAGTGCCCTCGGGAAGTGGAGATATTTGAGGTATATATATCTCGAAGTCTCTACTTCTTTTGTAGGGTCTGATGGTGTAGTGGGTTAAGGCGTACTAGTTATGGCAGCTACTGGAAGGTAGTTGTGCTTTCTGGGTTCGAGGCCCACTGGTGGGTGTTGTCCAAAGATTGTTAATCTTCACTTGTGGTTTATGCAAGTATAGGCTTATAGCATGGACACGAGTTCTCTCACATTGACAGTGGCTTGATGAAAAAACGTATAGTAACCTCTCACTTGTCTAGTGCCCTCGGGAAGTGGAGATATTTGAGGTATATATATCTCGAAGTCTCTACTTCTTTTGTAGGGTCTGATGGTGTAGTGGGTTAAGGCGTACTAGTTATGGCAGCTACTGGAAGGTAGTTGTGCTTTCTGGGTTCGAGGCCCACTGGTGGGTGTTGTCCAAAGATTGTTAATCTTCACTTGTGGTTTATGCAAGTATAGGCTTATAGCATGGACACGAGTTCTCTCACATTGACAGTGGCTAGATGAAAAAACGTATAGTAACCTCTCACTTGTCTAGTGCCCTCGGGAAGTGGAGATATTTGAGGTATATATATCTCGAAGTCTCTACTTCTTTTGTAGGGTCTGATAGTGTAGTGGGTTAAGGCGTACTAGTTATGGCAGCTACTGGAAGGTAGTTGTGCTTTCTGGGTTCAGAGGCCCACTGGTGGGTGTTGTTCCAGAGATTGTTAATCTTCACTTGTGGTTTATGCAAGTATAGGCTTATAGCATGGACACGAGTTCTCTCACATTGACAGTGGCTTGAATGAAAAAACGTATAGTAACCTCTCACTTGTCTAGTGCCCTCGGGAAGTGGAGATATTTGAGGTATATATATCTCGAAGTCTCTACTTCTTTTGTAGGGTCTGATGGTGTAGTGGGTTAAGGTGTACTAGTTATGGCAGCTACTGGAAGGTAGTTGTGCTTTCTGGGTTCGAGGCCAACTGGTGGGTGTTGTCCAAAGATTGTTAATCTTCACTTGTAGTTTATGCAAGTATAGGCTTATAGCATGGACACGAGTTCTCTCACATTGACAGTGGCTTGATGAAAAAACGTATAGTAACCTCTCACTTGTCTAGTGCCCTCGGGAAGTGGAGATATTTGAGGTATATATATCTCGAAGTCTCTACTTCTTTTGTAGGGTCTGATGGTGTAGTGGGTTAAGGCGTACTAGTTATGGCAGCTACTGGAAGGTAGTTGTGCTTTCTGGGTTCGAGGCCCACTGGTGGGTGTTGTCCAAAGATTGTTAATCTTCACTTGTGGTTTATGCAAGTATAGGCTTATAGCATGGACACGAGTTCTCTCACATTGACAGTGGCTTGATGAAAAAACGTATAGTAACCTCTCACTTGTCTAGTGCCCTCGGGAAGTGGAGATATTTGAGGTATATATATCTCGAAGTCTCTACTTCTTTTGTAGGGTCTGATGGTGTAGTGGGTTAAGGTGTACTAGTTATGGCAGCTACTGGAAGGTAGTTGTGCTTTCTGGGTTCGAGGCCCACTGGTGGGTGTTGTCCAAAGATTGTTAATCTTCACTTGTGGTTTATGCAAGTATAGGCTTATAGCATGGACACGAGTTCTCTCACATTGACAGTGGCTAGATGAAAAAACGTATAGTAACCTCTCACTTGTCTAGTGCCCTCGGGAAGTGGAGATATTTGAGGTATATATATCTCGAAGTCTCTACTTCTTTTGTAGGGTCTGATGGTGTA
>NC_091236.1:15790508-15834329 GCF_040958095.1 Procambarus clarkii
AATAGTAAAAGACTCAGATGAACTAATTGACCTAAAAAGACACCTAGAGAGAGAGTCAGTACTCCGATTTACACATGAAAATAGTGAAAATAACAGTCTGCCATTCTTGGATGTACTAATAACAAAAACAGGAACCTCTTTAAGCACCAACGTATATACCAAGCCCACCAACATAGGATTATGCCTGAACGGTAGAAGGAGTGCCCCCAAAGATACAAAGCCAGTGTTCTCAATGCTTATATTCGTCGAGCGCTTACCCACTGCTCTGAATGGAGCAGCGTGAGTAGAGAGTTTGAAAGAGTAACTCAGGTATTGGTGAACAACGGATATAGCAACGCGGAAATAAACGCTGCTATAAGAAGACACTTGGACCGTTGGTATAATTCAGAACCTAGAACAGAAACCACAACACCCCCAATAAAATTATATTACAAATCAACCATGCACAGTGAACATATAAAAGAGGAAAGAATAATGAAAGAAATAATCCGTAAAGGAGTAAAAAGCACTACTCCTAACCAAAACATAAACCTGATAATATTCTACAAAACCAAGAAGACTTCTGAACTCCTTATCAAAAACAGCCCGAAGCCGACGGAGAACCCTCTACAGCAGTCAAGCGTTGTATACATGTACACTTGCCCCCACGAAGGATGTAACCTTCAATGTAAGTACATAGGTATGACGTCGACCAAGCTGACGAGGCGTTTGACATGCCATCTTCAATCTGGTGCCCCTAGGAATCACATGAGACAAGCCCATGACATTACTCTAACAAGAGAAATGTTGAACAAGAATACTTGCATAATAGACAAAACCCAAGATTCAAGAAGATTACAAATTCTTGAGGCAATTCACATAAGAATAGAGCGACCTACCATGAACACCCAAATCACGGAACTATTTACTCTACCCACCATGAGAGTAAGGACAAGACAAGAACATATCGATGCCAACACAGAAGACAATGTCCAACATAACAGGCCAATTACACTGGATTAATCTTTGTGTTTAGATAGGAGATGCCTCGTATGGGCCAATAAGCCTTCTGCAGCCCCTATGTTTATCCCTTATGTATCCCCCATGTTTTCACCTTCATTGTATTATCACCTGACCTAATGCGGGTATAAAATCAACTAGTATTGTAAGATCTGTTCACTTGAGAATGAACCATGGAGGTTCGAAACGTCGTGCAAATTATACAAATAAGTGTAATACACTCTATAGTAAATCACTTCTTTTCTTCACCTTAAAAGTACGAAAATGAGTTTTGGAGAACTCCTATTTCAATTAAGCCCTGATGCTAAGAAAATAGTTAGAGGGATAGAAGCCCTAAACCAGAAAATAATAAATACAGAATATGCGGTCATATTCAATGAAACATGTTTGAAAGAAAACCTGCTGCCAGTATACACCAATATTATATATATATATATATATATATATATATATATATATATATATATATATATATATATATATATATATATATATATATATATATATATATATATATATATATATATATATATATATATATATAATATTATATATATATATATAATATATATATATATATATATATATATATATATATATATATATATATAATATTATATATATATATATATATATATATATATATATATATATATAATATTATATATATATATATATATATATATATATATATATATATATATATATATATATATATATATATATATATATATATAATAGAAAGTCCTTTTTGCTTGACGAAACGCAAGATCCAAGATCGATTTTGGGTATTTTAACTTCTTCCCAATTTCAAATATATTTGCTATTTCTTCATAAAAAAATTCCGGACTGCAAACTCTCAGTGCTCTGAGAAACATACCAGAAAAAACTGCCCGCTTGACCTGAACATGATGATTTGAATAGAAATGTACATACGAGCACACATTGGTAGGTTTCCTATACACATTGAATTTGAAACATCTACCAATTCTATGAATCATGTCTAAAAAGGCAGAACACCATTCACTTCGTTCTCAGTTGTGAATTTAATTGACGGAACCAGCGAATTAATTTGATTGAGAAAATCAGTTTCGTCATGATTATCCGGCCACAGGCATAAAATATCGTCAACATACCTGTACCAAAGCAAATTTGAGGGTAAAATCCTGGGAAGGATATTTGTTTCGAAACATTCCATGTACAGAATGCTCAAAACAGGGGAGAGGGGATTACCCATCGCAATGCCAAATGTTTGTTTATAAAATGAATCATTAAAGCTGAAATAATTATCTTTAATGCACAATTTTATAAGTTCAATAATGGTGTTAGTAGGTAAAGTTAAATTATACCTTGGGAGTAGATCCCGTAAGAATGACAACAGATCATCAACAGGAACCCTAGTGAACAGAGCCGTCACATCAAAACTCACAAGTTTAAAATCATAATTTAATTTCAAACTAGACAACTTGTTAACCAAGTCCAAGTTGTTTGTTATGTGTGAGTTGGAAATGGAACCTATTACTGGAGACAAGACTTGGACAAGCCATTTGGAAAGTCTATATGCCACAGATCCAACAGAACTAATAATAGGTCTTGCAAGATTATTGGGTTTGTGTGTTTTAATAAGCCCATATAGATATGGGAGAGAAGGTGAACGACTTAAAAACTTAGGAATCAACTCCTTATCGATCTTGAGCACGGTTTTAAGTGTTTTTGTTGAAATGAGCAATAACTCTTTCAATAGGGTCACTATTAACAGGTAAGGAAGTGTCTCTGTCCTCCAATAACTGGTTCATTTTTTGGACGTAGTCTTCTTTGTCCATGATGACAACAGCATTGGATTTATCAGCTTTAGTGATATGTAGAGAGTTATCTTTTTTGAGGGTTTTGAACGCTCGCATAAACCTCTCTGGACAATTAGGCACAGTACCCTTAAGTAAAGACCCGTACACCATTCCCTTGCAAATATTGATGTCATCAGCTAAAATCTCACTTGATTTCTCCAAATTGCAAAAACTTTTGGCAATATTTACATAATTCACATCTCTATTTGATATGGAGAAACTCAGACCGTAACCAAGAGCAGTCATCGTATCATTATCAAGTTGTTTACTAGAGAGATTAATAACGAAGTCAGTGTTGGCGTGTTTATTCCAATCACTTCGTTGAATGAGCCTATTTAATTTTGAATCAAGCTTTGTACTTACATTCCTGCAGGCAGATCTCATAGCGGTGTAACAATAATCCATCATCGGGTGATTCCATTCCAAAGGTACAGCTTGAGAAAATGAATACTTACCGCTGTTCAACACCTTAAAACATTCCTGGGGTCTATTTTTCTACATTACGGGAAAATAAAAAATGTTCCGATTTTGTTAAAAATTTAATCATGGAACGGTTATAGAAAGGGCTGCAACTGGTCCAAGTTTCAGCGTCACGCCCTAAATAGAAAAGGAAAAAAATACACAGCGAGTTATGCAACAAATTTTCAACATTTTCAAAAAATTTCAGGGAAAACATGTGTCAACTAAAATCATTTCTATTACACTCAGGTATCACATTAGCATATAGTAATGGATTTCAAATAGGATTTTTAGCCAAAAAGCGTTTAGTGCAATAATACAATTATTCAAAGTTCCCCTTCCAAAAATATGCAATATATGATGTTTAATAATATTTATAAAATCAATAAATGGACTTTGGACTACAATGTTATTTGACATTGTAGAAGCACAAACTCTACATATAAGGTGTAATTTGCTTGTAAATTGATTAATAAATGAAACCTGTGAAGCACCTTGAAGTTGTAAATTCCTTACCTGAGTAAAATAACATCAAAGTTATGGCCACCTGTAGCCGAGCTTGACGTCGACCAATTTTGTTCATAATTGGCACCCTTGCAGATAGGCATCCGTTCAGCAAGGTGTGTAAGTTCCATGCAAATCCCTTGATAACAAACGGAAAAAAATTGCATATAAATATATATATATATATGCCTGCACATATATATTACTATTATTTATTACAAAATATCCAATTATAACACTAAAACATACTAACCTATTGTAATTGGTTCGAATTGTGGGTTCTCAAGGTGGCACTGCAATGAGCACTAATTAGCACCTGTCCTATAGCTGAGATCACCTTCCTCAGGAGCCTGTCTTGGCTTGGTGTTGCGTGTCGTTGGTTTCTGCATCACCTTCTACTTTCTACTGAAGTATCAATTAGTTTTATCATACTCATTAGTAAAGGAAGGTGTGTGAGGAGGGTCGAGGTGGGTGAGTGAGGAGGGGTGTGTCACGCCTCACAGCTGGGAGGCCACCACAATCTCGATATTACTCGTCTTTGCGCTAAAGCGACTTTCTTTTGCTGATAAAGACTGCGAGCGAGTGCCAGATTTGCTGCGCTAATCTTGTGACTCTTCCTCTTACATATCATTGCGCAGTAGACGCAAGAAATGAAATATTCAGGAGCGAGAATAGAGCGCGCGTCGACAGAAGATCCTCACTCAACAGGACACAACATGTGACTGCTGGCGTTGTCTCTCACACACCCCCACTAGGAGGAGACAGTTGTCAATGAGTGCATATTTTTTATTCATATATACAGAGTTATTTCCGACGTTATTACGAATGACATTTAGAACATACGACGCAATACCTTCTGCGCGCCACAGCCGCGGGGCACCGGATTCTGACCAATTACGCATGGAAATGTACCATAAATACATCAATTTATATCATAACATTATGCAGATTGCACCACAGTGTTGCCAGAACTACGTAGTATTTTTATAAATTTTTCAAAATATTACGATTTTTCCCGAATTTTTTCATACTTAGACCCCCTTAAGCAAATCAATATTTTTAGCAAGCACTAAGCGGGAAATCTCATCAAACGGTCGGTCAGCTAATTTAAGCACACTGTTGGAGGATAGGGAGCGGGGAAGCACTTGTTCACTGAGACATTTTCTAAGAAAACGAAGACGGATTTTTAAGGTATAGGATTTCACTAAAGCAGAGCGAAAATTAGAAACAAAAGGTTTAAGAGTAGGGTAGAGAGAGGAGAAATGAAGAAATTGGCGCGAGGTTTCCATGTATGCAATAATGATCACAAAGACACTGATCCAAGTATGTGGTTATTCATACTTGGATCAGTGTTTTTGTGATCATTATTGCATACATGGATACCACGCGCCAATTTCTTCACTTCTCACTCTACCCTGCTCTTAAACCTTTTGTTTCTAATTTTCGCTCTGCTTTAGTGAAATCCTATACCTTAAAAATTCGTCTTCGTTTTCTAAGAAAATGTCTCAGTGAACAAGTGCTTCCCCGTTCCCTATCCTCCAACGGTGTGCTTAAATTAGCTGACCGACCGTTTGATGAGATTTCCCGCTTAGTGCTTGGTAAAAATATTGATTTGCTTAAATTAGAAGTACGGGAATGTTTTAAGGTGTTGAACAGCCGTAAGTATTCATTTTCTCAAGCTGTACCTTTGGAATGGAATCACCCGATGATGGATTATTGTTACACCGCTATGAGATCTGCC
This sequence comes from Procambarus clarkii, assembly GCF_040958095.1. Classification (NCBI taxonomy): domain Eukaryota; kingdom Metazoa; phylum Arthropoda; class Malacostraca; order Decapoda; family Cambaridae; genus Procambarus; species Procambarus clarkii. The sequence continues at coordinate 15,796,056 of NC_091236.1, forward strand.
TGCAGGAATGTAAGTACAAAGCTTGATTCAAAATTAAATAGGCTCATTCAACAAAGTGATTGGAATAAACACGCCAACACTGACTTCGTTATTAATCTCTCTAGTAAACAACTTGATAATGATATGATGACTGCTCTTGGATACGGTCTGAGTTTCTCCATATCAAATAGAGATGTGAATTATGTAAATATTGCCAAACGTTTTTGCAATTTGGAGAAATCAAGTGAGATTTCAACTGATGACATCAATATTTGCAAGGGAATGGTGTACGGTTCTTTACTTAAGGGTACTGTGCCTAATTGTCCAGAGAGGTTTATGCGAGCGTTCAAACCCTCAAAAAAGATAACTCTCTACATATCACTAAAGCTGATAAATCCAATGCTGTTGTCATCATGGACAAAGAAGACTACGTCCAAAAAATGAACCAGTTATTGGAGGACAGAGACACTTACTTACCTGTTAATAGTGACCCTATTGAAAGAGTTATTGCTCATTTCAACAAAACTCTTAAAACCGTGCTCAAGATCGATAAGGAGTTGATTCCTAAGTTTTTAAGTCGTTCCCCCTTCTCTCCCATATCTATATGGGCTTATTAAAACACACAAACCCAATAATCCTGCAAGACCTATTATTAGTTCTGTTGGATCTGTGGCATATAGACTTTCCAAATGGCTTATCCAAGTCTTGTCTCCAGTAGTAGGTTCCATTTCCAACTCACACATAACAAACAACTTGGACTTGGTTAACAAGTTGTCTAGTTTGAAATTAAATTATTATTTTAAACTTGTGAGTTTTGATGTGACGGCTCTGTTCACTAGGGTTCCTGTTGATGATCTGTTGTCATTCTTACAGGATCTACTCCCAAGGTATAATTTAACTTTGCCTACTAACACCATTATTGAACTTATAAAATTTTGCATTAAAGATAATTATTTCAGCTTTAATGATTCATTTTATAAACCAACATTTGGCATGGCGATGGGTAATCCCCTCTCCCCTGTTTTGAGCAATCTGTACATTGAATGTTTTGAAACAAATATCCTTCCCAGGATTTTACCCTCAAATTTGCTGTGGTATGGGTATGCTGACGATATTTTATGCCTGTGTCCGGTTAACCATGACGAAACTGATTTTCTCAATCAAATTAATTCGCTGGTTCCGTCAATTAAATTCACAACTGAGAACGAAGTGAATGGTGTTCTACCTTTTTTAGACATCATGATTCATAGAATTGGTAGGATTTTCAAATTCAATTTGTATAGAAAACCTACCAATGTGTGCTCGTATGTACATTTCTATTCAAATCATCATGTTCAGGTCAAGCGGGCAGTTTTTCTGGTATGTTTCTCAGAGCACTGAGAGTTTGCAGTCCGGAATTTTTTTATGAAGAAATAGCAAATATATTTGAAATTGGGAAGAAGTTAAAATACCCAAAATCGATCTTGGATCTTGCGTTTCGTCAAGCAAAAAGGACATTCCACGAACAGACTACTAAGTCTAAACCAGAACTGAAAAATTCGTTGGTATTACCATATTCTGATGGTCTAGTAAATCTTGCCCCAGCCCTGAAGAACCTTAATATTAATCTAGTGTTCAAAAATGATAATACAGTTAAGTCCATGTTAATTAAAAACTCGCCCTCGTTTGCAGCAGGTTGTGTGTATTCCATCCCTTGTAATGAGTGAGCATGTGTTTACATCGGCCAGACAGGTAAATCTCTTTCCTCGCGTTTAAAACAGCATTCATATGCTATTCGTACAGTCCAGCACTCCAGTGCATTGTATTTACATTCCAGTTTATGTAATCATTCTATCGACTTCACAGGGGCAAAATGTATTGTTAAAAGTATGGATTTTGATGAACGAAACGTGATCGAGTCTGCTCTGATCAAACATTGTAACAACAGTCTTAATGTGAGCCCCGGTATGTACAAGTTGGATCCCTATTTAAGCCTCAATATAGCACGTCAAAACAATATAGCAATCATTTAACACGTATGGCACTTGAAGATATTAATAGGAGCTGCCTCGTATGGGCCAATAGGCCTTCTGCAGTTATTCTTTCTTATAATTCCTTTCCTCCACCTATTTTTGGTGGTCAGGTGATCTGCCCAAGCGGATATAAAGGTCTGATCAGCAATGTTTTCTTATCTTCATTCTACTTGGCTCTAATGAAGGCGAATTAGCCGAAAACGCGTTAAGCATTTTCTATTTTTCACATGTGTTTATTCTGCATATATATATATATATATATATATATATATATATATATATATATATATATATATATATATATATATATATATATATATATATATATATATATATATATATATATATATATATATATATATGTATATAAATATGACCGAAAAAGTAAGATTAATAATTCTAACACGAATTTTCTCGATCTTTCGTACGTTTCTTTTCACTGTTGGTGGTAATTTAAAAATCAATTCTCCAAAATTCATTTTTATTTCTAGTCTGACGCGACACTTGAGCGCGTTTCGTAAAACTTATTACATTTTCAAAGACTTTAGCTTACACATACACAACTGAATAGAATTTACACATCTTCGATTTGTTTATATCTACATTTGAGTGAGGTGGATGGGGTGAGGTGGTATTAATAGGGTATTAAATTCCTAAACACAAGACAGAACACGAAACAATGGGTATTGAATGGAAGTGATTTGTAGAAAGCCTATTGGTCCATATTTCTTGATGCTTCTATATTGGAGTGGAGTCTTGAGGTGGGTAGAATATAGTTGTGCATTAATTGGCTGTTGATTGCTGGTGTTGACTTCTTGATGTGTAGAGCCTCGCAGACATCAAGCCGCCTGCTATCGCTGTATCTATCGATGATTTCTGTGTTGTTTACTAGGATTTCTCTGGCGATGGTTTGGTTGTGGGAAGAGATTATATGTTCCTTAATGGAGCCCTGTTGCTTATGCATCGTTAAACGCCTAGAAAGAGATGTTGTTGTCTTGCCTATATACTGGTTTTTTTAGAGCTTACAGTCCCCAAGTGGGCATTTGAAGGCATAGACGACGTTGGTCTCTTTTAAAGCGTTCTGCTTTGTGTTTGGAGAGTTTCTCATGGGTAGGCTGCCCGTTTTTCTGGTTTTATAGTAAATCGTCAGTTGTATCCTCTGATTTTTGTCTGTAGGGATAACGTTTCTATTAAGAATATCTTTCAGGAGCCTTTCCTCCGTTTTATGAGCTGTGGAAAAGAAGTTCCTGTAAAATAGTCTAGTAGGGGGTATAGGTGTTGTGTTAGTTGTCTCTTCAGAGGTTGCATTGTGTTTCACTTTCCTTCTTATGATGTCTTCGACGAAACCATTGGAGAAGCCGTTGTTGACTAGGACCCGCCTTACCCTACAGAGTTCTTCGTTGACTTGCTTCCATTCTGAGCTGTGGCTGAGAGCACGGTCGACATAAGCGTTAACAACACTCCTCTTGTACCTGTCTGGGCAGTCGCTGTTGGCATTTAGGCACATTCCTATGTTCGTTTCCTTAGTGTAGACTGCAGTGTGGAAACCTCTGCTCTTTTCCATGACTGTTACATCTAGAAAGGGCAGCTTCCCATCCTTTTCCATCTCGTAAGTGAAACGCAGCACGGAACTCTGCTCAAATGCCTCCTTCAGCTCCTGCAGATGTCTGACATCAGGTACCTGTGAAAATATGTCGTCAACATACCTGCAGTATATGGCCGGTTTCAAGTTCATTTCGACTAAGACTTTTTGCTCGATGGTACCCATGTAGAAGTTTGCAAACAGGACACCTAAGGGAGAACCCATGGCGACCCCATCTACTTGCTTATACATGCGCCCATCCGGGCTCAAGAAGGGTGCCTCTTTAGTACAAACTTGGAGTAATTTCCTTAGAATGTTTTCTGGTATGTCAAGACTAGTGCAGGCCGGATCACGATACACTCTGTCAGCTATCATCCCGATTGTCTCGTCCACAGGTACGTTGGTAAACAGTGATTCTACGTCCAACGAGGCTCTTATCCCTGTGGCCCGTGTGCCCCGCAGTAAGTCAACAAATTCCTTTGGAGACTTCAGGCTGAAGGCGCAAGGGACATAAGGAGTCAGCAGGCCGTTGAGTCGCTTCGCCAGTCTGTACGTGGGTGTGGGTATTTGGCTGATGATTGGCCGAAGTGGGTTTCCAGGCTTGTGTGTCTTGACATTTCCATACGCATATCCAGGTTTATATTTACCAATAATCATTGGCAGGTGGAGTCCGGATTTCTTGGCATATATATATATATATATATATATATATATATATATATATATATATATATATATATATATATATATATATATATATTTATATTGGTGTATACTGGCAGCAGGTTTTCTTTCAAACATGTTTCATTGTATATGACCACATATTCTGTATTTATTATTTTCTGGTTTAGGGCTTCTATACCTCTAACTATTTTCTTAGCATCAGGGCTTAGTTGAAATAGGAGTTCTCCAAAACTCATTTTCGTACTTTTAAGGTGAAGAAAAGAAGTGATTTACTACAGAGTGTATTACCCTTATTTATACAATTTGCACATCGTTTCGAACCTCTATGGTTCATTCTCAAGTGAACAGATCTTACAATGCTGGTTGATTTTATACCCGCACTGGGTCAGGTGATAATACAATAAAGGTGAAAACATGGGGGATACATTAGGGATAAATGTGAGGTGAAACATAGAGGTAACTGCAAAAGGCATATTGTCCCATACGAGGCAGCTCCTATCTAAACACAAAGATAAATCCAGTGTAATTGGCCTGTTATGTTGGACATTGTTTTGTGTGTTGGCATCGTTATGTTCTGGTCTTGTCTTTACTCGCATGGTGGGTAGAGTAAATAGTTCCGTGATTTGGGTGTTCATGGTAGGTTGTTCTATTCTTATGTGAATTGCCTCAAGAATTTGTAATCTTCTTGCATCTTGGGTTTTGTCTATTATGCAGGTATTCTTGTTCAACATTTATCTTGTTAGAGTGATGTCGTGGGCTTGTCGCATGTGATTCCTAGGGGCACCGGATTGAAGATGGCATGTCAAACGCCTCGTCAGCTTGGTCGACGTCATACCTATGTAATTAGATTGAAGGTTACATCCTTCGTGGGGGCAAGTGTACCTGTATACAACGCTTGACTGCTGTAGAGGGTTCTCCGTCGGCTTCGGGCTGTTTTTGATAAGTAGTTCGGAAGTCTTCTTGGTTTTGTAGAATATTATCAGGTTTATGTTTTAGTTAGGAGTAGTGCTTTTTACTCCTTTACGGATTATTTCTTTCATTATTCTTTTCTCTTTTATATGTTCATTGTGCATGGTTGATTTGTAATATAATTTTATTGGAGGTATTATGGTTTCTGTTCTAGGTTCTGGATTATACCAACGGTCCAAGTGTCTTCTTATAGTTTTGCTTACTTAAGTAAGCAAAACAATTACAGCAATCAACGCAAAGAAAGGTAGTGTGCATTTCAATAAACTTCAAGGCGACTATGGCTTAGGAGACTATGACTATTTACTTAAGTAAACAAAACAATTACAGCAATCAACGCAAAGAAAGGTAGTGTGCATTTCAATAAACTTCAAGGCGACTATGGCTTAGGATATGCCTACGGCAATGTTAAGACGCATAAACCAGGTAACCCACTACGCCCTATAATCAGCCAAATACCAATCCCAACTTATCACCGGGCAAAGAAACTCAATGAACTCCTAACTCCATACACTCCAAGTAAGTTTAGTCTACAATCATCAGCAGATTTCCTAGAATTGATCAAATCTACCCAGCCCGATGGTATCATTGCTTCCTGGACGTTGAATCCCTATTTACCAACGTCCCAGTCGACACAACCATAGGAATGATACTGGACAGAGTATACAGAGACGAGAGCACCCCCAAATTAGACATACCTGAGCCACACTTGAAGAGTCTTCTTGAAGCATGTACAAAGGAAGCCCCTTTCATCAGTCAACAAGGAGACATGTATTTACAAATAGACGGAGTAGCAATGGGCTCCCCCTTAGGAGTTTTATTTGCTAATTTTTATATGGGAACCATCGAAGACAGGGTCTTCAGTAGCAGACAAAAACCAACTGTATATTGCCGTTATGTAGATGACAAATTCGTAATAGTAAAAGACTTAGATGAACTAATTGACCAAAAAAGACATCTAGAGAGAGAGTCAGTACTCCGATTTACACATGAAAATAGTGAAAATAACAGTCTGCCATTCCTGGATGCACTAATAACAAAAACAGGAACCTCTTTAATCACCAACGTATATACCAAGCCCACCAACATAGGATTATGCCTGAACGGTAGAAGTGAGTGCCCCCAAAGATACAAAGCCAGTGTTCTCAATGCTTATATTCGTCGAGCGCTTACCCACTGCTCTGAATGGAGCAACGTGAGTAGAGAGTTTGAAAGAGTAACTCAGATATTGGTGAACAACGGATATAGCAACGCGGAAATAAACGCTGCTATAAGAAGACACTTGGACCGTTGGTATAATCCAGAACCTAGAACAGAAACCACAACACCTCCAATAAAATTATATTACAAATCAACCATGCATAGTGAACATATAAAAGAGGAATGAATAATGAAAGAAATAATCCGTAAAAGAGTAAAAAGCACTACTCCTAACCAAAACATAAACCTGATAATATTCTACAAAACCAAGAAGACTTCCGAACTCTTTATCAAAAACAGCCCGAACCCGACGGACAACCCTCTACAGCAGTCAAGTGTTGTATGCAAGTACACTTGCCTCCACGAAGGATGTAACCTTCAATTTAAGTACATAGGTATGACGTCGACCAAGCTGACGAGGCGCTTGAAATGCCATCTTCAATCCGGTGCCCCTAGGAATCACATGAGACAAGCCCATGACATCACTCTAACAAGAGAAATGTTGAACAAGAATACCTGCATAATAGACAAAACCCAAGATGCAAGAAGATTACAAATTTTTGAGGCAATTCACACAAGAATAGAACAACCTACCATGAACACCCAAATCACGGAACTATTTACTCTACCAACCATGCGAGTAAGGACAAGACCAGAACATAACGATGCCAACACAGAAGACAATGTCCAACATAACAGGCCAATTACACTGGATTAATCTTTGTGTTTAGATAGGAGCTGCCTCGTATAGGCCAATAAGCCTTCTGCAGTTACCTCTATGTTTCACCTCACATTTATCCCTTATGTATCCCCCCATGTTTTCACCTTTATTGTATTATCATTATTTCATACCCAGTGTGGGTATAAAATCAACCAGCATTGTAAGATCTGTTCACTTGAGAATGAACCATGGAGGTTCGAAACGTTGTGCAAATTGTATAGATAAGTGTAATACATTCTATAGTAAATCACTTCTTTTCTACACCTTAAAAGTACGAAAATGAGTTTTGGAGAACTCCTATTTCAACTAAGCCCTGATGCTAAGAAAATAGTTAGAGGGATAGAAGCCCTAAACCAGAAAATAATAAATACAGAATATGCGGTCATATTCAATGAAACATATATATATATATATATATATATATATATATATATATATATATATATATATATATATATATATATATATATATATATATATATATATATATATATATGTCGTACCTAGTAGCCAGAATGCACTTCTCGGCCTACTATGCAAGGCCCGATTTACCTAATAAGCCAAGTTTTCATGAATTAATTGTTTTTCGACTACCTAACCTACCTAACCTAACCTTACTTTTTCTGCTACCTAACCTAACCTAACCTATAAAGATAGGTTAGGTTAGGTTAGGTAGGCTTGGTTAGATTCTGTCATATATCTACGTTAATTTTAACTCCAATAAAAAAAAATTGACCTCACACATAATGAAATGGGTAGCTTTATCATTTCATAAGAAAAAAATTAGAGAAAATATATTAATTCAGGAAAACTTGGCTTATTAGGCAAATCGGGCCTTGCATAGTAGGCCGAGAAGTGCGTTCTGGCTACTAGGTACGACACACACACACACACATATATATATATATATATATATATATATATATATATATATATATATATATATATATATATATATATATATATATATATATATATATATGTCGTACCTAGTAGCCAGAACTCACTTCTCAGCCTACTATGCAAGGCCCGATTTGCCTAATAAGCCAAGTTTTCATGAATTAATGTTTTTTCGTCTACCTAACCTACCTAACCTAACCTAACCTAGCTTTTTTTGGCTACCTAACCTAACCTTACCTATATATATAGGTTAGGTTAGGTTAGGTAGGGTTGGTTAGGTTCTGTCATATATCTACGTTAATTTTAACTCCAATAAAAAAAATTGACCTCATACATAGTGAAAAGGGTAGCTTTATCATTTCATAAGAAAAAAATTATAGTAAATATATTAATTCATGAAAACTTGGCTTATTAGGCAAATCGGGCCTTGAATAGTAGGCTGAGAAGTGAGTTCTGGCTACTAGGTACGACATATATATATATATATATATATATATATATATATATATATATATATATATATATATATATATATATATATATATAGGTCCGGGAGGGTTAAACCTTCCCTGTAATGTTTGTGCAATTGACAGTGCTAATTGTTAATAGCACTTGCCTTCCTAGGTACTCTGTGATTATCTAGTGACACCTAATCAAGCCTGTGAAATTATCTGTTTAATCTGAGCTGCTGTGAAAACTTCTCAACGCTTCACGAGTTGAGGTAAGTGTTCAGCTTGTGCCAGGGGCCAACCATAATTTTCAGTGTTGTTTCAAGTGTAAGTTGTGATTATTCAGCCAACCATGGAGGATCAGGTTGCTGCGCTGGTGGATCAGCCCAATTTTGGTAAAATTAAAGACTTAAAGAAGTCTGGTTTGTTATTGCTAGCTGATAAATTGAACATAGGAATCTCCAGTAAAATGTTGAAGGCTCAAGTGTTAAGAGTGATTGTCACACACTTGGTGGAAGAGGAGAGACTTGAAGAAGAGTGTTTGGGAGAGTTAGAAGAAAAGTCAAGTGACAAGGTGGCAATCTTAAAGTTGGAGTTGGAGACTAAATTAGAAATGGCTAGGCTGGAAGCAGACAAGCAGAGGTTAGAGTTGCAGAACCAGACAAAACACCTTGAGTTGGAGGCTCAGTTAAGACTAGCAGAGCAACAAACTAAACAAACGGAGCAACAAACTAAACAAACCGAGCAGCAGACTAGACAATTAGAAATTCAGCAGAGTATTGCTGAAAATAATAACAGGTTAGAACAGCAGAGGATTGCAGCAGGTTTGGGTAACACTAGTAATAATCCAGAGAGTACAAATAGTTCTTCTAAGTGCAGTAAACATGTAGAATTACCTAAGTTTAATGAAGATGATCCAGAAATATTTTTCTTGCATTTTAAGAAACTAGCAGTCAGCATGAACTGGCCTGTCGATCAATGGGTTAGCATATTACAAGGACAATTTAAGGGTAAAGCTCAAGAGGTATTTGCATCTCTGCCTGCTGAGAATTCTTTCGATTTTCAATTTGTTCAGTAAAGTATTTTGAAATCTTACCAGCAGGTCCCAGAGGCACATAGAATAAAATTCAGAAGTTTAAAAAGAGCACATGACCAGACTATTTCTGACTTTGTAAGAGTAAAATTAAATCACTTTGAGAGATGGATTAAAGCACTTAATATTACAGAGTTTGAGACTTTAAGAAATCTCATAGTAACTGAGGAAGTAGTGGGATGTCTACCAGAGAAATTAGCTTTATTTATGGCTGAAAATAAAGAAACCACTGATCTTATCAAATTAGCCAAGCTAGCTGATGAACATGAACTACTTACTAAAGTGCCTTTTAGAGCACCAATTAATCATTTTAAGGCTAAAACTAATTATTATGCTCCTAACAATCCTGTTTTCCAGACTCGACCAGCTACCTCACCTTCTCCCCTTAACCCTTCTCCTGTGAAGCCTAAATCTGAGACACAACAGACAAGGTTGTCAACCTCAAGTAATGTAGTGATTAAGCCTGCAGTTGGTTCGGCTGTTCCGACCACTGGCAGATATTGCACGCATTGCAGGAGAAGAGGTCATGTGGTAAATTCATGTTATGCTTTGCATCCAGAGTTGAGACCAACTGGTCTGATTATGAGTAGGGGTTTGCAAACCATTAACGCCAATGTTGCGCCAGTCAAGCCCAAGTGGATGACTAATTTTGATCCATACCTACATTCGGGAACCCTATTATGTACTAATGGAACCTGGAAACCAGTCCTGTTGTTAAGGGATACTGGTGCTTCCCAGTCTTTAATTTCTCGCCGTGTTCTTACTGATGTTAGCACAGAACACACTGGAGAGGTAGTGTTATTGCAGGGACTTGGAGGGCATATCCAGCGTGTACCATTAATTAAGGTTAACCTGAATTCTTCTATTACACCAGGTTGGTGCACTGTAGCAGTCAGTGAGCAGTTGCCCATTCCTGGGATTGATATAATTGTAGGTAATGATTTTGACAAATGTCAATTTAGTGGGACCGATTGTCCTGTTATGTATACTAAACCTGATGCAGTACTGGCTCAACCAGATGCGGATGATGGTGTCCTTTATCCAGCCTGTGTTGTGACCAGATCCATGGGTAAGCAGAATGAGGTAAGTCCTGCTACTACCAAGGTGGATGTTCTCGAGGCCAGGACCCCTTCAGACAGGGAGGTGGAGGTGGACCTTGAAGATACATTTTTAGCTCACATGGATGTCGAGAGTGAGGCCGGTGCTAAAGCCCTAATTTATTCTGACCCATATGGTCTGGAAGATGTGGCCCAGGTACCAATTCCTTGCCCACTCGCTCCAGTTGTAGAGTTCCAGACCTTGCGTAAGTTACAGAGTACTGATCCCAGTCTAGCTGAGTGTTATGCAGAAGCAGCCGACACCATTGATGCTTTGGAGGAGAGTACGGGTTGTTATTTCAAGGATCGATGTCTGATGAGAAGATGGAGACCATCAGGAACTCCCGCATCAGATGATTGGGAGTCTAGAACCCAGCTCGTTGTGCCAACAGAGTATAGGGAGCAGGTATTGCAAGCTGCTCATGATGACCTGATGGGAGGCCATCAAGGCATTACCAGTATGTATCATAAGATCTGTAAACTTTTTTATTGGCCAAAACTTAAAAAAAATGTGGTCAGATATTGTCACAATTGTGTTGTGTGTCAAACTGTTGGTAAGCCTAATCAGACTGTGCCACGAGCACCATTATACCCTATTGTAGTGCCAGAGGAGCCTTTTACTCATGTGGTACTGGATTGTGTCGGACCTTTACCCCGTACCAAATCCGGAAATATGTATATATTCACAATTTTATGTATGACCACCAGGTTCCCTGAAGCGTATGCTTTACGTAACATTAGAGCTTCTACCATTATAAGGCAGTTGGAACGATTTTTCTCACTATTTGGTATGCCCCGTATAATTCAAACTGACAATGGGAGTAATTTTTGTTCCACCACCTTTCAACAATTTTGTAATACTTATTGTATAAAGCACAATTGTTCTAGTCCTTACCATCCTCAGAGTCAGGGGGGGAATCGAGCGGTTCCACCAAACTCTCAAGCAGATGTTGAAGGCAACTGGGGAAGATTCACCCAGGCATTGGGATGATAATCTGCCATTTGTTCTATTTGCCGCAAGAGATGGATTGCACAGTGCACTAGGCTGTTCTCCATTCGAGCTGATTTTCGGACATTAGGTGAGAGGACATTTAAAGATGTTATATGAGAAATTATTAGGAGATGTTACAGCCAGGCAGAGTGAGCGTTATCTGACGGATGTCAAGAGCAAGCTGTCCAGAACGAGGGAGTTGGCCTTACGACATCTAGGTGAACAAGAAGAAGTAATGAAGCAGAAGCATGACCAGAGATTCAAGGCCAAACTCAAAGTTTTTGAGCCAGGATATTTGGTATTGGTCTTGAAGCCTCGTATGGGTACGTCTATGTCCAATAAATTTGCAGGACCGTATCAAGTAGTAAAACGTCTTGGGGAAGTTACTTACAAGGTTTGCCATCAGGTGCAACAGGTACTCTGAGAGAGAACTCTATCAACATCAGAGGCCCGAGACTGTTCAACACGCTTCCACTACACATAAGGGGCATAACTGGCAAACCCCTCACAGTGTTCAAGAGAGAACTGGATAAGCACCTCCAAAGGATACCTGATCAACCAGGCTGTGACTCATACGTCAGGCTGCGAGCAGCCGCGTCTAACAGCCTGGTTGATCAGTCCAGCAACCAGGAGGCCTGGTCGACGACCGGGCCGCGGGGACACTAAGCCCCGGAAGCACCTCAAGGTAGCTCCCAAGCAGAAACGACAGACCATGAGTGTACATGTAAACCGGTTGAAGGCTTATTGTGGGCCTAGTGTTGTGGCTTGTTGTGTTGCTGAGGAGGTAATTCCTGAAGAGTCAAGTGTTGCTGAGGAAGATAGTAATATTTGTTTATCTAATTCCAGTAGTTCCGGGGAAGAATTGTTGAGTCATTTGCAGAACGAGGAGAGAGCAGAGTTCCAGGACCTTTTGGAGATGTCTTCTAGCTTGTTTGGGGAGGTCCCCACTCAGACTTCTCTCATTACTCATGACATTAACCTGACAAATGTGACTCCAATTCGGCTGCACCCTTATCGAGTGACACCCGAGAAACGTCGTATCATCCAGGAGGAGGTTGATTATCTTCTTCGACATGGGTTTATTAGACCCAGTCAGAGTTCCTGGAGTGCACCGTGTTTAGTGATACCAAAACCAGAAGATAAATGGAGATTAGTAGTGGATTATAGAAAACTCAACCAGGTAACTGTAGTTGATGTTTATCCTTTACCATTATTGGAATACTGTGTAGATACTATAGGTCATGCTAAATTTGTATCTAAATTGGACTTATCTAAGGGATATCATCAGATACCTCTTACAGATTTGGCAAGGGAAGTGACAGCATTTATCACTCCAGATGGAGCTTATGAGTTTAATGTCATGCCTTTTGGATTAAGGAATGCTCCAGCCACTTTTCAGAAATTAATGAATTCTTTGTTGAAGGATGTGCCAGACTGTAGGGCATATTTGGATGACATTATAATTTTCAGTAAGACTTGGATAGATCATATGTCTAGTTTAAAGAAATTGTTTAATGTGTTACAACATGCTAATTTGACTGTCAATATGAAGAAATGTAGTTGGGCTAAAGGAACTATAGTGTATTTAGGACATGAGGTCGGACAAGGAAGGATAGTCCCATTGCACGACAAGATTCAGGCAATTGTGGAGTACCCAGTCCTAACAAATAAGAAGTCTGTGCAAAGATTCATTGGAATGTGTGCATATTATAAGAGGTATTGTAAAAAACTTTCCATTGTTGCTGCACCCATAACAAATCTTTTAAGGAAACAGGTAAAATTTAAGTGGACGCAGGAGTGTCAGAACTCTTTTCAGTTGTTGAAAGGAATTCTCTCTACTTCACCTGTGCTAGCTAGTCCACAGTATGATAAACCTTTTATTCTTCACATAGACGCTTCAGATTTAGGAGCAGGTGCTGTTTTGTTCCAAGTAGGACCAGATGAGTTAGAACATCCTGTTTATTATTTCTCTCGTAAGTTTGACAAGACACAACTTAATTACTCTGTAGTTGAGAAAGAAGCACTTTGTTTAATACTGGCAGTGAAGAAATTTGAGACATATTTGTTAGGAAATCAAGTGGTAGTATATACAGACCATAATCCATTGACATTTATCAACTCTATGAAGTGTAAAAACCAGAGAATACTTAGATGGTCATTGATGCTGCAAGAATTCAATATTGTAATTCGTCATATTCCTGGGAGGAAAAATGTTATTGCTGATGCCTTATCCAGAGGATTTCCAGTTGCAGTGCCATAAAATGTAGTGTTCTTTGTTCATAAGATGTATGTAAATTTTGTATGTTTTTTTTGTATGAGATTGCATTGTTTTGTACTTTGGTTTTGGTTGATGCATTTTCCTGTTCATGTTCATTCCATGTTATATTTCATGCAGTCACAAAAAATGAAATCAACCTTCTGTTAATTTCATTCTTTTTTCTTACGGGACGGGAGGGATGTCCCGAATCTTACTAAGATTCTGCCATGACTCTCGATATTACATATTACTTTATTGTCGTGTTCTCAAATTAATATTGCGTCCAGTTGTATGATTCAAGAATTTGTATATATATATATATATATATATATATATATATATATATATATATATATATAACATAGCATGCTGTGTGGACTGTGTAGTGTGTGTGTGTGTAGGCTGTGTAGTGTGTGTGAAGTATTTTGGTGTTAGATTTCGCTGTAGTTACTCCGTGTGGGCAGGTGACCCTATTTGGATATGGCCGGTGTGACTGTTGTCAATCGAGTGACTATAGTTTTATCTTTATTTATTCTCATGTTTGTTGGCCATATATTTGTATGGAATGTTATACCAGTAATTACTACTCTTTAGTTTACAATGTTTAATTATTAGTGCTGCATTTTTGGTATTAGAATTTCCACAATGTTTACGTGGACTGTTAGGTGATTTCTTGGTAGACGTTTAGTCGACGTTTGGCCTGTGGACCAAAGCCTGGGCAGTAGCGTGGCGGCTGCGGTCGAGAGCAGTTGTGTTTTAAGCTAAGTCATTGGTCACTGTTATTTTAGCCCATATAAATGTTAATTATCTGGTTAGATGATTTGAAAATTACTATTGATTACTCCATGTTCTGGTGATATTGCTCATGTCTCAGTAATTAATTACATTTTATGATATTGCATGCTGATAAATATTTCTGGCTACTATTTATACACTTAATTGTTGTTATGATGTTCCCCTTAGCAAAATATATTGTTCTCCTTTTTATACAGTGATGTAATTATACCCCTAGACATCTATTGGCAAGGCCGATTTCTTACCATTTCTTTTCACTGTGGGGAGAAGAACCTTATTTAGTCTCAAGGGTCGTGACGTATATATGTGTATGTATATATAAATATATATATATATATATATATATATATATATATATATATATATATATATATATATATATATATATATATATATATATATGTATATATATATATATATATATATATATATATATATATATATATATATATATATATGTCGTACCTAGTAGCCAGAACACACTTCTCGGCCTACTATGCAAGGCCCGATTTACATAATAGGCCGATTGATTTTTTTTATTTTCAATATATAATTTCCAATTAGTTTATTTGAATTATTATTATTATATTATATTAGAAATATATAAATTACTGACTTAATCGTGTTAGTTTAGGTTGGGTTAGGTTAGGTAGGGTTAGGTTCGGTCATATATCTACGTTAGTTTTAACTCAAACTAATTTAACTAAAACTAACTTTTTAACAAAACTAACGTTTTGTTAAAACGTTAGTTTTAACTAACAAAAAATTTAACTTTACAAAAAATAACTCATACATAATGAAATGGATAGCTTTATCATTTTATAAGAAAAAAATAATGACAAATATATAAATTCATAAAAACTTGGCTTATTAGGCAAATCGGGCCTTGCATCGTAGGCCGAGTACGACGTTATGGCTACTAGGTACGACATATATATATATATATATATATATATATATATATATATATATATATATATATATATATATATATATATATATATATATATATATTATTAAATATGACCGAAAAAGTAAGATTAATAATTCTAACACGAATTTTCTCAATCTTTCGTACATTACGCTTCACTGTTGGAGGTAAATAAAAAATCACTTCTCCAAAAATCATTTTTATTTCTAGTCTGACGCGACACGGGCGCGTTTCGTAAAACTTATTACATTTTCAAAGACTTCACAAATACACAACTGATTAGAACGTATCTCTGATTTTATATCTACATTTGAGTGAGGTGGGAAGGGTGATGTGGCATTAACACAAGACAGAACAGGAGGGGATATTAATAGGGTATTAAAAGTATCAACACAAGACAGAACAGAAACAATGGGTATTGAATAGAAGTGTTTGTAGAAAGCCTATTGGTCCATATTTCTTGATGCTTCTATATTGGAGCGGAGTCTTGAGGTGGGTAGAATATAGTTGTGCAATAATTGGCTGTTGATTGCTGGTGTTGACTTCTTGATGTGTAGTGCCTCGCAAACGTCAAGCCGCCTGCTATCGCTGTATCTATCGATGATTTCTGTGTTGTTTACTAGGATTTCTCTGGCGATGGTTTGGTTATGGGAAGAGATTATATGTTCCTTAATGGAGCCCTGTTGCTTATGCATCGTTAAACGCCTAGAAAGAGATGTTGTTGTCTTGCCTATATACTGGGTTTTTTGGAGCTTACAGTCCCCAAGTGGGCATTTGAAGGCATAGACGACATTAGTCTCTTTTAAAGCGTTCTGTTTTGTGTCTGGAGAGTTTCTCATGAGTAGGCTGGCCGTTTTTCTGGTTTTATAGTAAATCGTCAGTTGTATCCTCTGATTTTTGTCTGTAGGGATAACGTTTCTATTAACAATATCTTTCAGGACCCTTTCCTCCGTTTTATGAGCTGTGGAAAAGAAGTTCCTGTAAAATAGTCTAATAGGGGGTATAGGTGTTGTGTTAGTTGTCTCTTCAGAGGTTGCATAGCTTTTCACTTTCCTTCTTATGATGTCTTCGATGAAACCATTGGAGAAGCCGTTATTGACTAGGACCTGCCTTACCCTACAGAGTTCTTCGTCGACTTGCTTCCATTCTGAGCTGTGGCTGAGAGCACGGTCGACGTATGCGTTCAAAAGAAGGTCACTACCAAAGATACCTTACAAGCAGAACTTATTGCAGAAGGAGGAAAGAATCGAGGCAACTACAGAAGCACCATACTGTCCCCCGAGCTTAAAGCGGCAGCTAAAAGCCTTCGTGAGAACAAGGAGATAGTTGTCAGGAGAGGTGACAAGTCGCCAATATATGTCATTCTTAAAAAAGACGAATATCTGGCGAAAATGAACATCATACTCTCTGATCAAACTAAGTTCCAAAGGGTAACGAAGGACACTACAGCCGAATTAAAAGCAAAGGTCAACAAACTGATCGAAACTGTAAACGCCAAGAAATCCGGACTCCACCTGCCAAAGGTCATTGGGGAATATAAACCTGGATATGCGTATGGAAATGTCAAGACGCACAAGCCTGGAAACCCACTTCGGCCAATCATTAGCCAGATACCCACACCCACGTACAGACTGGCAAAGCGACTCAACGGCCTGCTGACTCCTTATGTTCCTTGCGCCTTCAGCCTGAAGTCTCCAAAGGAATTTGTGGACTTACTGCGGGGCACACGGGCCACAGGGATAAGAGCCTCGTTGGACGTAGAATCGCTGTTTACCAACGTACCTGTGGACGAGACAATCGGAATGATAGCCGACAGAGTGTATCGTGATCCAGCCTGTACTCCTCTTGACATGCCAGAAAGTATTCTGAGGAAACTACTCCAAGCTAGTACTAAAGAGGCACCCTTCTTGAGCCCGGATGGGCACATGTATAAGCAAGTAGATGGGGTCGCCATGGGTTCTCCCCTAGGTGTCCTGTTTGCAAACTTCTACATGGGTACCATCGAGCAAAAAGTCTTAGTCGACATGAACTTGAAACCGGCCATATACTGCAGGTATGTTGACGACATTTTTACACAGGTACCTGATGTCAGACATCTGCAGAAGCTGAAGGAGGCATTTGAGCAGAGTTCCGTGCTGCGTTTCACTTACGAGACGGAAAAGGATGGGAAGCTGCCTTTTCTAGATGTAACAGTCATGGAAAAGGGCGGAGGTTTCCACACTGCAGTCTACACTAAGGAAACAAACATAGGAATGTGCCTAAATGCCAACAGCGACTGCCCTGACAGGTACAAGAGGAGTGTTGTGAACGCATACGTCGACCGTGCTCTCAGCCACAGCTCAGAATGGAAGCAAGTCGACGAAGAACTCTGTAGGGTAAGGCAGGTCCTTGTCAATAACGGCTTCTCCAATGGTTTCATCGAAGACATCATAAGAAGGAAAGTGAAAAGCCATGCAACCTCTGAAGAGACAACTAACACAACACCTATACCCCCTATTAGACTATTTTACAGGAACTTCTTTTCCACAGCTCATAAAACGGAGGAAAGGGTCCTGAAAGATATTGTTAATAGAAACGTTATCCCTACAGACAAAAATCAGAGGATACAACTGACGATTTACTATAAAACCAGAAAAACGGCCAGCCTACTCATGAGAAACTCTCCAGACACAAAACAGAACGCTTTAAAAGAGACTAATGTCGTCTATGCCTTCAAATGCCCACTTGGGGACTGTAAGCTCCAAAAAACCCAGTATATAGGCAAGACAACAACATCTCTTTCTAGGCGTTTAACGATGCATAAGCAACAGGGCTCCATTAAGGAACATATAATCTCTTCCCATAACCAAACCATCGCCAGAGAAATCCTAGTAAACAACACAGAAATCATCGATAGATACAGCGATAGCAGGCGGCTTGACGTTTGCGAGGCACTACACATCAAGAAGTCAACACCAGCAATCAACAGCCAATTATTGCATAACTATATTCTACCCACCTCAAGACTCCGCTCCAATATAGAAGCATCAAGAAATATGGACCAATAGGCTTTCTACAAACACTTCTATTCAATTCCCATTGTTTCTGTTCTGTCTTGTGTTGATACTTTTAATACCCTATTAATATCCCCTCCTGTTCTGTCTTGTGTTAATGCCACATCACCCTTCCCACCTCACTCAAATGTAGATATAAAATCAGAGATACGTTCTAATCAGTTGTGTATTTGTGAAGTCTTTGAAAATGTAATAAGTTTTACGAAACGCGCCCGTGTCGCGTCAGACAAGAAATAAAAATTAATTTTGGAGAAGTGATTTTTGATTTACCTCCAACAGTGAAGCGTAATGTACGAAAGATTGAGAAAATTCGTGTTAGAATTATTAATCTTACTTTTTCGGTCATATTTAATAATATATGTCTACAGGAAAGACTGCTACCAAAATATACTAATATATATATATATATATATATATATATATATATATATATATATATATATATATATATATATATATATATATATATATATATATATATATATATATATATATATATATATATAACTGAAAACTCACACCCCAGAAGTGACTCGAACCCATACTCCCAGAAGCAACGCAACTGGTATGTACAAGACGCCTTAATCCACTTGACCATCACGACCGGACATAATGAGGTGATAGCCGAGGCTATTTGAACCACCCCACCGCCGGCACTCGGATAGTAATCTTGGGCATAGCATTTTACCAAATCACCTCATTCTTTGGGGCACACGTGAGGAACACAAATGCGAACAAGCCTGAATGGTCCCCAGGACAATATGCAACTGAAAACTCACACCCCAGAAGTGACTCGAACCCATACTCCCAGAAGCAACGCAACTGGTATGTAAAAGACGTTTATGGGGCCTCGTAGCCTGGTGGATAGCGCGCAGGACTCGTAATTCTGTGGCGCGGGTTCGATTCCCGCACGAGGCAGAAACAAATGGGCAAAGTTTCTTTCACCCTAAATGCCCCTGTTACCTAGCAGTAAATAGGTACCTGGGAGTTAGTCAGCTGTCACGGGCTGCTTCCTGGGGGTGGAGGCCTGGTCGAGGACCGGGCCGCGGGGACACTAAAGCCCCGAAATCATCTCAAGATAACCTCAAGATTGTACATACCAGTTGCGTTGCTTCTGGGAGTATGGGTTCGAGTCACTTCTGGGGTGTGAGTTTTCAGTTGCATATTGTCCTGGGGACCATTCAGGCTTGGTCACATTTGTGTTCCTCACGTGTGCCCCAAAGAATGAGGTGATTTGGTAAAATGCTATGCCCAAGATTACTATCCGAGTGCCGGCGGTGGGGTGGTTCAAATAGCCTCGGCTATCACCTCATTATGTCCGGTCGTGATGGTCAAGTGGATTAAGGCGTCTTGTACATACCAGTTGCGTTTCTTCTGGGAGTATGGGTTCGAGTCACTTCTGGGGTGTGAGTTTTCAGTTGCATATTGTCCTGGGGACCATTCAGGCTTGTTTGCATTTGTGTTCCTCACGTGTGCCCCAAAGAATGAGGTGATTTGGTAAAATGCTATGCCCAAGATTACTATCCGAGTGCCGGCGGTGGGGTGGTTCAAATAGCCTCGGCTATCACCTCATTATGTCCGGTCGTGATGGTCAAGTGGATTAAGGCGTCTTGTACATACCAGTTGCGTTGCTTCTGGGAGTATGGGTTCGAGTCACTTCTGGGGTGTGAGTTTTCAGTTGCATATTGTCCTGGGGACCATTCAGGCTTGTTCGCATTTGTGTTCCTCACGTGTGCCCCAAAGAATGAGGTGATTTGGTAAAATGCTATGCCCAAGATTACTATTCGAGTGCCGGCGGTGGGGTGGTTCAAATAGCCTCGGCTATCACCTCATTATGTCCAGTCGTGATGGTCAAGTGGATTAAGGCTTCTTGTACATACCAGTTGCATTGCTTCTAGGAGTATGGGTTCGAGTCTCTTCTGGGGTGTGAGTTTTCAGTTGCATATTGTCCTGGGGACCATTCAGGCTTGTTCGCATTTGTGTTCCTCACGTGTGCCCCAAAGAATGAGGTGATTTGGTAAAATGCTATGCCCAAGATTACTATCCGAGTGCCGGCGGTGGGGTGGTTCAAATAGCCTCGGCAATCACCTCATTATGTCCGGTCGTGATGGTCAAGTGGATTAAGGCGTCTTGTACATACCAGTTGCGTTGCTTCTGGGAGTATGGGTTCGAGTCACTTCTGGGGTGTGAGTTTTCAGTTGCATATTGTCCTGGGGACCATTCAGGCTTGTTCGCATTTGTGTTCCTCACGTGTGCCCCAAAGAATGAGGTGATTTGGTAAAATGCTATGCCCAAGATTACTATCCGAGTCCCGGCGGTAGGGTGGTTCAAATAGCCTCGGCTATCACCTCATTATGTCCGGTCGTGATGGTCAAGTGGATTAAGGCGTCTTGTACATACCAGTTGCGTTGCTTCTAGGAGTATGGGTTCGAGTCACTTCTGGGGTGTGAGTTTTCAGTTGCATATTGTCCTGGGGACCATTCAGGCTTGTTCACATTTGTGTTCCTCACGTGTGCCCCAAAGAATGAGGTGATTTGGTAAAATGCTATGCCCAAGATTACTATCCGAGTGCCGGCGGTGGGGTGGTTCAAATAGCCTCATCTATCACCTCATTATGTCCGGTCGTGATGGTCAAGTGGATTAAGGCGTCTTGTACATACCAGTTGCGTTGCTTCTGGGAGTATGGGTTCGAGTCACTTCTGGGGTGTGAGTTTTCAGTTGCATATTGTCCTGGGGACCATTCAGGCTTGTTCGCATATATATATATATATATATATATATATATATATATATATATATATATATATATATATATATATATATATATATATATATATATATATATATATATATATATATATTAGTATATTTTGGTAGCAGTCTTTCCTGTAGACATATATTATTAAATATGACCGAAAAAGTAAGATTAATAATTCTAACACATAATAATTCAAAAGAAGGTCACTATCAAAGATACCTTACAAGCAGAACTTATTGCAGAAGGAGGAAAGAATCGAGGCAACTACAGAAGCACCATACTGTCCCCCGAGCTTAAAGCGGCAGCTAAAAGCCTTCGTGAGAACAAGGAGATAGTTGTCAGGAGAGGTGACAAGTCGCCAATATATGTCATTCTTAAAAAAGACGAATATCTGGCGAAAATGAACATCATACTCTCTGACCAAACTAAGTTCCAAAGGGTAACGAAGGACACTACAGCCGAATTAAAAGCAAAGGTCAACAAACTGATCGAAACTGTGAACGCCGAGAAATCCGGACTCCACCTGCCAAAGATCATTGGGGAATATAAACCTGGATATGCGTATGGAAATGTCAAGACGCACAAGCCTGGAAACCCACTTCGGCCAATCATTAGCCAGATACCCACACCCACGTACAGACTGGCGAAGCGACTCAACGGCCTGCTGACTCCTTATGTTCCTTGCGCCTTCAGCCTGAAGTCTCCAAAGGAATTTGTTGACTTACTGCGGGGCACACGGGCCAGAGGGATAAGAGCCTCGTTGGACGTAGAATCGCTGTTTACCAACGTACCTGTGGACGAGACAATCGGAATGATAGCCGACAGAGTGTATCGTGATCCAGCCTGTACTCCTCTTGACATACCAGAAAATATTCTGAGGAAACTACTCCAAGCTTGTACTAAAGAGGCACCCTTCTTGAGCCCGGATGGGCACATGTATAAGCAAGTAGATGGGGTCGCCATGGGTTCTCCCCTAGGTGTCCTGTTTGCAAACTTCTACATGGGTACCATCGAGCAAAAAGTCTTAGTCGACATGAACTTGAAACCGGCCATATACTGCAGGTATGTTGACGACATTTTTACACAGGTACCTGATGTCAGACATCTGCAGGAGCTGAAGGAGGCATTTGAGCAGAGTTCCGTGCTGCTTTTCACTTACGAGATGGAAAAGGATGGGAAGCTGCCCTTTCTAGATGTAACAGTCATGGAAAAGGGCGGAGGTTTCCACACTGCAGTCTACACTAAGGAAACAAACATAGGAATGTGCCTAAATGCCAACAGCGACTGCCCAGACAGGTACAAGAGGAGTGTTGTTAACGCATATGTCGACCGTGCTCTCAGCCACAGCTCAGAATGGAAGCAAGTCGACGAAGAACTCTGTAGGGTAAGGCAGGTCCTAGTCAACAACGGCTTCTCCAATGGTTTCGTCGAAGACATCATAAGAAGGAAAGTGAAAAGCCATGCAACCTCTGAAGAGACAACTAACACAACATCTAAACCCCTATTAGACTATTTTACAGGAACTTCTTTTCCACAGCTCATAAAACGGAGGAAAGGGTCCTGAAAGATATTGTTAATAGAAACGTTATCCCTACAGACAAAAATCAGAGGATACAACTGACGATTTACTATAAAACCAGAAAAACGGCCAGCCTACTCATGAGAAACTCTCCAGACACAAAACAGAACGCTTTAAAAGAGACTAACGTCGTCTATGCCTTCAAATGCCCACTTGGGGACTTTAAGCTCCAAAAAACCCAGTACATAGGCAAGACAACAACATCTCTTTCTAGGCGTTTAACGATGCATAAGCAACAGGGCTCCATTAAGGAACATATAATCTCTTCCCACAACCAAACCATCGTCAGAGAAATCCTAGTAAACAACACAGAAATCATCGATAGATACAGCGATAGCAGGCGGCTTGACGTTTGCGAGGCACTACACATCAAGAAGTCAACACCAGCAATCAACAGCCAATTATTGCACAACTATATTCTACCCACCTCAAGACTCCGCTCCAATATAGAAGCATCAAGAAATATGGACCAATAGGCTTTCTACAAACACTTCTATTCAATATCCATTGTTTCGTGTTCTGTCTTGTGTTGATGAAATTAATACCCTATTAATACCCTTGTTCTGTCTTGTGTTGATGAAATTAATACCCTATTAATCCCACGTTTTGTTCTGTCTTGTGTTAATGCCACATCACCCCTTCCACCTCACTCAAATGTAGATATAAAATCGGAGATACGTAAGTTCTATTCAGTTGTGTATTTGTGAACTAAAGTCTTTGAAAATGTAATAAGTTTTACGAAACGCGCCCGTGTCGCGTCAGATTAGAAATAAAAATGAATTTTGGAGAATTGATTTTTGATTTACCTCCAACAGTGAAGCATAATGTACGAAAGATTGAGAAAATTCGTGTTAGAATTATTAATCTTACTTTTTCGATCATATTTAATAATATATATATATATATATATATATATATATATATATATATATATATATATATATATATATATATATATATATATATATATATATATATATATATATATATATATATATATATATATATATATATATATATATATATATATATATATATATATATATATATATATATATATATATATATACATGAAATAGTGAAAATAACAGTCTACCATTCCTGGATGTACTAATAACAAAAACAGGAACCTCTTTAAGCACCAACGTATATACTAAGCCCACCAACGTAGGATTATGCCTGAACGGTAGAAGTGAGTGCCCCCAAAGATACAAAGCCAGTGTTCTCAATGCTTATATTCGTCGAGCGCTTACCCACTGCTCTGAATGGAGCAACGTGAGTAGAGAGTTTGAAAGAGTAACTTAGGTATTGGTGAACAACGGATATAGCAACGCGGAAATAAACGCTGCTATAAGAAGACACTTGGACCGTTGGTATAATCCAGAACCTAGAACAGAAACCATAATACCTCCAATAAAATTATATTACAAATCAACCATGCTCAGTGAACATATATAAGAGGAAAGAATAATGAAAGAAATAATCCGTAAAGGAGTAAAAAGCACTACTCCTAACCAAAACATAATCCTGATAATATTCTACAAAACCAAGAAGACTTCCGAACTCCTTATCAAAAATTGCCCGAAGCCGAAGGAGAACCCTCTACAGCAGTCAAGCGTTGTATACATTTACACTTGCCCCCACGAAGGATGTAACCTTCAATCTAAGTACATAGGTACGACGTCGACCAAGTTGACGAGGCGTTTGACATGCCATCTTCAATCCGGTGCCCCTAGGAATCACATGAGACAAGCCCATGACATCACTCTAACAAGAGAAATGTTGAACAAGAATACCTACATAAATGACAAAACCCAAGATGCAAGAAGATTAAAAATTCTCGAATTCTCGTCCAGGGACTGATGAAAGGGGCTTCCTTTGTACATGCTTCGAGAAGACTTTTCAAGTGTGGCTCAGGTATGTCTAATTTGGGGGTGCTCTCGTCTCTGTATACTCTGTCCAGTATCATTCCTATGGTTGTGTCGACTGGGACGTTGGTAAAAAGGGATTCAACGTCCAGGGAAGCGATGATTCCATCGGGCTGGGTAGATTTGATCAATTCTAGGAAATCTGCTGATGATTGTAGACTAAACTTACTTGGAGTGTATGGAGTTAGGAGTTCATTGAGTTTCTTTGCCAGGTGATAAGTTGGGGTTGGTATTTGGCTGATTATAGGGCGTAGTGGGTTACCTGGTTTATGCGTCTTAACATTGCCGTAGGCATATCCTAAGCCATAGTCGCCTTGAAGTTTATTGAAATGCACACTACCTTTCTTTGCGTTGATTGCTGTAATTGTTTTGTTTACTTTCCGCTTAAGGTCTTCTACGGGGTTCCTCGTGATTCGTTGAAATTTGGAGTCGTCACTTAGGATGTCGCTACCCATTAATTATTTTTCGACTACCTAACCTACCTAACCTAACCTAACCTAACTTTTTCGGCTACCTAACCTAACCTAACCTATAAAGATAGGTTAGGTTAGGTTAGGTAGGGTTGCTTAGATTCGGTCATATCTACGTTAATTTTAACTCCAATAAAAAAATTGACCTCATACAGAATGAAATAATTAGCTTTATCATTTCATAAGAAAAAAAATAGAGAAAATATATTAATTCAGGAAAACTTGGCTTATTAGGCAAATCGGGCCTTGCATAGTAGGCTGAGAAGTGCGTTCTGGCTACTAGGTACGACATATATATATATATATATATATATATATATATATATATATATATATATATATATATATATATATATATATATATATATGTATATATATATATATATATATATATAAAATATATAATATATATATAATATATATATATATATATATATATATATATATATATATAATACATATATATACATAAATATACATATATATACATATATATAATATATATATATATATATATATATATATATAATATATATATATATATATATATATATATATATATATATATATATATATATATATATATATATATATATATATATATATATATAAAGTTGTGAGGGTACCACCTTTGGTCAAAGTGGGGACCCATAGCCTCGGGGAAGAAAATAAGAAGTTTCCAGAGAAGACCTTGTGGATTCTCACTGAACACAAAGATGCATATCATAAGTTGTCGAGTTCCTCCAGCTCCTCAGATGGCGGGCAGGAACCCTGAATGCAGTGTGCATTTTCCCTCTGTATCGCCACGCTGAGGCACTGGAAAAGGAAGCTGGCAGCTCTAGGGTTTCATAATGTTTCAATTAGCATAGAACCCAGTTCCTTTAAATAAAACTGGTGGCACTTTTACCCCAGGCGCCTAGTGTCTCAGAAGCAATGGGGACAAAATTGTAGTGGTGATCCAGTTCTCTATACTTACGGGATTTGGCTGCTTCCCTTTGGGTGGCAGTGCAACCTGGTTGTGCAACACTGAAATCAATGTAAGTGTTAGCCAGGGTTGATACACACGTGTAGTCCCATACCAACTGCTTGTCATTCTTCCAGGGGTTCACTGTGATACCATCCGGGCGACCAATAAGAGCATCAGAGTTGTGGGGCGTAAGGTAACGAGGCTCTCTCTCGGCTGGGCATCCAGCTGTGGTGAGGTTCCTTCTGATGATATCATTAACTTCACTGTGCCTCGAGTGCCATCCCCCTGTGCTTTGGCAGAGTAGGCCATGGTGGCCGTATCTGTCGGCCACCACCTCTCCGCAAAAACACTCATATATGGTGTGGATTGGGGCAACAAGGCGGAGGGCCACAGCAATTCAGAAGGCGTGTGGTGCGGGACGTGTGCCAGTTGCCGACATTGGGGTCTCTAACATGAAATCCCCTGCATATGGGGCTGCTACTGCTGTTAGGCGAGCAATGTCGTGTTGTGTTATTGCAGCAACTTGGTCTACAATGGGGCCATCCCAGCAGGATTGCTTGTGGGCTTTAGGGGATGGTGGTTGAGGTGATGGGCCTGCACGAGAGGCCCACTCTGTGGCACAGCATATAAAATTGGGATCGTGTACACCTGCCAGCTGATGTAAGTGGGCAGGTAGAATTTCCTTCACAAGGTCGTCGGATGCCGAGGAGGAGGACAAGGAAGACTGGTACGGTGATTTGCGTTGCTGTTCGACCTCCGAGGCCCCGAAGTCTTAGGGGAAGAGAGGCTTGTTTCCACTGTAGGTCATCAAGAGAGAGGTTGAGGGCTTTTTCTAACATTGATTTCAGTAACAGGTCATACTCACCTAGATTTTGGCTACTGTAGGATGATGAACACCTCAGAAAGTAGGTTAACCTGGGGATGGAACGACATCTGGTGATGTCCTCATCACCAGATGAAGGATATCCTCAATAATCATCTTGTTTATCTGACAATGATACCACAATGTTACTTTCTTCTCAAGTCAGTATAGTTAGATAACAACTAGTGAAGCAGGATATCATAAATTATAATAATATTTATCGGGCGTAACATGGTGTTGCTGATGCCTTAAGCTTGCATGATAAGATACCGAATGGTGGTGTTCAGAGTATCTGTGAAGGTCATTGTTAACTGATGACGACAACGATGTTCCTCATGCCTCCATCAGCCATTCTCAAATATCATCAGTTACATGCCATTTATGGTTATATTGGTTGAATTGTGATAGCAACAATGTTTATCTTTCCTCGAGCTAGTATTGCCAACATTTTATTCACAAACTTCTATGGCATACGATGTTTATAAAGGTTATATTGGTTAACTGACGATGGCAAGATTGGAGCTATTGGTTCACCCCAGTAAAGTTTCTTCTTATGTACGTAATAATAATTAAATTAATAAATAATTATTATTTATTATTATTTAATAATTAAAGTCCCAGTAATGCTCTTCTTATGTACATAATAATAATAATAATAACAATAATAATAATAATAATAATAATATAATAATAATAATATTTATTAGGGAAAATCACATACATACAAAATGGTATTCGAGAAGAATGTTGGATCTCTAGATAGGGCAAGAATATACAGTAGTATGGTTCAAACCACTAATACACTCAGCGTTTCTGGCCTGACAATAGCACCACTGTCGCTCTCGTCACAAGTAATACATTATCAAATAACAACTGTTCAGATGTCGGATATTTTAATAGTGATCTATTCTTAAAAATTTTAACATGATCTGTCTCTCTTAAATTTAGGGTGGAAAATAATTTTGCATACTATTTAGTCTGTACACTTTACTAGTATATAAAAATGTTCATCTAGAACAGATTATTTCAATATTTACATAAAGTACAGGAATCTTGACGGTTTATGCATAATAACAATTGTGGTATCTGTTGACAGGCAGGACAGCCCTTCACCTAGCAGCCTTTTATGGTCGCAACAACTTTGTGAAGTTCCTCCTCTACGCTGGAGCAAACATTAACGCTGCAGATAAGTTTGGTAAGGATGACATTTATCCATCCCAACATTATATAACACTGATGTCATACAACACACCACAATTTTTATACGTTAAAATGCAATATCTATCTTTTATAATTATACCATATGAGAGAATGTCTGTCTGTTCAAAGTTGGGGGCCAAATTTTTCATATAAAAAAATAGTTTTATTGTAATCTACCCCTTTATTCATTAATTTGTGAAAATTGACATAAAATTCCAGCTGTGAATAATTTGCCTGTACTCACATCAAACAGACAATTCTCCCACAGCGTCAAACGTTTCTCAAGCAAACTGCTGTATACCAGAGTAAGTGTAACTATTGTTTGTTTAGTTCTTCACACCACTGAGCTGCTCCCACTGCCGACCACCCACACATAAGACTATTGTAAAACAGAGGGACAGAAAAACATAGAGAGAGAGAGACACACACAGAAACTCAGAAACAGAAACACAGCTAGAGACAGATAGACAGAGAGAGGCAGAGATAAAAATAGAGGAAGAGAATGAGACAGACAGTAGATAAGGGAATGGATGGATAGACGAAGATGCGGATTAATAAATAGATCAGCCGTAGTAGCCGCCATGAGGGTTCTAACCAATGTGCTGTGAGTTACCAGGCACACCTTCCAGACGACTAGGCCACGACATGGTCAAAACAATTGCAACCTTGGGTACTACTGCACCCTCTAGGACTCCTGAGCCTTCCATTGACGCCGATGCATGGTGTCAGACAATCCACCACGTGCACTCTGGCTCAGTCATCTTGGAATGTTCTACCTCTGACGCTCTTCCTTTAATACACAGAGAGTAATCACACTCTCGTGATGTATCAATGAGAAAATCTGTAGGAGCCGTGGTGAGGGTTCGAACCTATGTGCTGGGTGTTCCCAGGCCCACATTCTCTGTGTATTGATAAAGGAGTACCCTGAAGACTGAGCCACAGTGCATGGGGGGGGGGGGGAAATTGAGTGAAGCCATTGGTTCAGGTTCAGTGGAAACCTATAGATGTAGGAGCATCAAAATGCTCTTACATCTGGCAAGGACGTATTCGCCCGCCATTTTAAATTTGGGAGCAATCCTGTGTATAAACTTACCACACAATTAACATTCATTCTTTAACCAAACTAATCTAAAAACTCTATAATTTAAATATCACTAATCCAACGTATAATCCAACACATTCAAGGCCTATCACACCTAAAATGCACACATAAGTGAAGAGTCCCTACATCATCTGTATGTCAACAAATGCCACTCGATCCCGGTCCATCTGCCACAGTCATCTGGACCCAGGATCCATCTACACCCAGGATCCATCTGGACCCAGGATCCATCTGGACCCAGGATCCATATACACCCAGGATCCATCTGGACCCAGGATCCATCTGGACCCAGGATCCATCTGGACCCAGGATCCATCTGGACCCAGGATCCATCTGGACCCAGTATCCATCTGGACCCAGGATCCATCTGGACCCAGGATCCATCTGGACCCAGGATCCACCTGGACCCAGGATCCATCTGGACCCAGGATCCATTTGGACCCAGGATCGTAACATCCTCTCACTGTTGACACCCAACACACATACAATTATATTTCTCATCAGAGCTCTCTCTCTCTGATGAACAGATAGACAGACAGATATAGAGAAACAGAGACAAAGATATCTAGAGACAGAGACTGACAACAGATTAATGGATGAATAGATGGCTGGAAACATGAATAGACAGATAAGTGGATTGATAGATGTATGGATGCATTGATTGCTGGATGTTTAGGTACAATGATATATAGACGAATATATAGATTGATAGTTAAATGAACAGATATTTGGTTGAATTAATGAATACAAAGTTGATTAGGTGCATGGATAGATAGATGAAAAGAAAGCAAGATGTAGATATAGTGAGATAGATGGATAGAAAGCTAGATGAAAAGATTTATGGACAGATGGTTGCATTGATAGATGGATAAATGGCTGCACAGGTGGAGAGAAAGATAGACGGAAAGATAGATAGATGTATATAGATAAATGGACAGAGAGGGCAGATGAATGGATAGATGTATGAATAGATAGATGAATGAGTAGATGGATGTATGAATAGATAGATGAATGAGTAGATGGATGGATGAGTAGATGGATGGATAGATATTTTCGTATTTTTATTTATTTAGTTATTTTATTTATTTATGTATATATACAAGAGTTCTTACATTCTTCTACACGTCGATAGATGGATAGATGGATGTATAAAGGGAAAGACGGATAGATAGATGTATAGACAAATAGGCAGAGGTGTAGATGTTTGGACAGATGGATAGACGTACAGGTGAACAGAGAGAAAGATAGATAGATGAATATATGGATTGCTATATAGGTAGATTGAAAGATAGATGAATATATATAGATTCTTAAATATATGATGAGTAGATAGTTAGATAGATGGATAGATAGACCGAGATGTATAGATAGACCGAGATAGAGAGATAGATAGATGGATGCATTGATTATATATATAGATTAATGGCTAAATAATAAGAGAGATAGATGGATGGACGGATAGATAAATAGAGAGATAGGTGGAAGGATAGATATATGGTCAAATTGGACAGACAGACCTAGGCATCACTGGATACCTATCCAGTATAATATATAGCACAAATTCGGTCAAAATTTCCAAGGCTAAGAACCAATAAATGTTCAATATTTATAGACATTTTCACCTGAAATATAAACTCAAAATAAGAATCTTATTGAGTCGAGACACATTACATATATTATGTTACGTACTCCAAAGTGTGAGAGAATATCTGTGTGTGTGTCTGGCTGTTTGTCTGTTCGTCGTTGGAGGCCACACTGATGGAGCTAGCGTCATCCATATGGGCAGAGGAAATGGTCTGGGGTACAGGATGAAAAATGGATGATTTGGGTTGTCAGAATTCAATAGGTAAGAGCATGTCAGGATCACATTCAGACCCCCACACACATTTTTGGCAATGCACGCCCTCTGTTCAGCTAGATAATATCAAAACAAACTTTCAGAACAATCGTTTTTTCGTATAGTAATATGTACCATTTTACACTGATTCCGGTAAAATTAACAAATTACCTGCTGTCAATAATTTGTTCGTACTCACATAAAACAGACGATTCTTCCACAACATTAAAAGTTTTTCAAGACACACCCTTTATGAGAGTAAGGGAACTATAAATTTTTTAGTATGTCACATAAGCTCTTCTCGCAGGCGATAACCCACACATTACACAAAAATATTGTTGATAAGGAAGAGAGAGACAGACAGACAGTGACCGAGAAATACAAAGACAGAGACACATAGTCAGAAACAGGCAGACACAGAGGCAGAGGGAAGAAATAGAGGCTGATAAACAGAGAAAGAGAGAGCTAGAAAAGAGAGACAGAAAGACATAAAAGAGATAGACAGAGAGCAGATATATATATAGATGTATGCATAGAGATGTGGACTGATAGCGTGAAGGATATACTTATGGATAGAGACAGACAGGGGTATGGATAAACAGCTGAATATCGTAGACAGCATGATTTGTTGTCCTCGTCAAATTTGCTGTCAAATCGCAGTCAGTTGCAATAGTAAAACTGATGATTTAAAACTTTTCTAATTAAAATTAAGTACAAGTACTTCATATGTGTGTGTGTGTACTTACCTAGTTGCACTTACCTAGTTGTGACTGCGGGACTCTGGCTTTTTGGTCCCGTCTCTCAACTGTCATTCATCAGATATACAGGTTCCTGAGCCTATTCGGCTCTATCATATCTACACTTGAAACTGTGTATGGAGTCTGCCTCAACAACATCACTTCTTAATGCATTCCATTTGTCAACTACTCAGACAAAAATCTTTCTTATGATTTTATGGCTCATTTAGGCACTCAATTTCCACCTGTGTCCCATAGTGTGTCTGTGCCCCATGCATTAAATAGTCTATCTTTATCTACCCTATCAATTCATTTGAGAATCTTGTATGTAGAGATCATGTCCCCCATAACTCTACCTCCCAGTGACTTGAGGTTTAATTCCCATAGTCTCTCCTCGTAGCTCATACCCCTCAGTTCGGGTACTAGTTTAGTGACATACTTTTGAAACTTTTCCAATTTAGTCTTATGCTTGAGTAGATATGAACTCCACACTGGAGCCGCAAATTCCTGGATTGGTCTGACATATGTGGTATATAAAGTTCTGTATGGTTCCTCACTCAAGATTCTAAAGGCCGTTCTTATATTGGCTAACCTGGCATATGCCACTGATGTTATTCTCTTGATATGGGCTTCAGGAGACAGGTCTGGCGTGATATCAACCCCCAAATCTTTCTCTCTGACTCTTGAAGAAATTTATCTCGCAAATGATACCTTGTGTCTGGTGTCCTGGTCCTTACACCTATCTTCATTACATTACATTTGCTTGGGTTAAATTCTAACAACCATTGGTTCGAAAATTCCTTCAGCTTGTCCAGGTCATCTTGAAGCTTCAAGCTGTCCTCCTCTGTCTAAATCCTCCTCATAATTTTGGTATCGTCAGCAAACATTGAGAGGAATGATTTTATACCCCCAGGGAGATCATTTACGTATATCAGAAACAGGATAGGTCTGAGTACAGAGCCCTGTGGGACTCCACTTGGGACTTCACGCCAATTTGAGGTTTCACCCCTCATTGTAACTATTTGCTTCCTATTGCTTAGGTACTCCCTTATCCACTGGAGTACGGTACCAGTTTCTCCAGTCTGTTTCTCCAGATTATGCATCAACATCTTATGGGGTACTGTGTCAATGGCTTTCCGACAGTCCAAGTAAATGCAGTCTGCGCATCCATCTCTTTCTTGTTTAATCTTTGGCACCTGTAGAATTTTATTAAGCCTGTAAGGCGAGATTTAACTTGCCTAAACCCATTTTTATGGGTTGTCACGGAATCCCTTCTCTCCAGATGTGTTACTAGGTTGTTTATAATAATCTTCTCCATCACCTTGCATGGTATACAAGCTATGGGTGGTAGGCTTTGTGGGTTGGAGGTGTTATTGTAAGAGGGGGTGAGGGTGAGAGAAGGTGGGGGGTGTTACCCAGTGGAGGGCATAATGTTGTCACATGTAGGTACCAAAACACTAGTCCCAAATGAGCGTATTGTCTTCTGAGGTTCGTTTCCATATTTTAACTTATATCCACCCTAAATAATATATTGCAAGAACACTGTACACGGTATGATTAACTGACTAATTAAGAGGCTCTTATCACCAAGTCCACATCCCAAAGTACAATTAGGTATAAAGAAGCATTGTTTATGTCTTGTTTACGTCCCTGTAGGCCCGTTGATGTCCACGCCACTGCCAGGCATAGATCACTCCATATTCCTGCTATATATCACCAGTAACCGGCCTCTTGTTCCCCTTAGCACCGGTATAGCTCTAACGCTACACGTTTTGCCTATCTTCTTCACTATTCTGTTCACTGTTTGCTTTAATCTTCACTATCACATCTAGTTACGTACTCTCTGACCGAGCGATGGCGGCAACGAGTATGTCGTGGAACTGATGTCGTACATTGATCTTGACTAATTTATTCTATCGGACACAATCAATGAAACTGCTATTTTCTAAACAGTGCGTTTCACTTCATAATATCACTACGCAACGAATTTCCTTTGTATCCCTCTGATGTCCCAAATTATGAAGACATTTAGATGAGCGAACTGCACATGTTCACCCTCCCTTCACCGGTCTTAGCAACAGCGTGTTTTGGTCTGTGTGTTTTGGTTTTGTGTGTTTTGGTCTGTGTGTGTGTGTGTGTTTGGTCTGTGTGTGTGTGTGTTTTGGTCTGTGTGTGTGTGTGTGTTTGGTCTGTGTGTGTGTGTGTGTTTTGGTCTGTGTGTGTGTGTGTGTTTGGTCTGTGTGTGTGTATGTGTGTTTGGTCTGCGTGTGTTTGTGTTTGGTCTGTGTGTGTATGTGTGTTTGGTCTGTGTGTGTGTTTGGTCTGTGTGTGTGTGTGTTTGGTCTGTGTGCGTGTGTTTGGTCTGTGTGTATGTTTGGTATGTGTGTGTGTTTGGTCTGTGAGTGTGTTTGGTCTGTGTGTATGTTTGGCCTGTGTGTGTATGTTTGGTCTGTGTGTGTGTTTGGTCTGTGTGTATGTTTGGTCTGTGTGTGTGTTTGGTCTGTGTGTGTATGTTTGGTCTGTGTGTGTGTTTGGTCTGTGTGTATGTTTGGTCTGTGTGTGTGTTTGGTCTGTGTGTGTGTTTGGTCTGTGTGTGTGTGTGTTTGGTCTGTGTGTGTGGGTTTGGTTTGTGTGTGTATGTTTGGTCTGTGTGTATGTTTGGTCTGTGTGTATGTTTGGTCTGTGTGTGTGTGTGTTTGGTCTGTGTATGTGTGTGTTTGGTCTGTGTGTGTGTGTGTTTGGTCTGTGTGTGTGTGTTTGGTCTGTGTGTGTGTTTGGTCTGTATGTGTGTGTTTGGTCTGTGTGTGTGTGTTTGGTCTGTGTGTGTGTGTTTGGTCTGTGTGTGTTTGGTCTGTGTGTGTGTGTGTTTGGTCTGTGTGTGTGTGTTTGATCTGTGTGTGTGTATTCACCTAGTTGCATTCACTTAGTTGTACTTGCAGGGGTTGAACTCTGCTTTTCCGGCCCGCCTCTCAACTGTCAGTCAATCAACTGTTACTAACTACTAATTTTTTCTCTTCTACAACACACACACACACACACCCAGGAAGCAGCCCGTAACAGCTGTCTAACTCCCAGGTAACTATTTACTGCTAGGTAACAGGGGTTTCAGGGTGAAAGAAACTCTGCCCCTCTGTTTTCCCCGACGGCCGGGATCGAACCTGCACCCTGGGATTACGAGTCCCAAGCGCTGTCCATTCAGCCCCAAGGCCCCTGTGAGTACCTACATAGTTGCATACTCCAGGATTGGTGTTTCATATGTGGTATGCATGGTTCTCAACGATTCCCTACTCAGGTTCCTGAAGGCTGTTCTGATGTTAGCCAGCCTCGCATATGCCGCAGATGTAATTCTTTTTATATGGGCTCCAGAGGACAAGTTTGGTGAGATATCATCTCCTAGATCTTTCTCTCTGTCCGTTTCAAGAAGTACTTCATCTCCTATTCAATACCCTGTGTCTGGCCTCCTGTTTCCACCGCCTAGTTTAATTACCTTACATTTACTCGGGTTGAACTTCAGTAGCAATTTGTTGGACCATTCATTCAGTCTCTCTAGGTAATCTTGTTGCCTCCTACTATCATCCTCTGTTTTAATCATCCTCATAATTTTTGCATCATCAGCAAACAATGAAAGGAAAGATTCTATACCCTCTGAAAGATCATTTACATATATCAGAAGCAGTATAAGTCCAAGGACTGAACTTTGAGGGATTCCACTGGTGACTCCTCGCCAATCTGAGACCTCACTCCTTCACAGTGTCTTATGTTGCTTAGGTACTCCCTTATCCAATGGAGTACCTTCCTTTACACTCCTGCCTGCCTCTCCAGCTTTTCACTTGCCTCTTTTGTGGTACTGTGTCAAAGGCTTTCTGGCAATCCAAAAATATGCAGTCTGCCCACCCTTCTCTTTCTTGCCAGATTTTGGTTGCCTGATCGTAGATTTAAATTAATCCTGTGAGGCAGGACTTGACATCCCTGAACTAACTTTTTTCGCACAATCTTCTTCATCATCTTGCAATGGATGCAAGTTACGGACACAGGCCTGTAGTTTAGTGCCTCATGTTTATCCCCCTTCTTGTATATACGGACTTCATTAGCCATCTTCCAAATTTTTGGTAGTTCCCCTGTTACCAAGGATTTGTTATACACTGTGGAGAGTAGCAGGCACTGTTTCTGCTCCTTCCTTTAGTATCCAAGGGGAGATTCCATCTGGGCCTATAGCTTTTGTCGCATCCAAATCTAGTAAAAGATTCCTTACATCCCCACTGGTAATCTCAAACTCTTCGAGGGGTTCCTGGTTAACTATTCCTTCTCTTATCTCTGGAACTTCTCCTTGCTCTACTGTGAAGATCTCCTGGAATTTATTATTCAGTTCCTCGCACACTTCCTTACCGTGGTAGTGAATCTGTCTGCCCCTATCCTCAATTTTATTACCTGATCCTTTACTGTTGCTTTTTCTTCTGATATGGCTGCGCAACAATTTAGGTTGAGTCTTTGTCTTGCTTGCAATGTCATTTTTGTATTGCCCTTTTGCCTCTCTTCTCAATGTGACATATTCATTCCTGGCACTCTGGTATCTTTCTCTGCTCTCAAGTACCCTGTTATTCTTATAGTTACTCCACGCCCATTTACTTTGCTGCGTAGCTAGCCTACATCTCTAATTAGACCATCAGTTTCTCATGTGCATTACGTTGTTTTCCTTTTGGACCAGTACAAACTTGTCGGCTGCCTCCTTACACTCATGCGTAACGTAATCCATCATGTCTTGGGCAGTCTTTCCCCTAAGCTCTGTTTCCCATGTTATATCTATTATGATTTTTCTGATCTCCTCATAGTTTTTCTTTCGGAATGCCAGCCTTTTGTTTTCAGTTCCAGTTTCCCTTCTCGAGTTCAATAACCCTTCTTCGACCAGATACTCAAAGGTCAGTACACTTTGGTCGCTCATTCCTACCAGGGCCTCGAAACCGATTTTTCTTATGTCGGAGTCGTCAGAGTGAAGACTAGGTCGAGTCTCGCTGGTTCATCGTTTCCTCTCAGTCTTGTGGGTTCCCTGACATGCTAGCTTAAAAGGTTTCTTGTCGCCACCTCCAATAGTTTGGCTCTCCATGTATCCTAACCTCCATGCGGTTCATTGTTCTCCCCACTCTATCCTTCCGTGATTGAAGTCCCTCATGATGAGCAGATACGATCTATTTCTACAGGTAACAGAGGCTGCCCTCTCAATTATAGTGCTAACTGCCATGTTGTTCTTGTCATACTCTTACTTGGGTCTTCTGTCATTTGGTGGGAGATTATATATCACTGCTACTACTACTCTTGGTCCTCCCATTGTCATGGTGCCTGTTATATACTCTCTGAAGCCCTCGCATCTCTGGAAAACCATCGCCTTGAAACTAAACTACTTTCTCATTAGTAGGGCCACTCTGCCTCCTACCCTTCCATCCCTCTTTCCTTATTTCAGTGTAATCCTGGGGAAACACCGCATTCGTTATGATTCCTGAGAGTTTTGTTTCTGAGTATGATTACATCTGTGGATCACTTCTTGTTCTCTTTCCAGTAGTTTACTTGCCTTGCTTGTAATCCCATCTATGTTCGAGTACATCACCCTCAAACTGACTCTCTTCTGTCCTTCCTCAGATTCTGTTGACTCCCATTAAGCAGGGAAACAGGGAGGGTCCGGGGTGTGAGGGCCTAGAAAAGCAGGACCTGCGGGATCTAGGGTGGGCGGGGTCTGGAGGATCTGGATAGGGAGGGTGGTGGAGTATGAAAGACTTCAGGGGGTCAGGAGGAAAAAGAGGGCTGGGGGGGGGGGAGTACGAGGCTTTGGGGAGTGGGTGAGAAGGGGAGACATGTGGGAGTCCCATCATTTTCCGCATCTTCTGTACGTGCTAAAAACGACATTTCATTGTTAAGGGCACGTTTTAAATTACGTTTAATATACGTCTTTTTGAGAATTTGAAAAAGACGAGAGAGAGAGAGAGAGAGAGAGAGAGAGAAAGAGAGAGAGAGAGAGAGAGAGAGAGAGAGAGAGAGAGAGAGAGAGAGAGAGAGAGAGAGAGAGAGAGAGAGAGAGAGAGAGAGAGAGAGAGAGAGTGAGAGAGAGAGGAGAGAGAGAGAGAGAGAGAGAGAG
>NC_091236.1:15834829-15912329 GCF_040958095.1 Procambarus clarkii
ATATATATATATATATATATATATATATATAATATATATATATATGACAATGTCAGACACCTTCTGAAGATGTATTTAATATACGAAAGTACTTAAGGAAATTTCCTGTTTCATTTTTCCTCCGTGGTCTGACATTGTCACATTCTTAATCACGTGTTTATTTTCGTGATATATACACACATATATATATATATAATATATATATATATATATATATATATATATATATATATATATATATATGCAATAAGTCTTGAATGGTCCCCAAGCCAATATGCAACTGAAAACTCAACACCCCAGATGGATTCGAACCCTTCTGGAGTGTGAAATGTTCGAATCTTCAAAATCTTCATAAAACGCAATTGGAGCCATAAAAAGAAAGGTAAAGAGATATATACATATCCTTTATATTTTATAAAGATCTAGTATTTTGTTAGAGAAACTCATGAAATCTCCAAACGCAAAATGACCATACAATATAATTTTTAATGTGCTCATTAGCCTTCTGAAGACTCCAACTACTTCTTGTAATGCTGCAGGCATCTTGGAAACCTTTAAGAGCGTGATTGAAGTCATGTTAACAGAGCTGAAGAGATATAATAACATCTTCCATATTTTATAAGGATCTTGTATATTGTTGAAGAAAAATATGAAATCTTAAAATATAAACGATTCCTAGAAAATACTATTTTTTTGTGCTCAACAGCATTCCCAAAACACCAACTCCTTGTAATGTTGCATGCATCTATGAAAGTTTTAAAAAACGCGATTGGAGCTATATTAAGAGGGTTAAGATTTATATATATATTTCCATATTTTACACGATCTTGTATATTGTTAGAATAAGTTGTGAAATCTGAAAATATAAACGGAACGTAACACGAAATTTGTAATGTGCTCAATAGATTTCCCGTATCACTAAATCCTTCTCGTAATGTTACACGTTTTTATCAAAATTATTAAAAATGCGTTTGGAGCCATATTTAGAGAGGTAAAGATATATAGTCACATCTTCCATATTTTATAAAAATCGTCTATTTTGTAAGAAAAACTCATGATATCTCAAAGCGAAAACTAATCCTACCAAAGATTTTTTAATGTGCCCATTAATTTTCCCATGACACCAACTCCTTTTTGTAAAGCTGTGTTTAATTATGAAATCTTAAGAAACAACTATTGAAACCATTTTAAGAGAGGTAAAGAGATATAAATACGTCCTTCATATATAATAACGATCCCATATTTTGTTAGAGAAACTCATGAAATCTCAAAACAAAAACAGACCATACAATATCAATTTTAATGTGCTCAATTGCTTTCCCACGATCCCAACTCCTTCTTGGACTGTTGTGTGTATCTTGGAACATCTTTAAAAAACGGGATTGGAGCCATAACAAGAGATGTAAAGAGATATAATCTTACTTCCATATTTTATGACGATCATGCACTTTTTAGAGAAAATCAAGAAATAATAAATACAAAAACCGACCACACAATATAAATTTTAATGAGCTCAATAACTTTCCCGAGACTTTAACTCCTTGTAATGTCACGTGCATAATTCTAAATTTCGAAAAGTATATATGAAGCCATATCAAGAGAGGTAAAGACATATATTCACATATCCATATTTTACACGATCTTGTATTTTGTTAGAGAAACTGGATAACTCTCACATTACAAAGGATCCCTATAAATAATGTTTTTAATGTGCTCAATATCATTCTCATAACACCAAATCCTTCTTGTAATGTTGCGTGCATTCATAAAAAGCTTTAAAAACGCATTTGGAGCCTTATTAAGGGAGGAAAAAGAGATATAGTGACATCTTTCATATTATATAACAATCTTGTATTTATATAAACGCATGAAATCTTAAAATAAAAATTTTCCATAAAAGTATTTTAATGTGATCATTACCTTCCTCAAGACATAAACACCTTGTAATGTTGCGTCCAACTATGAAAATAATAAAAATTACAATTGGAGTCATATTAAGAGAGGTAAAAGGATACATTCATATCTTCAATAATTTATAATAATCTATGACTTTGATAGAGAAAATCTTGAAATCTCAAAACGAAAACGAACCAACAGTATAATTTTTATTGTGCTCAGTAGCTTTCCAAAGATTCAAATACTTCTTGTGTTGTTGCTGGCATCTTTGAAAATCTTTAAAAACGTGATGGGAGCTGTTACAACTGATATGAGTGGGGCTTCTATGGGGTACTGGTACTATTAAGGGGTATAGAAGTTAGAAGACAAGAGTATCAAATATGGGAGAGCTAAAAGGCCCGGCCCCCAAAATAAACTATCCACAGTAGTAATAACTTGCTACAAGACCATATATGTTAGTCTAAGGGGTTGATCACTGCGCTCCACCTTGGAAGAAGAGATACTCTGTAATTCATGTACTTATTTATTAACCCCTTAACAACCCCCCATATACACTCACACCAATACAATAATAATAATAATACTTTACCACACGATCTTACGTTAAAAAGCCTTGGTCCACATAGACAGGATACAAGGTTTACACTAATAGCAAGCTAGGGTAAAGTACTACTGGATAAGCACTGAAGCTGGATGCAGCTTAGGGTAGTGAGACCATGTGGTACCCTAATACAAAACACAACACTTAGGGTAAACAAAACACTGGCAAATACTAACCCCAGGTCTCACCAATAGTTACTACCAGAGTAGGTACCCTCACTACTGCCCCGTACTTAGCTTAAGGATACAGGGAACTTCAGGTAAGGGAAATAAGTAAGAGGAGAAGGGAGAAGAGTAAGGGATACAGCCACAGAGTAGATCTTATCCGCACGACAACCAGCCCCGAGAAGAACGAGCTAGCCACCGGCTGCCTCCCTCATCTCGTGGTGCCGGAGGAGCCTAATTGATCGTGCAGCTAAGCACATTAAAGATCTTCCCCTATGCAACGTATTGTTACTTTATGAATGATTAGAAAGTATTAGTAAGCAAAGTTGGTGCCTATGTTATTATTTAATAATCACCCCCAGCTCAGTCTTTAAATGCTCTTTGAGAAACAATAATAGTCTTACGTCTGGCAGGGAAGATACAAACAATTGACATTCTAGATGCCCAACTGTACTACCAGAAAGTTTAATAGCTCAATTTTGACCTCTGGTTTCCACTGGAGAACCCAGGGTCGTAACACTCCTCCCCCCTTCAGAGAAAAAAAAAATGTGAATACTAGAATAGTAGTCATATTTTTTTGTAAGAGTATACAGAGAACAAAAAGAAAAACAATATGACAAAAAACAAAAAATCAATCAAAAGCAATTTCTCTGCAAAAAAAAATACAAAGGAGATCTCTGAAAGAAAAAAAAAAACATACACAAAAAAATAAAAGAACAGGGAAGTAAAGAAATTGGACACGGAATATTTAATGTCACAGGAGAACCTAAAAAAAATAACTAAAGCATGACAGTTGGTAAATGGCTTTCTGTGACTCAGATGAATGTTATTCAGGCAACCGGGACAGAGCGTCGGCTATCACGTTGAGTCTGCCCGGTAGGTGGGTAAAGGAAAGGTTGAAGTCCTGTAGGTACAACGCCCACCTGAGGATGCGTTTATTCTTACCCTTCATCTGAGTCAGGAAAACTAGTGGGTTATGGTCCGTGTACACTTCCACTATATTACCTGTGAGGTAAACTTCGAACTTTTTACATGTTAACACTAGCGCCAACGCCTCTTTTTCTACCACTGAATAATTGCGTTGCGCCTTGTCGAATTTCACAGAGTAATAATATACTGGGTGTTCCACCTGATCATCCCCAGTTTGCAACAACACTGCACCAGCACCCGAGTCAGACGCGTCAACATGAATTTTAAACGGTCGGTCGAACCTTGGACTAGCAAGCACTGGGCGGAAGCTAAGATCAATTTCAAATTTTTAAATGCCTCTGCACAGTCTGATGACCACTTAAATTTAACGGCTTTCCGCAACAAGTCTGTGAGAGGAGTGGCAACACTGGAAAAGTTCTGACAAAAACGTCGATAGTACGCACACATACCGATAAATCTTTGAACGTCCTTTTTAGACTTTAGTACTGGATACTCCAGAATGGCATTGATTTTATCTTGCCGAGGTAACACTTTTCCTTGGCCCACTTCATAACCGAGGTACGTCACTGTGCCTTGG
The DNA here is from genome assembly GCF_040958095.1 of Procambarus clarkii. NCBI lineage: Eukaryota > Metazoa > Arthropoda > Malacostraca > Decapoda > Cambaridae > Procambarus > Procambarus clarkii. Next base: position 15,838,998 of record NC_091236.1, read on the forward strand.
CCAAAATGACACTTTTTAGCATTTAAGGTAAGATTTGCCCTTTTCAAGATGGCAAACAACTGGCGTAACCTAGCTATGTGGTCAGCCCAATTACTGTCAAACAGCACGATATCATCTAAATACGCCCGACAATTTGGCACCTTAGCGAGTAGAGAGTTCATGAGTCTCTGGAACGTGGCAGGGGCGTTACGCAAGCCGAACGGTAACACTTGATACTCAAAAAACACCCTCGGGTGTCACAAACGCCGTTAGCTGTTTAGCACGTTCAGTGAGTGGGATTTGATAATACCCCCTCGAGAGGTCGAATTTCGAAACGTACTTGGCATTTCCCAACTCGTCAATGCAGTCCTCGAGGAGGGGCAGCGGATAGGCATCCACAATGGTCACCTTGTTGAGCTGCCGATAGTCGGTGCATAATCGCCAGGAGCCGTCTGGTTTGGGGACCAAAAGGCAGGGCGAGCACCAAGAGCCCTGGCTCGGCCGGATGAGGCCGTGCTGGAGCAAGAAGTCGACCTCCTTCCGTACGATGGCCTTCTTTTCTGGACTCATCCGATAGGGTTGAAGGCGAATGGGAGTGTAGTCCGTCAACTCGACATCATGGCAAATGGCATCAGTCTGGGGTCGGGACCTCCCCGAACAGACTGGAGAATTCATCAACCACGACTGCACCTCTTCACGTTGGGCCATCTGCAAATGGGACAGTTCCTCCACAGCATTCACAGAACTAGAATTATTGAAAATGAGATTAGTTGGGTCCCCAGAACAATCATCCCCTCTCTCACTGGAAATGGAAACATTGGTTAGTGCAATGGGCCTGGGGCCCTGGAACTTCTTCAGTCGATTACATGTATGAGCATTACCTGGTTACGTTTGTCAGAGTGCCTCACTTTGTACGTGAGGTCCCCAGTCTTTTCTGTCACTATGAAGGGGCCTTCGTACTTGTGGGACATAGTGTTCCCTAGTCGAGGCTTTAATACCAGGACAGGGTCGCCAGGCTGAAATACCCGTAACTTAGATTTAGCATCGTTACGTTCTTTCATCTTTTCTTGGGCCTTGCCAAGATACTTAAATGCAGCCGCCTTGCAGTCCTTGAGTCTCTGGTGGTGTTGCGCAAAGAAAAGCCGAACCTTCGGATAACGTTACGTTCCCTAACAGATTCTCCTGTAACATTTGCAAGGGTCCACGAACTTTATGGCCAAAGACTAACTCAAAAGGAGAACAGCCCAGTGAACTTTGTAATCCCTCTCTAGCCGCAAACAAAACATACGGTAAATTCTCATCCCAGAAGGTGTGGGAACTCTCGCACGATGTCTTCAACATCTGCTTCAGAGTTAGATGGAAACGTTCAATTACCCCCTGACTCTGTGGATGGTATGGGCTGGAAACCTTATGAGTTATTCCATGTTCCTTACAAAATTGCTCGAAAACATCAGACTTAAAATTAGTACCATTGTCAGTTTGCACGACCCGAGGCAGTCCAAAAGTGGAAAAAAATTGCAACATACGAGCAACAACAGTTTTTGCTCGGATGTTCCTTACAGCAAAAGCCTCTGGGTAACGAGTAGTGATACACATCATCGTGATTAGGTAAATATTACCAGACTTAGTTCTAGGTAATGGTCCAACACAGTCCATTACCACATGAGAAAATGGTTCCTCTGGCACGACAATAGGCCTTAGAGGAGCTTTAGGTGGAGTCTGGTTTGGTTTCCCAACCAGTTGACAAACAACACACGCATTACAAATTTTGCCACATCGCTTTTCAGCTTGGGCCAGAAAAAATACTTTAAAATTTTGTGATACGTAATATTAATACCTTGATGTCCCCCCATAGGATCATCATGAACAGCTGCCAAAACTCTTTCTCTATAGCAGGTCGGCAACATAACCTGGTGGACTACCTCCCACTCATTTGACAAGGGAGCACTCTGTGGTCTCCATTTTCTCATCAAAAATCCGATCATTGTAGTAGTACCCAGTTGCTGCGTCTACAATTTCCTCCATAGAGACGGCTGTTTCATGACAATCTGCAAGAGTGGGGTCAGCTTTCTGTAACTCACTCAAGGAGGCATCTAAGCCTTGGTCAGATGCCATTGGCCGAGGCTCAACAGTGTTCTCCACCTCCCCACTACTCTCGGTAGATGGCGGTGGCAGGCTCTCCACAATGTCCTCGGCCACGTCATCGAGTCGGGCCATGAATGTGTCCGCGAGGTCCACTTGGTTTTCACCACTCGGAAAGCTCCTCGTGACCTCGGGATTTACCACCTTGGCAAGCACAGGGCTGCCCTTACATTTAAGTCCCATAGACCTGGTCACCGCGCACGCAGGGTACACAACATTATCCTCTGCGGCGGGTGGATCCAGGCAAACCTTAGGGGTAGGCAACATAATAGGCAGTCTGGAGTCCCCTACCTTATCCCCTGCTAAATCATTACCAACTATTACATCAACATTAGGGAAAGGTAGGTATGAAGTGACTCCGACTGTACAAACACCCTTGTGGAAATCAGATTCCAGGGTAACCTTATGGAGGGGTACTGCCCGAGTATCACTAGTGACACCCTCGACCAGTACCACCTCTCCAGTGTCGAGAGTGTTGGCACCTTGCAACGCACTCTCTAAAATTAAAGTCTGGATGGCACCGGTGTCTCGGAAGATCACCACGTTCTTCCAGGAAGAACCCTCAGACAAAAGTAGTCTCCCTTTCGATAAGAATGGGGTAAGCAAGTCCAACCACTGTGGTTGGAGGTCTTACTCCCTAACCCTTCTGAAAGCCTCAAGCCCTGTGTCACAACTAGAGCATTGGGTCTTTTTTCAGGTTGCAGTTGCCAACAACGGCTAATAGTGTGGTTTGGACGATTACAGTGACCACAAAAACGTCGGGGAGAAGAGACATTACTAACCGAATTACCCTTCGGTTCACCTTTAGGTGCCGTTGGGCTAGACACTTTAACAGGGTTAGTTATGTCTGAAACAGAAGGTGCATTAGGTAAAGGGTTAGAATGAGCTGGTCTGGACTGGCTGTGGGAATAAGGTTTGCTACTCTGTGGGGTATAATTATTTTTATTGGGCCTTTTGCCCGCCAATTGGTAGTTTTCTGCCAACTTGGCCAAATCCCCTATTTTAGAATTTAACTCTATCCTTCCTCTAATATACTGGGAAACATTCTCTGGCATAATATCTATAAAATGCTCCATTAAAATTAAGTTCTTGAGAGCCTCATATGTTTCGGCTTTCGCCGAGCGAATCCATCTATCAAACAATCGAATTTGATCATTCACAAATTCAGTGAGCGGTTGGTTGTGAGTAGGCCTAAGGTTACGATAAACTTGGCGGTGAGCTTCAGGAGTAATTTCATATGCCCGCAAAATACCTTCCCTGACTTTATCATATTCGAAACACTCGTCGTCAGGCATGTTTATAAAAATATCTTGTGCTTTACCCCTAAGTCTTCCCTGTAGGATTTTTACCCACTCTTCCTTTGGCCAGTTCATGGACGTGGCTACTCTCTGAAAAATGGTTGAAAAACCTTTCAGGGTCAGACTCGGAAAATTCAGGCAAATTATGCTTTTTCTCATAATGCCTGGGGTTTGAATCCCCGGCAGGTGGAGGTCCAGTGGCATTCGCTCTAATTCTAGCCTCCTCGGTTTTGAGTTTTTGCTCCTCTAATTTTATTTTTGCTAACTCTAAAGCTAATTCACTTTCCCTATGAGTTGCACTTTCTGCTTGGCTAGGCTGGCATAAAGGTGTATCACTTGCCAATAGTTGTTCATCAATACAATGTTGTAATATTTCATTCACCAAAGTCCACTTTTTATCTGCGACATTTAATTCTAGGCCAAATTCCTGGCCTAACAATACTAAATTAGACTTTTTAAGTTTCTTTATCTCTACCACTGAAGGCTCCCTTGCCAGTTCCTGCATTTCAAAAGACATCACTAATAATTTTAGCTCCCAGCCAAAGAAAAAATTAAAAAATAAAAATTGGAAAAAAAAACAAAAATTTGCACGGCCCCTAACACAAGGCCACACTAACCTTAATCGTGAAGGGATCCAGCTGGGTGTCCAGTCAGTGCAAGAATGTCCTTTGCTAGATGAGCTGGACCCTAGGCTAGCACACAACCGTTCTGCGGAAATAAAAAATTTTAATTTTGGCACTCAAGAATCTAATTTTTACACTTATAATGTTCCTCCCGGACTGGCCAGCCACTTGTTACACATGATATGAGTGGGGCTTCTATGGGGTACTGGTACTATTAAGGGGTATAGGTAGTTAGAAGACAAGAGTATCAAATATGGGAGAGCTAAAAGGCCTGGCCCCCAAAATAAACTATCCACAGTAGTAATAACTTGCTACAAGACCATATATGTTAGTCTAAGGGTTGATCACTGCGCTCCCACCTTGGAAGAAGAGATACTCTGTAATTCATGTACTTATTTATTAACCCCTTAACAACCCCCCATATACACTCACACCAATAACAATAATAATAATAACTTTACCACACGATCTTACGTTAAAAGCCTTGGTCCACATAGACAGGATACAAGGTTTACACTAATAGCAAGCTAGGGTAAAGTACTACTGGATAAGCACTGAAGCTGGATGCAGCTTAGGGTAGTGAGACCATGTGGTACCCTAATACAAAACACAACACTTAGGGTAAACAAAACACTGGCAAATACTAACCCCAGGTCTCACCAATAGTTACTACCAGAGTAGGTACCCTCACTACTGCCCCGTACTTAGCTTAAGGATACAGGAACTTCAGGTAAGGGAAATAAGTAAGAGGAGAAGGGAGAAAAGTAGGGATACAGCCACAGAGTAGATCTTATCCGCACGACACCAGCCCCGAGAAGAACGAGCTAGCCACCGGCTGCCTCCCTCATCTCGTGGTGCCGGGAGGAGCCTAACTGATCGTGCAGCTAAGCACATTAAAGATCTTCCCCTATGCAACGTATTGTTACTTTATGAATGATTAGAAAGTATTAGTAAGCAAAGTTGGTGCCTATGTTATTATTTAATAATCAACCCCCAGCTCAGTCTTTAAATGCTCTTTGAGAAACAATAATAGTCTTACGTCTGGCAGGGAAGATACAAACAATTGACATTCTAGATGCCCAACTGTACTACCAGAAAGTTTAATAGCTCAATTTTGACCTCTGGTTTCCACTGGAGAACCCAGGGTCGTAACAGGAGCCAATAGTCACATCTTTCAAATTTTATACGCTCTTGTATAGTGTTAGAGAAAATCCTGAATTCTCATATGGAAAACGGACCCTACAATATAATTTTTAATGTGCTCAATATCTTTCCCATCCCTCAAACTCCTTCTTGTAATGTTGAAAGCATGTTTGATTTGGTTTCAAACGTGACTGAAGCGATGTTAAGAGGTAAAGAGATATATTCACATTTACAAATTTTCATGATCTTGTATTTTGTTAAAGAAACTCGTAAAATCTCAAAATACTAATGAACCCTAGAATATAATATTTAATGTGCTCAATAGCTTTCCCAAAACACCAACTCCTTCATGTAATATTGCATGCATCTACGAAAATCTTAAAAAAAAAACGATTGGAGTGATATTAAGAGAGATAAAGAGATATATTCATATTTCCACATTTTACACAAACTTGTATATTGTTGGAGAAACTCGTGAAATCTTAAAATAAAAACGAAGCCTAGAATGTATTTTTTAATGTGCCCAATAAATTACCAGGAAACACAAACTTTTTTAATGTTTTTATTTAGTCACAGAAAGGTGACACCTGTAACTATTTATATAAAGTCGCCTTTTTAACGTAAAACATGCGTTAATTTTAGTCAATTAAATGTACTTACCTAGTTGTGCTTGCGGGGGTTGAGCTCTGACACTTTGGTCCAGTGAATGTGTGAACACGTGAATGTGTGTATTCACCTGGTTGTGCTTGCAGGGAACGGCCCGCCTCTCACCTGTCAATCAATCAACTGTTACACACCCAGGATGCAGCTCGTAACAACTGTCTAACTTCCAGGTACCTATTTCCTGCTAGGTAACAGGTGTATCAGGGGAAAAGAAACTCTGTCCATTGTTTCTCGCCGGCGCCGGGAATCGAACCCAGGATTACGTGTCTAGCGTGCTGTCCACTCAGCCACCGGCCATAATATATGTGAGTGTGTATGGGTGTGTGTGTGTGTGTGTGTGTGCGTGTGTGTGTGTGTGTGTGTGTGTGTGTTTGTGAGTGTGTGTGTGTGTGTGAGAGAGAGTACTTACCTAGTTGTGCTTGCAGGGGTTGAGCTCTACACTTGAAACTGTGTATGGAGTCAGCCTCCACCACATCACTGCATAATGCATTCCATTTGTCAACTACTCTGACACAAAAAAAATCTTTCTAATATCTCTATAGCTCATTTGGGCACTTAACTTCCACCTGTGTTCCCTAGTGCGTGTGCCCCTTGTGTTAAATAGTTTGTCTTTATCCACCCTATCAATTCTGAGAATCTTGTATGTGGAGATCTTGTCCCCCCTAACTCCTCTCTCTCACAGTGACGTGAGGTTTAATTCCCGTAGTCTCTCCTCAGAGCTCATACCCGCTCAATTCGGGTACTAGTCTGGTGGCAAACCTTTGAACCTTTTCCAGCTTAGTCTTATGCTTGATTAGATATGAACTCCATGTTGGAGCCGCATACTCAGGGATTGGTCGGACATATGTGGTATACAAAGTTCTGAAGGATTCCTTACACAAGTTTCTAAAGGTCGTTCTTATGTTGGCCAGCCTGGCTTATGCCGCTTATGCTCCAGTTGCTGTCTCTGTTACCTGTGTGTGTGTGTGTGTTTGTGTGTGTGTGTGTGTGTGTGTGTGTGTGTGTGTGTGTGTGTGTGTGTGTGTGTGTGTGTGTGTGTGTGTGTGTGTGTGTGTGTGTGTGTGTGTGTGTGTGTGTGTGTGTGTGTGTGTGTACTCACCTAGTTGTGCTTGCGGGGCCACATCACTTCCTAATGCATTCCATTTGTCAACCACTCTGACACTAAAAAAGTTCTTTCTAATATCTCTGTGGCTCATTTGGGCACTCAGTTTCCACCTGTGTCCCCTAGTGCGTGTGCCCCTTGTGTTAAACAGCCTGTCTTTATCAACCCTGTCGGTTCCCTTGAGGATCTAGAATGTGGTGATCATGTCCCCCCTAACTCTTCTGTCTTCCAACGGAGTGAGGTTTAATTCCCATAGTCTCTCCTCGTAGCTCATACCTCTCAGCTCGGGTACTAGTCTGGTGGCAAACCTTTGAAACTTTTCCATTTTAGTCATATGCTTGGATAGATATGGACTCCATGCTGGTGCCGCATACTCCAGGATTAGTCTGACATATGTGGTATATAATGTTCTGAAAGATTCCTTACACAAGTTTCTAAAGGCCGTTCTTATGTTAGCCAACCTGGTATATGCTGCTGCTGTTATCCTCTTGATATGAGCTTCAGGGGACAGGTCTGGCGTGATATCAACCCACAGGTCTTTCTCTCACTCGGAGTCTCGAAGTATTTCATCTCCCAATTGATACCTTGTATCTGGTATCCTGCTTCCTACCCCTATCTTCATTACATTACATTTGCTTGGATTAAACTCTAACAGCCATTTGTTCGACCATTCCTTCAGCTTGTCCAGGTCTTCTTGAAGCCTCAAGCTGTCCTCCTCTGTCTTAATCCTTCTCATAATTTTGGCGTCGTCAGCAAACATTGAGAGGAATGAGTCTATACCCTCTGGGAGATCATTTGCGTATATCAGAAACAGGATAGGTCCAAGTACAGAGCCCTGTGGGACTCCACTGGTGACTTCACGCCAGTCTGAGGTCTCACCCCTCACTGTAACTCTCTGCTTCCTATTGTTTAGGTACTCCCTTATCCACTGGAGCGCCCTACCAGTTACTCTTGCCTGTTTCTCCAGCTTGTGCATCAACCTTTTATGGGGAACTGTGTCAAAGGCTTTCCGACAGTCCAAAAAAATGCAGTCTGCCCACCCTTCTCTTTCTTGTTTTATCTTTGTCACCTGATTGTAGAATTCTATCAAGCCTGTAAGGCAAGATTTACCCTCCCTGAACCCATGTTGATGGGTTGTCACGAAGTCTCTTCTCTCCAGGTGTGTTACTAGGTTTTTTCTCACAATCTTCTCCATCACCTTGCATGGTATACAAGTTAAGGACACTGGCCTGTAGTTCAGTGCCTCTTGTCTGTCACCCTTTTTGTATATTGGTACTACATTAGCAGTCTTCCATATTTCTGGTAGGTCCCCCGTTTCCAGTGACCTACTATACACTATGGAGAGTGGTAGGCAAAGTGCTCCTGCACACTCTTTCAATACCCATGGCGAGATTCCATCCAGCCCAACAGCTTTTCTCACATCCAGCTCCAATAGGTGCTTCTTGACCTCATCTCTTGTAATTTCGAACCTATCCAAGGTCACCTGGTTTGTTGCCACCTCTTCTAGCGCCGCAACATCTCCCTGTTCTATTGTAAAGACCTCCTGGAACCTTTTGTTGAGTTCTTCACACACCTCTTTGTCATTCTCTGTGTACCTGTCCTCGCCCACCCTATGTTTCATCACCTGTTCCTTCACTGTTGTCTTCCTCCTGATGTGACTGTGTAGTAGCTTTGGTTCGGTCTTGGCTTTATTAGCTATATCATTTTCATACCTTTTCTCAGCTGCTCTTCTCACACTGACATACTCGTTCCTGGTTCTCTGGTATCTCACTCTACTTTCTGGTGTTCTGTTATTACGGAAGTTCCTCCATGCCCTTTTGTTCAGCTCCTTTGCTTTCATACATTCCTTATTAAACCACGGATTCTTCCTTTGCTTCTCTGTTTTTTTCCTGTCAGGCTGGGACAAACCTGTTTACAGCCTCCTGATATTTGTGGGTGACATAGTCCATCATGTCTTGTACGGACTTGGTTCCGAGTTCTGTGTCCCAATGTATATCCCATAGGAATTTATTCATTTCCTCATAGTTTCCCTTTCGGTACGCCAGCCCTTTGGTTCCCAGTTCTTTTTTGGGGGTGATAATTCCCAACTCAACCAGGTACTCAAAGCTCAATACACTATAATCACTCATTCCCAAGGGGGCTTCCAACTTAACTTCCCTTATATCCGACTCATTAAGGGTAAATATCAGATCAAGCAAGGCTGGTTCATCCCCTCCTCTCATTCTTGTTGGTCCCTTGACGTGTTGACTTAGAAAGTTTCTTGTTGCCACATCCAGCAGCTTAGCTCTCCATGTGTCTGGGCCTCCATGTGGGTCTCTGTTCCCCCAATCTATCTTCCCATGGTTGAAATTTCCCATGATTAGAAGTCTGGATCCGTTCCTGCTAGCCACAGAAGCTGCTCTCTCTATTATATTGATGGTGGCCAAGTTGTTTCTATCATATTCCTGTCTGGGTCTTCTGTCATTCGGTGGGGGTTATATATGACTACTATTATAATTTTCTGTCCCCCAGTTGCTATGGTGCCTGAAATGTAGTCACTGAAACCTTCACTGTTCTGAATTACCATCTCTTCGAAACTCCAACCTTCTCTTAGTAGCAGAGCTACACCACCTCTTCCTCTCCCTTTTCTCTCTTTCCTCACTACATAGTAGCCCTGTGGAAACACTGCGTTTGTTATGATTTTCGTTAACTTTGTTTCTGTGAGTGCTATTATGTCTGGGTTTTCTTCTAGTGCCCATTCTCCAAGTTCACTTGTTTTATTTGAAATCCCATCTATGTTAGTGTACATCGACTTGAAGCTCACATTCTTCTGTTCATTTTCATGTCCCTTTCTTGGCAAGCATTCTGCTGGTGTGGGAAGCTGTTCCGTGGGTGAGAGGATCTGTGAGGTGGTTTGCAGGGTCTCAGAGGATTTTGGGGTGGGGGGTGGTGGTTTAAGGGAAGGGGGGGACAGGTAGGGTGTGGGTTAAGGAGATAGGGGGGACATGGAGGATACGGGGTGTGGGGGGAGGAGGGATAGGGAGGGTATGGGATGAAGGGGGAGGGGGGACAGGGGGAAAAGGGTGGGAGGGGGGACATGATGGGAATGGGGAAGGGGTGTCAGGGTCCGAATGGGGTGGGGGGGGGGGAGGGAGGTTTGTGTGTGTAATTACCTAAGTGTAATTACCTAAGTGTAGTTACAGGATGAGAGCTACACTCGTGGTGTCCCGTCTTCCCAGCACTCTTTGTAACTACTGACGGTCTTGGCCTCCACCACCTTCTCACCTAACTTGTTCCAACCGTCTGACACTCTGTTTGCGAAAGTGAATTTTCTTATATTTCTTCGGCATCTGTGTTAGCTAGTTCTATGACCTCTTGTTCTTAAAGTTCCAGGTCTCAGGAAATCCCCCCTATCGATTTTATCAATTCCTGTTACTATTTTGTATGTAGTGATCATATCCTTTTCTTCTGTCTTCTAGTTTTGGCATATTTAATGCCTCTAACCTCTCCTCGTAGCTCTTGCCCTTCAGTTCTGGGCGCCACTTAGTAGCATGTCTTTGCACCTTTACCAGTTTGTTGATGTGCTTCTTAAGATATGGGCACCACACAACCGCTGCATATTCTTGCTTTGGCCTAACAAAAGTCGTGAACAATTTCTTTAGTATATCGCCATCCATGTATTTAAAAGCAATTCTGAAGTTAGAAAGCGTGGCATAGGCTCCTCGCACAATATTCTTTATGTGGTCCTCAGGTGATAGTTTTCTATCTAGAACCACCCTTAGATTTCTTTCTTTATCAGAATTCTTTAAAGATTTCTCACATAATATATAAGTTGTGTGGGGTCTATGTTCTCCTATTCCACATTCCATAACATGGCATTTATTAAAATTAAATTCCATTTGCCAAGTGGTGCTCCATATACTTATTTTATCCAGGTCATCTTGATGGGCATGACAATCATCTAAGTTTCTTATCTTTTTTATTATTATTATTATCATCATCAGCAAACATGTTCATATAATTCTGTATGCCAACTGGTAGATCATTTATGTAGATAATAAACATCACTGGTGCAAGAACTGAACCCTGTGGTACTCCACTTTTGACATTTCTCCAGTCCGATACATTGCCTCTGATCACTGCCCTCATTTTTCTATCAGCCAGAAAATTTTTCATCCATGTTAGAAGCTTTCCTGTCACCCCTCCAATATTTTCCAGTTTCCAGAACAACCTCTTATGCGGAACTCTGTCGAAAGCCTTTTTTAGGTCCAGATAGATGCAGTCAACCCAACCATCTCTTTCCTGTAATATCTCTGTGGCTCGATCATAGAAACTGAGTAAATTCGATACACAGGATCTTCCAGATCGAACACCATACTGTATGTCTGATTTTATATCATTTCTCTCCAGGTATTCTACCCATTTAGTTTTAATTATTTTCTCCAATATTTTGACTATTACACTTGTCAATGATACAAGTCTATAATTAAGGGGTCTTCCCTGCTTCCACTTTTGTAGATTGGAACTATGTTAGCGTTTTTCCACACATCAGCTACAACTCCTGTAAACAGGGATGCCTGAAAAATCAGTTGAAGTGGAATGTTGAGCTCAGGTGCACATTCTCTCAGAACCCAGTGTGAAACTCCATATGGGCCAACTGCTTTGTTCTTATTTAGCTCCTTGAGCATTTTGAGCTCCACTTCGTCTCTAGACACCTCTATCTGCTCTATGTTGTTCTCTGGATTTCTTATTGTGTCTGGTTCACTGAAGATTTAATTTTGTACAAACACACTTTGGAACTTTTCGTTTAATGTTTCACACATTTCCTTTTCATTTTCCGTGAATCTATTTCACATTTTCAACCTCTGAATATTATCCTTTACCTGCAATTTGTTGTTTATGAATTTATAGAATAGACCTGGTTGTGTTTTACATTTGTCTGCAATCCATTTTTCAAAATTTCTTTCTGCCTCTCTCCTCACTCTCGTGTAGTTGTTTCTCGCATCTTTGTATCGTGTGTGTGTGTGTGTGTGTATGTGTGTGTGTGTGTGTGTGTGTGTACTCACCTATTTGAGCTTGTGGGGGTTGAGCTTTGGTCCCGCCTCTCAACTGTCAATCAACTGGTGTACAGATTCCTGAGCCTACTGGGCTCTATCATATCTACATTTGAAACTGTGTACGGAGTCAGCCTCCACCACATCACTGCCTAATGCATTCCATCCGTTAACTGCTCTGAAACTGAAAAAGTTCCTTCTAACGTCTCTGTGGCTCATGTGGGTACTCAGTTTCCCCCTGTGTCCCCTTGTTCGCGTCCCACCAGTGTTGAATAGTTTATCCTAGTTTACCCGGTCGATTCCTCTGAGGATTTTGTAGGTTATGATCATGTCTCCCCTTACTCTTCTGTCTTCCAGTTTCGTAAGGTGCATTTCCCGCAGCCTTTCCTCGTAACTCATGCCTCTTAGTTCTGGGACTAGTCTAGTGGCATACCTTTGGACTTTTTCCAGCTTCGTCTTGTGCTTGACAAGGTACGGGCTCCATGCTCGGGCCGCATACTCCAGGATTGGTCTTACATATGTGGTGTACAAGATTCTGAATGATTCCTTACACAGGTTCCTGAACGCTGTTCTGATGTTAGCCAGCCTCGCATATGCCACAGACGTTATTCTTTTTATGTGGGCTTCAGGAGACATGTTTGGTGTGATATCAACTCCTAGATCTTTCTCTCTGTTCGTTTCATTAAGTACTTCATCTCCTATTCTGTATCCTGTGTCTGACCTCCTGTTTCCACTGCCTAGTTTCATTACTTTGCATTTACTCGGGTTGAACTTCAACAGCCATTTGTTGGACCATTCACTCTGTCTAGGTCATCTTGTAGCCTCCTACTATCGTCCTCAGTTGCAATTTTCCTCATAATTTTTTGCATCATCGGCAAACATTGAGAGAAACGATTTTATACCCTCTGGGAGGTCATTTACATATATCAGAAACAGTATAGGTCCAAGGACTAACCCCTGCGGGACTCCACTCGTAACGTCTCGCCAATCTGAGACCTCACCCCTCACACTGACTCGTTGTCTCCTGTTGCTTAGGTACTCCTGTATCCAACGGAGTACCTTCCTCTTCACTCCAGCCTGCATCTCCAGCTTTTTCACTAGCCTCTTGTGTGGCACTGTATCAAAGGCTTTCTGACAATCCAAAAATATGCAGTCTGCCCACCCTTCTCTTTCTTGCCTTATTTTTGTTGCCTGGTCGTAGAATTCAAGTAACCCTGTGAGGCAGGACCTGCCATCCCTGAATCCATGTTGATGCTGTGTTACAAAGTTCTTTCGCTCCAGGTGCTCCACTAGGTTTCTTCGCACAATCTTCTCCATCATCTTGCATGGTATGCAGGTTAGGGACACTGGTCTGTAATTCAGTGCCTCCTGTCTATCCCCTTTCTTGTATATCGGGACAACGTTACCTGCTTTTCAAATTTCTGGCAGTTCCCCTGTTGCCAGTGATTTGTTATACACCATGGAGAGCAGGAGGCACAGTTCTTCTGCTCCTTCCTTTAGTATCCAAGGGGAGATTCCATCTGGGCCTATAGCCTTTGTCACATCCAATTCTAGTAAACACTTCCTTACTTTCCCGCTGGTAATCTCAAACTCTTCCAGTGGTTCCTGGTTAGCTATTCCCTCTCTTATCTCTGGGATTTCTCCTTGCTCTAAGGTGAAGACCTCTTGGAATTTCTTATTCAGTTCCTCACACACTTCCTTGTCGTTTGTAGTGAATCCTTCTGCCACTAACATTAATTTCATAACCTGTTCCTTCACTGTTGTTTTTCTCCTGATGTGGCTATGCAGCAATTTAGGCTGAGTCTTTGCCTTGCTTGCGATGTCATTTTCGTATTGTCTTTCTGCCTCTCTTCTCATCCTAACATATTCATTCCTGGCATTCTGGTATCTTTCTCTGCTCTCCAGTGTCCTGTTATTCCTATAGTTTCTCCATGCCCTTTTACTTTGCTGCTTAGTTAGCCTACATCTCTGATTAAACCATGGGTTTCTCATCTTCATTTCACTGTTTTCCTTTTGGACTGGGACAAACTTGTTTGCTGCATCCTTGCATTTTTGCGTGATGTATTCCATCATGTCTTTTCTTTTCCCTGAGCTCTGTTTCCCATGCTATATCTGCTAGGCATTTTCTTATCTCCTCATAGTTTCCCTTTCGGTATGCTAACCTTTTGGTTTCGGTATCCCTCCTCGAGTTCAATAACCCTTCTTCAATCAGGTACTCAAACACCAATACACTGTGGTCGCTCATTCCTACTGGGTCCTCAAAACTGATTTCTCTTATGTCAGAGTCGTTCAGGGTGAAAACCAGGTCGAGTTTCGCTGGTTCGTCATTTCCTCTCATCCTTGTGGGTTCACTGACATGCTGGGTTAAGAAGTTCCTAGTCGCCACCTCCAGTAGTTTGGCCCTCCACGTATCCTCGCCTCCATGCGGTTCCTTGTTCTCCCAATCAATCCTGCCGTGATTGAAGTCCCCCATGATGAGCAGGTGGGATCTATTTCTACAGGCAGAAGAGGCTGCCCTCTCAATTATAGTGTTAACTACCATGTTGTTGCTTTCGTACTCTTGACTGGGTCTTCTGTCATTTGGTGGAGGATTATATATTACTGCTACTACTATCCTTGGTCCTCCCATTGTCATGGTGCCTGCTATGTAGTCTCTGAAACCCTCACAGCCCGGGATAGCCATCTCTTTAAAACTCCATTCCTTTCTCATGAGTAGGGCCACTCCTCCTCCCCTACCTTCCCTCTCTTTCCTTATTATTGTGTACTCCTGGGGAAACACGGCATTCGTTATGATTCCAGAGAGTTTTGTTTCAGTGAGTCCAATTACATCTGGGTTCACTTCTTGTGCTCTTTCCCTTAATTCACTTGCCTTGCTTGTGATCCCATCTATGTTCGAGTACATTGCCCTGAAACTAACTCTCTTCTGCTTCTCCTCTGGTAAGGACCTTTGGGGTCTGGGGTGAGCGGGAGCTGGGAGGATCTGGTATGGGGAGACTGGTGGCGGAGGAAGGGCTTGGGGGGGTAGGGGGGAGGGGGAGGGTAGGGGGAGTGGGTGAGGGGGGATGGGGAGGGTAGGGGGAAGTGGGTGAGGGGGGGGGAGGGGGAGGGTAGGGGAGTGGGTGAGGGGGGGAGGGTAGGGGGAGTGGGTGAGGGGGGGAGGGTAGGGGGAGTGGGAGAGGGGGGGGGAGGGTTGGGGGGTGGGTGAGAGGGGGAGGGTTGGGGGGGGTGGGGGGATCGGGGAGAAAGGGGGGTTTGGGGGGGCAATAAAGTGGGGAGGGCTTGGGGGGCGTGGGGGGAAAGGGAAGGCTGAGGTGGTTGAGGAAGAGGGGAGGGTTTTGGGGAGTGGTGGAGAGGGGAAGGCTTAGGTAGGGTGGGGGGAGAGTGGGGAGCTTAGGGGGGTGGGGGAGAATGGAGGGCTTGTGGGTGGGAGGGACGGAAGGGCATGTGGGAGAAGGGAGGGCTTGGGGGATGGAGGAGAAGGAAGGTCCTGGGGGGAGGGGGGAGTGGGAGGAGGGGGGTTAGTGGGAGGAGGGGGGTGAGTGGGAGGAGAGGGGTGGGGGGGGAGGGTGCCTCAGGTGGGTACTTAGTGGGGGGCTGACAGGGGTTGGGGCAGGTAGGGTGTCTGTTGGGTGTAATGAGGGGGTGGTGCCGCACTCCCTGTGGCTAATGCACTGTTTGAGGAGGGTTCCCCATTCCCCTCTGGGATTGTAGGGGATCGGGGGTGTGGCAACCCTGATTCCTTTCTCTCTCCCTGCGCTCCTTCCTCGCGTCTGCTGCTTGCATTCTCTCTTCCCTTGTCATATCCCTCTGCAAGAATACTCTTTTGAACTTCTCTACACCTACTAGACAGCACTTCCTTTCTAATAGTTCCTCTTTCGCGATTTCGCTCATGAAAACCACCTTTATCATTCGGTCCCTGTCCTTGTTGTTGTGTGTGTGTGTGTGTGTGTGTGTGTGTGTGTGTGTGTGTGTGTGTGTGTGTGTGTGTGTGTGTGTGTGTGTGTGTGTGTGTGTGTGTGTGTGTGTGTGTGTGTGTGTGTGTGTGTGTGTGTGACTGTGTGTGTGTGTGTGTGTGACTGTGTGTGTGTGTGTGTGTACTCACCTAATTGTGCATTTGGGGGTTGAGCTCTGGCTCTTTGGTCCCGCCTCTCAACCGTCAATCAACAAGTGTACAGGTACCTGAGCCTATTGGGCTCAATCATATCTACACTTGAAACTGTGTATGGAGTCAGCCTCCTTCACATCACTGCCTAATGCATTCCATTTGTCAACCACTCTAACACTAAACAAATTCTTTCTAATACCTCTGTGGTTCATTTGGGCACTCAATTTCCACCTGTGTCCCCTAGTGCGTGTGCCCCTTGTGTTAAATAGCAAATGGCAAACCTTTGAACCTTTTCCAGTTTAGTCTTATGCTTTACTAGATATGGACTCCATGATGAGGCTGCATACTCCAGCATTGGTCTAACATAGGTGGTATACAATGTTCTGAATGATGCGTTACACAAGTGTCTAAATGCCGTTCTTATGTTGGCAAGCCAGGCATATGCCGCTGATGTTACCCTCTTGATATTGGCTGAAGGGGACATGTCTGGCGTGATGTCAACCCCCAAGTCTTTTTCTCTCTCAGACTCTTGAAGGATTTCATCTCCCAGATGATACATAGTATCTGGCCTCCTGCTCCCTACACCTATCTTCATTACATTACATTTGCTTGGGTTAAACTCTAACAACCATTTGTTCGACAATTCTTTCAGTTTGTCTAGGTCTTCTTGAAGCCTCAAGCAGTCCTCCTCTGTCTTAATCCTTCTCATAATTTTGGCATCCTCAACAAACATTGAGAGGAATGTGTCTATACCCTCCGGGAGATCGTTTACATATATCAGAAACAGGATAGGACTGAGTACAGAGCCCTGTGGGACTCCTCGGGTGACTTCACGCCAGTCTGAGGTCTCAACCCTCACTGTAACTCTTTGCTTCCATTTGCTTAGGTATTCCCTTTATCACCTTGTATGGTATACAAGTTAAGGACACTTGCCTGTAGTTCAGTGCCTCTTGTCTGTCACTGTTTTCGTATATTGGGACCATATTAGCCGTCTTCCATATTTCTGGTAGGTCTCCCATCTCCAGTGACCTACTATACACTATGGAGAGTGGCAAGCAGAGTGCCTCTGCACACTCTTTCAATACCCATGGTGAGATCCTGTTTGGACCAAAAGCCTTTCTCACATCCCAATCCAACGGGTGTCTCTTGACCTCATCTCTCATAATTTCGAACCCTTCCAAGGCCGCCTGGTTTACTGCCACCTCTCCTAGCACAGTGACCGCATCTTGTTCTATTGTGAAGACCTCCTAGAACCTCTTGTTGAGTTCTTCACACACCTCTTTGTCATTTTCTGTATACTTGTCCTCGCCTGTTCAAAGTTTCAATGCCCGTTCTTTCATTGTTGTTTTTGTCATAATGTGACTGTGGAGTAGCTTTGATTCGGTGATGGCTTTGCTTGCTATATCATTTTCATAATTTTTCTTTGCTTCTCTTCTCATATTAATACACTCATTCCTGGTTCTCTGGTATTTCTCTCTGCTTTCTGGTGTTCTGTTATTTCGGAAGTTCCTTCACGCCCTTTTGTTCAGTTCCTTTGCATCCATACATGCCCTATTATACCATGTTTTCTTCTTTTGTTTCTCGGATTTTTCCTTTTGGGTAAGGATAAACCTGTTTACTGCCTCCTGACACTTTTGGGTGACATAGTCCATCATGTCATGTACAGACATGACTCTGAGGTCTGTGTCCCATGGTATATCCCTTAGGAAACATCTCATCCCCCTCATAGTTCCCCATTCGGTTCGCCAGCCTTTTGTTTCAAAGTTCTTTTTTTCGGGGAGATAAGTTCTCGCTATACCAGTATTCAACGATCAATACACTGTGATCAGTGTATTCCACTGTGATCATTCCCAAGGGTGCTTCCAAGTTAACTTCCTTTATATCCCACTCATTTAGGGTAAATATCAGATCAAGCATAGCTGGTTCATCATCCCCTCTCATTCTTGACGGTCCCTTGGTGTGTTGGTTTAGAAAGTTTCTTGGTGTTGTATCCAGCAGCTTAGCTATCCATATATCTGGTCCTCCATGTGGGTCTCTGTTCTCCCAATCTATCTTCCCGTGGTTAAAGTCCTCCGTGATTAGTAATCCAGATCCATTCTTGCTAGTGAGAGAAGCTGCTCTCTCTATTATGTTAATGGTGGCCCATGTTGTTTCTATCATATTCCTGTCTGGGTCTTCTCTCATTTGGTGATGACTGCGACTATAATTTTTTGTGCAGGCGATGAGTCACAATGACGTGGCTAAAGTATGTTGACCAGACCACACACTAGAAAGTGAAGGGACGACGGCTTTTCGGTCCGTTCTGGACCATTCTCAAGTCGATTGTGAATGGTCTGACTTGAGTCGGACTTGAGAACAATCGACTTGAGAATGGTCCAGGATGAACCGAGACGTCGTCGTCCCTTCACTTTACTAGTGTGTGGTCTGGTCAATATAATTTTTTGTCCTCCAGTTTTTTGTCCTCCAATTGCTATGGAACCTGTTATGTAGTCACTGAAACCTTCACAGCCCTGAATAACCATCTTAAAATCCCAGCCTTTTCTTACCAGCAAAGCTACACCACGACCACCTCTTACTTCTCTCTCTTTCCTCACAACATAGTAGTCCTGTGGAAACATTGCGTTTGTTATGGTTTTCGTTAGCTTTGTTTCAGTGAGTGCTATTATGTCTGGGTTTTCTTCAAGTACTCATTCTCCAAGTTCCTTTCTTTTATTTGTAATCCCATCTATGTTAGTGTGCATTGCCTTGAGACTCACTTTCTTCTGTTCCTTCTAATATTCCCTTCTTGGTGAGCGTTCTGCTGATGGTGGAAGCTGTCCCATGGGTGTGAGGATTTGTGGGGTGGATAACGGGGTCTCAGAGGATACTGGAGTGAGGGGTAGGGGGGACAAGTGAAGGGGGACAGGGAGGGTATGCAATGAAGGGGGGAGGGAGGGCAGTGACAGAAGGGGTGAGGGGGGGGGGACATGGCAGAAGTATGGGAGGGATAGGTGGGTGGGAGTGGGGTGAGGTGGGGAGGGAGAGTTGGCTGAACATTTAAGTGGCTGCTGGTCGGGTTCGGGGTAGGGGGGGTTTCTATGCAGTGGAAGGTGGTGGAGTTGCACTCCCTTCTGGTGTTACTGGGTTGCTGGTTGTGGGTTCCCACCCCCCCCTCACTCCTGGGGATGATGTGTTGGGAGCTGTGATTTCTTGGTTTTCTCCTCTCGCCCTGGCTCTCTCCTCCCTCGTCATGTCCCTCTGGAGGAATACTTTTCTGAATTCTCCCACATTTTGTAGGTGGCTCTTCCTTGTTGATTTCCTTTGTGGTCTCGTTTGCAAACACTATCTATAACATGCAGTCTCTGTCCTTGTTGTACCAGCCTAACCTGAAAAACTTATCAATGCTATGTTCAGCATCTTCCATCTCTAGCCTCTGTAGCATTTAATTCGCTACTGATCTGTCCTTATAGTTCCATTCTGTCCTATTTGAGCCTTTCAGCTCTTTAATACCCACAGCTACCACTGATCTTTTTCTTTTCAGTGTGTGTATGTGCGTGTACTTACGTAGTTGTGCTTGCGGGGGTTGAGCTCTGGCTGTTTGGTCCCGCCTCTCAACCATCAATCAATAGGTGTAAAGGTTCCTGAGCCTACTGGGCTCTATCATATCTACAAATGAAACTGTGTATGGAGTCAGCCTCCACCACATCACTTCCTAATGCATTCTATTTGTCAACCACTCTGACACTAAAAAAGTTCTTTCTAATATCTCTGTGGCTCATTTGGGCACTCAGTTTCCACCTGAGTCCCCTTGTGCATGTGCCCCTTGTGTTAAATAGCCTGTCTTTATCAACCCTGTCGATTCCCTTGAGAATCTTGAATGTGGTGATCATGTCCCCCTTAACTCTTCTGTCTTCCAACGAAATGAGGTTTAATTCCCGTAGTCTCTCCTCGTAGCTCATACCTCTCAGCTCGGGCACTAGTATGGTGGCAAACCTTTGAAGCTTTTCCAGCATAGTCTTATACTTGACTAGATATAGACTCCATGCTGGAGCCGCATACTCCAGGATTGGTCTGACATATGTGGTATATATAATGTTCTGAAAGATTCCTTACACAAGTTTCTAAAGGCCGTTCTTATGTTAGCCAACCTGGCATATGCTGCTGATGTTATCCTCTTGATATGAACTACAGGGGACAGGTCTGGCATAATATCAACCCCCAGGTCTTTCTCTCTCTCTCTCTGACTCTTGAAGTATTTCATCTCCCAAATGATACCTTTTATCTGGTCTCCTGCTTCCTACCCCTATCTCCATTACGTTACATTTGCTGGAGTTAAACTCTAACAACCATTTGTTCGACCATTTCTGCAGCTTGTCCAGGTCTTCTTGAAGCCTCAAGCAGTCCTATTCTGTCTTAATCCTTGTCATAATTTTGGCGTCGTCAGCAAACATTGAGAGGAATGAGTCTATACCCTCTGGGAGATCATTTACGTATATCAGAAACAGGATAGGTCCAAGTACAGAGCCCTGTGGGACTCCACTGGTGAGTTCATGCCATTCTGAGGTCTCACCCCTTACTGTAACTCTCTGCTTCCTATTGCTTAGGTACTCCCTAATCCACTGGAGCGCTCTACCAGTTACTCCTGCCTGTTTCTCCAGCTTATGCATCAACCTTTTATGGGGTACTGTGTCAAAGGCTTTCCGACAGTCCAAAAAAATGCAGTTCGCCCATCCTTTTCTTTCTTGCTTAATCTTTGTCACCTGATCGTAGAATTCTATTAAGCCTGTAAGGCAAGATTTACCCTCCCTGAACCCATGTTGATGGGTTGTCACGAAGTCCCTTCTCTCCAGATGTGTTACTAGGTTTTTTCTCACGATCTTCTCCATCACATTGCATGGTATACAAGTAAAGGACACTGGCCACTAGTTCCGTGCCTCTTGTCTGTCACCCATTTTGTATATTGGTACTACATTAGCAGTCTTCAATATTTCTGGTAGGTCTCCCGTTTCCATTGACCTACTATACATTATGGAGAGTGGCTAACAAAGTGCTTCTGCACACTCTTTCAATAACCATGGTGAGATTCCGTCCAGCCCAACAGCTTTTCTCACGTCCATCTCCAATAGGTGCCTCTTGACCTCATCTTTTGTAACTTCGAACCCTTCCAATGATGCCTGGTTTGCTGCCACCTCTCCTAGCGCCGTGACCTCTTCTCGTTCTATTGTAAAGACCTCCTGGAACCTTTTGTTGAGTTCTTCACACACACACACACCTCTTTGTCATTCTCTGTGTACCTGTCCTCACCCGTTCTAAGTTTCATCACCTGTTCCTTCACTGTTGTCTTCCTCCTGATGTGACTGTGTAGTAGCTTTGGTTCGGTCTTGGCTTTATTAGCTATATACATTTTCATACTGTTTCTCAGCTGCTCTGCTCACACTAACATACTCATTCCTGGTTCTCTGGTATCTCTCTCTAATTTCTGGTTTTCTGTTATTACGGAAGTTCCTCCACACCCTTTTGTTCAGCTCCTTTGCTTTCATACATTCCCTATTAAACCACGGATTCTTCTTTTGCTTCTGTTTTTTCCTGTCGGGCCGGGATAAACCTGTTTACCGCCTCCTGACACTTTTGGGTGACATAGTTCATAATGTCTTGTACTGACTTAGTTCTGAGTTCTGTGTCCCATGGTATATCCCTTAGGAGTATATTCCTCTCCTCATAGTTTCCCTTTCGGTATGCCAGCCCTTTGTTTCCCAGTTCTTTTTTGGGGGAGATAATTCCTAGCTCAAGTAGGTACTCAAAGCTCAATACACTATGATCGCTAATTCCCAAGAGGACTTCCAACTTAACTTCCCTTATATCCGACTCATTTAGGGTAAATATCAGATCAAGCAATGCTGGTTCATCCTTTCCTCTCATTCTTGTCGGTCCCTTGACATGTTGACTTGTCGACTTGAAAATTTCTTGTCGCCACGTCCAGTAGCTTAGCGCTCCATGTGTCTGGGCCTACATGTGGGTCTCTGTTCTCCTTATCTATCCTTTCGTGGTTGAAATCTCCCATGATTAGTAGTCTTGATTCGTTCCTGCTAACCACAGAAGGTGCTCTCTCTATTATATTGATGGTGGTCATGTTGTTTCTATCATATTCCTGTCTGGGTCTTCTGTCGTTTGGTGGTGGGTTATATATGACTACTACTATAATTTTCTGTCCTCCAGTTGTTATGGTGCCTGATATGTAGTCACTGAAACCTTCACAGCTCTGATTAACCATCGCTTCAAAACTCCAACCTTTTCTTGTCAGCAAAGCTACACCACCTCCTCCTCTCCCTTCTCTCACTCTCCTCATTACATAGTAGTCCAAATGCAGTGGAAACACTGCATTTGTTATAGTTTTCGTTAGCTTTGTTTCTGTGAGTGCTATTATGTCTGGGTATTCTTCCAATGCCCATTCTCTGAGTTCACTTGTTTTATTTGTAATCCCATCTATGGTAGTGTACATTGCCTTGAAGCTCACTTTCTTCTGTTCATTTCCTTGTCCCCTTCTTGATAAGCATTTTGCTGGTGGGAGAAAGCTGTTCCCTGGGTGTGAAGGCCTGTGAGGTGGTTTACAGGGTCTCAGATGATTTTAGGGTGGGGGTTCAAGGGAAGGGGGGACAGGTAGGGTATGGGGTAAGGAGATAGGGGGGACATGGAGGATATTGGGTCAAGATGGAGGAGGGTTAGGGAGGGTATGCGGTGAAGGGAGAGGGGGACAGGGGGGACATGGTGGGAATAGGTGAGGGGTGACAGGGTCGGAACGGGATGGGGGGGAGGGAAACTTGGGTGAGCATTTGAGGGGGAGCAGGTAGGGTGAGGGGAAGGGAGGGTTTCTATGCAGAGGGGGGTGGTGGTGTTGTTGCCCTCTCCTCTGGTGTTGCTGGGATGCTGGATTTGGGTTTCCCTCTTGTTTCTGGGACTGTAGTGTTGCGGGCTGTGATTTCCTGGTCTACTCCTCTCTCCATGCGCTTCCTCCTTGCCTCTGCTGCCCTGGCTCTCTCCTCCTTCGTCCTGTCCCTCTGCAGGAATACCTTTTTGTATTACTTGACATAGTTCAGATGACTCTTCCTTTCTAGAATAACCTCCTTAGTGGTCTGGTTTGCAAACACCACCTTTACCAGTTGGTTTCTGTCCTTGTTGTACCAGCCCAACCTGAAAACCTTCTCTATGTTTTGTTCAGCCCCTTCCATCCGTAACCCCTTCAGTATGCCATGTACTGCCTCTGTCCTTGCTATTCCATTCCTGCCTATTGGATCCTTCCTGTTCATTGATGCCTACAACTAACACTGATCTTTTTCTTTCCAGTAGATGACTGGTGCACTTTGCTGCTTCCTTTGAGGTAGCTGCTTGCATGGCTACCTCCCTCACTGTGTCCATTGCTTCTGAGTTCTTTCCGAAAATGTTTCAGGTACAGAGGCATTTGCTTCCAATGAAATATTCCCACCTTTCCTTTGGATGATAATCTGTTGTTCAGTCTCTTTATTTTTCTCTGTGAGGGATTTGATCTCCTCCCTTGCTAATGTCTGCTCACTTTGCAGGTTGTTAATTGTAATCCTCATTTCATGCATCTCCCTCCTGAATTCCTCCAAAACTTGGGCTAACATTTCCTTCGTTTGGTCACTCTAACTATTCCCTGTGTCCCTGTTGCATCATTTTGCCATCTTGTCCCTTTCCTGGATATGTTTTTTTAGGGTTAAGCAGTGGGGGGGGGGCAGAGAGAGATAGAAAGAGAAGAAGAGAGTGAGAGAGAGAGAGAGAGAGAGAGAGAGAGAGAGAGAGAGAGAGAGAAAGAAAGAGAGAGAGAGAGAGAGAGAGAGAGAGAGAGAGAGAGAGAGAGAGAGAGAGAGAGAGAGAGAGAGAGAGAGAGAGAGAGAGAGAGAGAGAGAGAGAGAGAGAGAGAGACAGAAAGAGAGAGAGAGACTGACTCAGAAGGGGGAGGTTGTGAGGCTTCTTGGCGCTGTTGTTTTTTTGAAAAATTTCGGTGTTTAGCAGCTCGTTGGAAACTGAGCTATGAGCGTGATGTGTGCGAATACTCAGTGATCGTTGTGGATAGTGTTCTGACAGTGAAAACCGTGTAACCTTCGTGATTTTAATGATTTTGTGGTGCGTGTTTACAGTAAGGATTGGATAGCGACAGGCACGGGCAGGCCACCGCCCACATCTCCCCCCCCCCCCCCTCCCCCGCTGCCGAGTCCCAACGGTGAGCTGACTGACTTCTCTCTCTCTCTGCCGGATGTCGCACCTACTGTGCTTGCCTAGAGTGACTTTTTTTTCTGGACGTAACTATGTCGAATCATATTAAGATCTTGAAACCTAGATCTGTGTCTGGATATCATCCACAATATTTCTGTTGTGTTTGTGTGTATACTACAAGGATAAAAGAGTTTGTTCAGTGCAAGGAGGATAAGTGTCCTAACATTTGTCACACACAGTGCAAGACAGACACTGACTTCTGCTGTACTCAAGTGCCAGATCTCATGACCCAGTGGGATATTGTTGATCCTGTGGAGTAGACACGGAATCTGACTTTGCACCACAGCATGACCTGACAAATTCCTTCCTAACAGACACATCTACTGATCAACAGGCTGCTTTTATTCAGTTTTACAAACTCTCCCAGAAGTTTCTCCAACATAGGGAGGCTCTAATTGACATTCTGGGGCTCATTGACTCCTTCAAGGCAGTGTGTGAAAATCAGAACACAGTTTCAACAACAGACACAAGCTGCTCTGCACATAGTGCCGAGGTTGACAGTTGCTGGTCTAATCACATTGCTAGTAACTCCGAGGCAAAAGCTTGGTGGGAATCTATCCAACATAAAGCCTCATAGGAAACTTTGAACCGCAACGCCGAATCTGCAAATCCATCTGCAGGTCTTCCAGACACATCTTTGTTGCCACCAACACCTTCTGTTGTTCTGTTGCCACCAACACCTTCTGTTGTTCTGTTGCCACCAACTGAGCAAACACACAGTAGTTTGAATACAATACCCAGTGTGACTTCCACTTCTGCCAATTCAGACACACTGGTACCGACACCTACAGCTGTCAATCAAGCGGTGCCCACTGTACCAGTACAAGGGCCTAATCAAAACTCAACTAGTCAATATAGGTCTAGAAGGAGTGGTCGAAGACGTATCCGTCCTACTCAGCGTTCTCGGCCTCCACACCCTCAGCTACAACTTAACCATAACCAGGCACTGCATCACCAACCTCAACAAGGCCCTGAACAACAACAACACCGTCCTCCACACCCTCAGTCACAACATAACCATAACCAGGCACTGCATCACCAACCTCAACAAGGCCCTGAACAACAACAACACCGGCCTCCACACCCTCAGCAACAACGTAACCAGGCACTGCATCACCAACCTCAACAAGGCCTTGAACAACAAAAACACCGTCCTCCACACCCTTAGTCACAAC
This sequence comes from Procambarus clarkii, assembly GCF_040958095.1. Taxonomy (NCBI): domain Eukaryota; kingdom Metazoa; phylum Arthropoda; class Malacostraca; order Decapoda; family Cambaridae; genus Procambarus; species Procambarus clarkii. The sequence continues at coordinate 15,864,529 of NC_091236.1, forward strand.
ATAACCATAACCAGGCACTGCATCACCAACCTCAACAAGGCCCTGAACATCAACACCAGCAGCACACTCAGCATTGGTCTCATCACCTGAATCAGGGGCTTAGCTCTGGCAGTCAACCTCCCAGCGTTAAAGCAAGCCCCTGCTCTAAATGCAATCGCAGGGGGCATACAGCTGATACCTGTCGAAGTGATCTCAGTTGTAATTACTGCCACCGAACAGATCATCAACAGGACACTTGTCGTACCAAAAGGGTCCTGGATAGACAGGAACAAATGTTCAGAGACCTTATCTCGGATCAATCTCAGAAATACTCAGACTTGGTGCATACTCTTACTCGTCAGCACCCTTACTATCCATACCCAATCCCTGAAGGTGCTGTGCCTTACTCAGCACAGCAGATTTACACTCCACCAGCACAGCAGCTACGAAGTCTGCCACCATACACAGCTGCAATCTCAAACAACTTGCAGACATGAGGAGTCAATCGATCAGCATATTGTCTGCCAACATCAGGGGCTTCATGACCAATGTTGGCGATCTCACACACAGCTTTGTGAACACTCATCGTCCTGATGTGGTTGTTGTGCTAGAAACATTTCTAGATGACAGGACCCCTGAGAACTTTGCTACAATTGCCGGTTATACCTCATGGTTGCGCCGAGATAGGCAGGGTCAAGGAGGGGGTGTTGCAGTGTGCACCAGCAAATCTGTGTATGCACAACACATTGATGTGGTCATTCCTGGTCATCTTGAAATTATGTTCTTCAAAATATGCTTAAATTCAGGTACCTCAATTCTCTTATGTGCAATGTACAGACCTCAATGGCAGGGTGCTTCCCCAATCACCTTCCTGATGGACAACCTAGACTCCGTGCTAATGCAGCACAACTGTCAGCACATTATAATTGTAGGTGACCTCAACCAGTATCTTATACAGAGGGATTTTGATGAACTCTTACCAGTTTTTAACCTTGAAAATTTTGTTAGCTTTCCTACCACATATCAGGCTCGTCCCTTGATCCTGTCGTAACTGACCTTCCTGCAAATATTGCTAATGGCAGGCCTCTAGGATATGTTGGTTCTTCAGACCACCAGGCTGTCTTTACTACACTGGCTATCCCGACAGATCGAGGTGAAGAATCTGTTCGTACTACCTGGCTTTGGGACAGAGAGAACTGGCCAGCCCTATGGACAGAGCTTGAAGTAACTAATTGGAATGCCTTGCTCCAGGGGGACGTGAACAGCCAAGTAAATGCTTTCACCAGTCATATACTGGACCTCCAGTATAGGCATATCCCTCACCAGCAGTATGTGACCAAGCCCACTGATCAGCCTTGGTTTGGATATCGGTGCCGGATGGCAGCTGAAGCCAAAAACAAGGCCTGGAGGAGATTTAAACGGCATCCCTCGGCTCATAACAGAAACATTCATAGACAATCTTGTCGAATAATGAAAGAAGTTCAAAAGTGGGCTATATCCAGATGGGAATCCGAAACTCGAAGAAAACTTGCATCTGGAAGGGTTGGATCCAAGGTCTGGTGGTCCCTGGTGAAGGATTGGCAGGGGTACTCATCTGAGGACACAATCCCACCTCTAAACAGAGAAGATGATACTGTGGCAACCAGCAATCAGGAGAAGGCTGATTTACTGGCAAACCACTTTGCTTCCAAGATGCAGGTCCCTGATCCTGAACGTCAGCCTCCACATCTTGCCCCATGCACTGTGTCTAGGTTGACTGAAGTTGTTATAAATCAGGCTGAGGTTCTCCATCTCCTTAACACGCTAGACACAAGCAAAGCTGTGGGGCCAGATAAGGGCAGTCCAAGACTACTACGCTGCTGCGCTGACCTGTTGGCTCCACCTCTCACGCGCCTCTTCCAACTGTGCCTAGTTCAAGGAATTTGGCCCTCCTTATGGAAGAAGGCAGACGTTGTTCCAGTGCACAAAAAGAAGAGCCGCTCAGTAGTTGGTAACTACAGATCTGTGTCACTGCTTTCCATTACTGGCAAGATCCTAGAATCATTAATTGCTCAGCAAATGATATCATTTTTTGACCGTCATCGGCTAATTTGTGATCGACAGTATAGTTTTAGAAAAGGCCGATCTGCTGCTGATCTTTTGCTAAATCTCTCCTCTAAGTGGCATCAGTCACTGGATGAGTCCAAGATCAGCTGTGTTGTTGCTCTAGATATAGCAGGAGCCTTTGATCGGGTCTGGCACTCTGGATTAGCAGTGAAGCTTCAAGCTTTAGGCATTGCAGGCTCCATCTTAGTGTTACTAAAAGACTACCTTCAAGAATGGACTCTAAGGGTGGTCCTCAATGGAGCAGAATCCGATAGCCACTCAATTGGTGCCAGCGTTCCACAGGGTAGTGTGCTTGGCCCTCTGCTGTGGAATGTTTATTTCAACGATCTTCTTCATCTCATTCCTGAAGCTCAAGCCTTTGCTGATGACTGTACTCTAACCTTTACATACAGAAAGGAGGAAATGCTAACTGCTGCAAGAATCATTAAACACAAACTTTCAGCAATTTCTTCCTGGGGTAGAAGATGGCAGGTCACGTTTGCTGCTGAGAAGACTCAAGCGATGATGATAACTAGACTGCACATGGCGAATCGGACAGAACTACAAATGGGTGGCAAATCCCTAGAGTTCACAGAAGAATTTGACATCTTGGGAATGAAGTTCGACTCTTCAATGACAATCAAGAGCCATGTGCTAAACCTAGCTAAAAAGGCAGCCAGGAAACTTACAGCACTACGGCGCATCTCATATCTTCTTGACAGCAAGGGATGCAAAACCTTATATGAAGCACAAGTTCGCTCACATCTTGAATATGCACCCCTTTCCTGGATTGCCTGCCCCCATCTTTCGTCAGACTGTTGGACAAAGTAGAGAAACGGGCTAGAAGGCTTATCTCTAGTCTTGACCAAGTCTGGTGGGAACGGTCTGAACATCAGAGCCTGCAACACCGTCGGGACGTTGTTGGTCTTACTGTTATGTACAAGGCCAACATCCTCAAAGTTCCGCACTTGGCCCAACTCCGTGGAGTACCAGTAGTTCCCACTCGTAACACTAGGCTCTCAACCTTCAACAGTCTCATGCTTGAAGTGCCATTCTCAAGAACATCACTCCATCAGCGTTCATTCCTTCTGAGGCTTTCTCGCATCTGGAACTTGTTCGCTCAACAGATTGATACACGGGAGATCAGGTCAACTGTTTACATGAAGACTCTGGCACACAGCTGGCTACAAGCTCATCCTGTTCCTTATATGATTGTTACTTAATGTTTTTTAATGAATAAAGGCTATTCCTTCTAAAGCAAATAATAACAGGCTCATGAAATAAATGGGCATCTAGGAGTAGGTTTCAACTTAGCTTACATAAGTTAAATATATAATTGTTCCCAATGTGTTAGTTTCAAAGTATACTCTTATGAAATAAATGAGTTTCTAGGTGTAGGCTTCAGATGAGCTGAGGTAGGATAACAGCTCTTGCTTGCAGTTTCACTAGGTATGTTATTAGGCATCCCTTATGAATCCTAGTCTTACTTTAAAAAAAAAGAGAGAGAGAGGGGGTGAGAGAGAGAGAGAGAGAGGGGGTGAGAGAGAGAGAGAGGGGGTGAGAGAGAGAGAGAGAGAGGGGTGAGAGAGAGAGAGAGAGAGAGAGAGAGATGTAATATCCCGCCTTGTATTATCTCGACCGCGCACCCCGCTACTACCACTGAGCTAACCGTGCAATCTCCGCTCTTTTTATGGTAATAACAGATGCTATATCGATCTATAAGATGTTAACACTCGGGCCGTCATACGAAGACGTAAACCAGTAAACAGAAGAGAGAGAGAGAGAGAGAGAGAGAGAGAGAGAGAGAGAGAGAGAGAGAGAGAGAGAGAGAGAGAGAGAGAGAGAGAGAGAGAGAGAGAGAGAGAGAGAGAGAGAGAGAGAGAGAGAGAGAGAGAGAGAGAGAGAGAGAGAGGGAGAGGGAGAGAGAGAGGGAGAGAGAGAGAGGAAGAGTGAAGCAGAGCGAGAACGAGAGCAAGGGAGGGAGAACGAGAGCGAGTGAGGGCGAGGGAGAGTGAGACACTAGTGAGGGAGAGTGAGACAGAAAGATAGAGATAATCGTAGTCACAGCCTATCGCATGAGTTACCGAGTGACGCTGCCACCACCCTGAGTTACCGGACAGGGGACCGGAGTGAGAGTCGTAGGTCTTGCAGATGGAATAACCTACCAGGACAGGTGTAGGGGACAATTGAACGGTACAAGGATCCTGGCCTGACACTCGAATAATCCTGACCACTTGGGAACTATAGTGTACACTAGAATAAGGCGGGACACACCCAATACTAACACCTCAACACGGAAGACGAACGGGGGGGAGGAGTACTGGATAATTAATAACACTAGGTCACTGGGGCAAAGGGGACGGTAGGCCCAATATCACTAAGACAAGGAACCATTAATACACATTTTATAACACTTAATATATGACTTTATTTGAAATAATTAAATAAGACACTCCCTAACTATATTCCCTACTAGAGGCCAAGGGTACTGAATAAGGTGCTTTAGTACAAGAGAGCCGTACTTACTCGTATGTTGTTCCACAGTTTTCCTGGAGATGATGTTCCTTCCCCGAGTCCACACACACACCTCCCTACTGGGCTGCGCCCACTCTACTGTCTGTCTCATGATCTGCTCCTCAGCTGAACATGAGGGTTTTGCATTTGATGTTTAGGGGTTAATCCCTGAAGATTATCATGACGGCATCAACTCTGACCTCTTTGTGATTCGATGACCGTTGACCTGACTCTATGGCTAACTTGTACAGAGGTGTAACTTTTACATTGTCTGCCGCCGCCTGTCTGGCGCCTGTGGTTTGTTCATCCTCCACGTGGCTTGTTCATGCTGTTATGATGTTCATGTTGTCCTATGTACTGCTCTCTTGTTACATATCCCCCAATGTCCCGGTTTAAGAAACCGTGGGCGAGGAACTCGAACATGGCTTTTCTTATCCCAGACCACAAAGGAACTAGCACATGCCTCGAAAAAAATAGCTACCCTATCTAAATAAATACATCTCACAGTCGAGAAATATTTATAAAAACTCTCAACAATAACAGTTACCATGGTAACTCAAAATCCAGGCTGACCATACCTGCATGACAGCCCATCAATCCTCTCAGACGACAAATCAACATTAATTTGAAACAAAAATAACACACACAATTTATGATAAACAATTAAATTTATACTGGAACCATCTTTCCGCTGGTTCCCCAGTTCACCAGAGTCGACACAAAATTGTCATTCATAACATTTTCTCTGTAACGGTGAACACCAAGTTTTCTGAACTTAAAAAAGCTACATATATATTGCATATACAAATTAACAAAGTCTTTATTCCCGACGAATCCGTTGTCACGATGTTGTTGACTCGCCCATTGCTGTATTCTCGCTGTAGTTCTGCAACGATGCGTCGTGTTCTTCACCAACGATGTTCTTCAGCTGGCCTCAGTTGTTGTGATAAGAGATCCACTCCCCTCCTGACTAGAGTCTTCCACTGATCTAGTCCACAATCCGCTGTACATCCGCGCTGCTGGGCCATCCTTCCGGGTCGTCGATGAGGCGATAACGACGGTGTTGACAGCGATGACTGACTTGCTGTCCGGTCACAGGGGGAACTCTGGTGTACCTGGGTTCCATCCTCTTGTAAGATGTTGTCGCCTGCTGAACGTCTGCTGGCGATGTTCTGTCTGCCGCATACATGTTGACTTCCTGGGAGTACCGAGACGTTGACACCAGACGAGGTCTTGCTTGACGAGTGAACAGCTCCAGTTCGTTGAGGCGGGGTGGGCGTGGCGGCAGAACCCTCGGGTTCCGGCTCCAGCTCTTGGGTTCCATCCACTTACAGGTGTTTCTTCTGCTACTTCGTACTAGGCCTTTACGACTTTCTTCGTTATCCCATCATGCACATGATTGTAGGCCCAAGATGCAAATCGTGCATCCACGTTGGCGTATCATGCACACTCTAGAGGGAACGTGCTGTTCTTACGTAGCCACCAAGTATCACATCTTGTTGCTCGGCGTATCAGAAACCTCAGGAGTGGGCAAGATCTTGTGTAATCCCGCAACCGTTACCCAAGCCACTCCGTTGTTTTTGGCTGTTCATTTCCGGTCACCGGTGTTCTTTATAGCAAGGCAGGTGACCTCATTAATGTCTCGTCTGATATGCTGAATCAGTCCTCCAGATGACAGCTAGTGTTGGCAGTTCCATAACCCCGTTAAGTGATGAAGTGTCGGCTGTGACCTTGACTTGTAGCCGCCCCCACCATGGCAGGTACCACTAACAAGGGTGGGGGGTGAGGGATGGAGGGGGTGATGTAGTGTGACCCCTCCTGTCCCTCGGGAACTTAACCTGGTTCCCGCCAGACAATAGCGGTGACATGCTACTCTGGCCTCAGTTGTAGAGATGGGATATGGCCGACAGTGTGGAAATGTGAGCAGACCTGGGAAAAGAAACATTCATAACTCATGTCTGGTGGAGACCTGGATCTGCCCTGGAGGTTTTAAGAAAGATAACTCCTCCAGGGTAGGTAAAGGTACGTCACTCTTGACTAAGCACCTACAGTACAATTCTTTGCCTCTACCTATAACTCAGATGACAGCTGAACTCAGTTACTGTGCGCTCATGTGCGCGCGAGATCTGGTGACCATAGGGTGACCAGGCCTAACTTGGCTACTAAGTAAGGATGATAGGATGTCATCATCCTCCTCTGATTGAGCATCAGGAATAACCATTCCCTCCACTCTCTCAGGGACTGGAATTACTGAAGGTAATTCCTGGAATTACTGAAGGTAATTCCTGGAATTACTGAAGGTAATTCCAGTTCTTCCCTTGCTACATAAAGTTTCAATTTATTTATATGGATGGTTCTTTCAACCTGGTCTTCAAATATACCCTTGATTATGAAATTTACTGGGCCTATTTTCTTAATAACTCTATAAGGGCCTCGCCATCTAGCCGCTAACTTCCTACTCTGATTGGCGGGCGCTGACTCATTCAACCGCATCACTAGGCTTCCCTCCTTCACTCTTAATGGTTGTACCTGCTTATCATAATAATGGGCATACCGTGTCCTTGCTTTCTTTGATGCTTCAGCTACTATCCTCCATGCATTCTTCATCTTGGTGAGGATTTCTGAAGGATAATCCTCTCCATAACTAATAGTATGTCTGTTAAGCAGACCTGACGCAAAATTACACGAGTGTCCAGTAAGAGTGGTTGAGTATTTATTGACTGATGCACTGCGGTGTTTAGTGCAAACTGAACAAAGGGCAACTGTTCATCCCAAGTGGCCGGGTCATTCTCTGCTAGAATAGCAAGCATATCCTTCACCGTTCTATTAGTTCGTTCCACCATGCCGTTCGTCTGGGGATGATATGCTGTTGTTGTTTCTAAGAGTTTACATACTTCCTGAAATAAAGTACCAATAAACTCCTGTCCCCTGTCAGATACTAGAACTTTAGGCGGACCGAACACAGTAGCAAACCTAGCTAAAAATGCATCTGCCACTGTTTGGGGGTAGTAGCCCTGGGAAGGGCTACTAGCGTGGTATACCTTGACAGATGATCCACTAGAATTAGCGCATATCTGTTGCCTGAATTGCTGCTATGTAAATCAATTAAATCAGCCCCCACCCGATCCAAGGGTTCTGCTATCTCTGAGAATTCCTGGAGTGGGGCTTGTGGAGTACCTTTGCGTCGTTGACAGTTCCCACATGACCTGACGTACTTAATTACATATGATAATAACCCTGGGAAATAAAATAATGACTTGGCCTTTGTGTAAGTGTACACTCCCGGGTGACCTGCAATCTTTAACGCATGCACAAGTTTTAATGCTGAAGGCTTTAATGCGTCAGGGATAACTAGCTGAAACAACGCCCTGTCTTTCTGAGCATTTACATGGTACAACACTCCTTCTTTGAGTGCAAAGTCATTTAAAGAGGTACTTTGTTTTCTCGAAGGATATTTCCCTCCTTCCAGATGTTCAATAATTTCCTTCCATCGCTGTTCCTTCATCTGAAGTTCTCTCATTTTATCGCTCGCAATCGTTTCAATGTTTACATTCATATTGACGGTGGCAATGTTCCTACTTAACGCATCAGGAACAACATGAGATGGACCAGACTTATACAATATCTGAAACGAGTGTGCTGACAGTTCGTGACCCCACCTTGTCATCCTCGGGCAACGTGTCTTTTTCTTAAAAATGTGGGTCAATGCTCGATGATCAGTATAAATTATGAAGTGGCGCTGAAACAAATAAGGCTCAAAGTACCTTACACTCTCTACTACAGCTAAAGCTTCCTTGTCAGTGGCTGAGTACCTTACTTCCGGTCCTTTCACTTTCCTACTAAAGTAAGCTACCGGGTGCGGGTGTTCTTCGAGTCACGCTGAATTAAACAGCCACCTATGGCAATGCTGCTTGCATCAGTGTGGACGGAGTGAGGACGTGTCGCTTGTCCACTCCGGCAGTTTGTGGTCGTTGCCGTTTTCTCCGGCAGGGGGTGTGGGGGTGTTTACCCTCCCTGCTGTTCCTGGTGGTGGAGACGTGGAGTGTTTTGCGATGGGCGGCCCTATTCCTGCTGTCGTGCGGTTAAACTCCATCGGATTGGAGTCTACTGGCCGTGCTGGTTACCCGCTGGTGGACGTGGTGTTGAGCGACATGCTTCGTGTCCCGGTTGGGGACGTATATGGCATTGAGCTGGTAACTGCTCACTGTGTTGTTATCAAGTTTGTGGGTGAGGCGGTGTACCGTGCTTTCTTACGGAGGTACGAGGGACGTACTTTGCAGTTACAGGACGGCACCGGGTCTGTGACCATTTCAGACCGTAGTGGTGCTGTGACGTATGTCAGTGTTCATGGCGCCCCCATGAAGTTTCCTGAGACTCTCCTCCGGCGATTCTTCCAGAGGTACGGCTCCGTCGTCAGTGTGCAGATGAACTCCCTGTCGTCTGGCACGTATTCGGGTGTGAAGACCAACATTCGGACCCTCGGGATGTGACTGAGGTCGGACATACCGTGCTCTGTCCGGCTGTTGGGGTACTACGTGCGTGTGTTTTATGCCCGGCAACCCCGTACTTGCTTCCGGTGCGGCTTGTTGGGGCATCAGGCTGCCGGGTGTACTGCTGATCCGGTCGCTCCTGTGAACTTGTTCCGTGAGGAGGATTTCCCACCGCTCCCTCTGGAGGAGGACTCCGGGGGTGAGGAGGTGAGCGTCCCGTTCGCTGCTGCAGCTTCCCCGGCGGCGCCTGCCGTTCCTCCGGTTGTTGCCGTCCCTCCTCCGGTTCTTGAGGTACCGTCGGTTGGTCTGCCTGATCCTGTCGCTGTCCCAGCTGCTCCCGTGGGCCTTCCTGGAGCTCCGTGTGACGTCGCTGTCTTCTCCCTCGTCTTCTGATGCTGCGTCTGGCCCTGTGTCCGTGACTCGGGTCCCGGATGTGCTTGGTGCTGGGGTGGCTGCGGAGCCTCCTGCTGTGTGTGGCCCGGTTCCCCCTGTGGTTGAGGCTGCTGCCGTCCTGGCGTCGGTTCCTTCGGCTCGTGGTACCCGTGTTTCTGGGTCACTTAACGGCTCTGACGATATCCGGCCGGTGCCCAAACGTTCCCGGCGTTTGTCTTCTTCCTGGGCCGACGCTGGTGACTTCAGTGACTGTGGGGCTTCGGATGTTGACAGTGTGGATACGGATGCGTCGATGTCTCCGCGGTTCGTGGTGGCGGAGGTCCATGTGCCTGCCGGTGCTGGTGCCTGTGTCTCGGACGTGCCTTCGGTTCTTTCTCCGCCGGGGGACTCTCCACAGTGGGGGGTGGTGGCTTCCGCTGCCAGGGATGGTGTGGACTCTGGTGCTGGGCGTGGCCTGGTGGTGACGTTACGGAAGGATGCGCGCCGTCCGGGTTCCCTGCTGTCGTCTGGTGGTGTGCCCGGGGCCGCGGGTACCCCTGTGGTGCGGGTGCGCGTTGGGGCCCTGGGGGACGTGTTGCCGGCGTCTGTGATGCCACCGGGTCACTGGTCGAAGATTGCCGAGTTACTGCTGTCTGACGGACCGGAGTGCTTTCGTGGGGGGCAAGTTCCCTTCCTGTGGGGGCGAGTGGCGACTTCTCGCCTCATGAGTTCTACCATCTGGGTCCCCAGTTTGCGGGCGTTTGTTGCCCCGGTTCCGGATGTTATGGCGTCCCCAGTGGATGGACGAGACCCTTGGAAGTGGGTGCTCTGGGAGGCGTTCAATGTAAGATTCCCGCAGGCCAAGTTCCCGGGCAAGTATGTGCTCTGATTTCTTGTGTATTTGCTCTGACATGCTGTGTGCCCTTCTGGCTGTTTGTTTGCCCTGTTCTATTATGTGCTTCTGCATCTCCCTTTGTGCGTAGCTTTGCCGTGTGGCATATTAGTTTCTAGTGCTTGGCGTCACTCGTTTCACGTTTTGGCTTAGCATTTCGCCTTTCCTGGCTTTGCGATTCACCCTTCACGGGTACGCCGGGGCGCATCCGATCCCACGATCGTCGTCGCCCCTAACTCAACAACATCAGTGTGGACTTCCCAATCTTTCTCAAAGTTAGGAATTGCTAAAACTGGAGTAGTACTCAATTGTGATTTTAACTTCTCAAAAGCCTCATCATGCTCTCGGGTCCATACAAACTTAACATTTTTCTTAGTGAGATTCGTCAGTGAAGCTGACGTTCTCGCAAAACCTTCTATGTGTCGACGGAAATACCCAGCAGCACCCAGAAATCTTCTCACGTCCTTTGCTGTCTTTGGTGTTGGCATTTCAGCAATAGCGCGACAGGAGTCCGGGTCAGGGCGTATTCCATCTGTGCTTACCTGAAAACCTAGAAATTTGAATTTCTGAGCCGCCAGGGTACACTTTTGGGCGTTCAATTTGAACCCCGCCTTGTTCAATAGCGACAAGGTCTCTGTCAAATCATGGAGATGTTCGTCAAAAGTTCTAGAGTACACTACAACATCATCAAGGTACGCCAATGAGTGCCTACCAAGAACAGGGCTCAGAATATAATTTATCGCCCTCTGAAAAGATGAAGGAGCTGTTTTTAATCCAAATGGCATACGCTTGAAATGGTAAGTCCTAACACCATCCGAAAATGCTGTTTTTTCTCTGTCTTGCTTTGCAACTGGTATGGCCCAATACGCTGACTTTGCGTCAAGTGTCGAGAAGTACTTAGCTGTGCCAAACTGGTCTATGATTTCTTGAATGAGAGGCAGAGGATAAGCGTCCGCTGTTGTCACTTCGTTCACTTTACAGTAATCTACACAGAACCTGTAACTACCATCAGGTTTGCGTACTAGCACTACTGGGGAAAGCCACGGTGACGTGCTTTCTTCTATAACGCCCTGTCTCACCATCTTTCTACACTCATCTCTAATAAGTTGTTTCGCCTGCTCTGGGAGTCTCCATTGACGTGTTTGGACCGGAGGATTATCACCTGTTGGAATGGTGTGTTCGACTTGAGGCAGGTAGCCTATTTCCTCATCCTCAGTCGCAAATAACCAAGGAAATTTACGGAGGACTTCCCGTACCTGTTTACTTTCAGCAGGTGACATATGAGTCAAATCTAGAGCAGTTATTAATTTGTCCACCATTTCCTTATCTTGAGGAGATAACGGGGTTTCTTTACCGATCTTACTGTGTGACTCCTCGTCTCTTACGTTCAATGCGCTACATTGCGCTGTTATAGACGATGTTTGTGTGGTATCTGGCTCTATTATTTCTTTTAAATTTACCACAATTCCTTGTGTCAGACTATCGCCTACCCTAAAGCGATAAGGTTTGTGAGAGAGGTTGACCACTGGTATTATCGCACCTTTGTCATGTACAGATACCAGAGTATATGGTATCATCAACTTATCAATTCTGCCAGCTACCTGAAGGGTACTTCCGGGTTGAATGTTTCTTCCTACGGCGACTTTAATAAACTTAAATGACCGTGGTGGACATACTTGTCTGTGTACAGCATGTAGTTTACATGTTTTCTTGTCAGGGTCTTGAAGAGACTTGAACAATTGTTTAGGAAGGTTTACATATTTAGGTGCTCGTTGAATTGAAGCAATTATGGGAGGGTGATCAGTTAACTTTACTGGGAAAGACACAGATCCCAACTGTAGCCTACTGTGTCTTGCTCCCTTCTCCGATGTCAAAGAATATGTAAATCGTCTCAGAAAATCCATACCTAACAATATATCACCAGGGAATGTTACATTATCCACCACAGTACACTCATGGATACAAGGTTTATCTTTTTCAATGTTAAAAGTTAAAATACATTTTCCCAGAACATCAAAGTGTTGACCATTGACAGCTGTTAATTGTGCACCTCCTTTCCTTAAGTCGCACCTGACTGAAGGTCCTAAATGAGTCCATCTTAATGATGGTTACCTGACTACCAGTGTCCAGGAATGCAGTCAACCTCTTCCCGCACACCCTCACTTCAAAAGTGGGCCGCCCTTCCTTCTTGGGGGCCTTATCTCATAATTCCTCCTTATTATTGGGGCAGTCATCTCGTTTGTGGCTTCGTCCGCCACAACTCCAACACCTGGGGTCATAAGTGTAGTACCAGTGAGGAGGCGGACCTGCTCTATGGTGCCCTCCCCTCTGGTTGCTATGAGAGTTACCCACACTCTCCTTTACACGATGTGAATTGTTCGTATCTACCGCTTGGACATAAGAGGATTGTCTAGTGTCAGTTGTATCCTTACACTGCCCCTGAATATTCTGTATGTCCGTAGCGTACTCTATTAAACTGTAGTAATCCATCGTTACACTTGCAGCTGAAACGTGAGCTCCAAGTGTCCCGGGGATTGACATACACAACAGTTGTTTAGCCTTCTGACTAATTCTCAGGTCATCGTATCCTAATTCATGCCTCAAGTCACGCACTCTACGCAATATACCAGTTCCAAAGTCCTGGAGTCTGGCCCTAGCTTCGGTGCGGGGCAGACGTGTTGAATCGGCGCTCCAGCAGTTGGTGATGTTTGCCCGTTTCGGCTGGTTGGGGGCGGGTGTGTGTCTGCTCGCCTGTGCTGACGTGGCGTTACGATGGGGGTCCCTCTACCCCCTGTCGTCTGGGCTCAGTCTGTGGGACTAGAGTTCTCTGTGCGGGCTGGTTACCCGGAGATTGCCCTGGCTTGTGAACTGCTCTCTGTCCCTGTGTTTGCGATTTATGGGGTCGAGTTGGTAACGGCCCGTAGGGCAATTGTGAAGTTTGCAGAGGAGGTGGCGTATCGCGATTTTCTCCGGCGATACGAGGGGCGGACACTGCCCCTGCCGGATGGTGCGGGCACTGTCACCCTCTCGGATAGAAGTGGTGCACTTACTTACATCAGTGTGCATGGGCCTCCCTTGGAGTTTCCAGAGGCTCTGCTACGGCGGTATTTCGGGCGGTTTGGCGCAGTTGTTAGTGTGAGAGTGAACGTGGTGTCTTCTAGTCCTCTTAAGGGTGAGGTCTAACATTCGCACCCTGGGCATGAGACTCCGGGCGGATATTCCGTCCTCTGTGCGCCTTATGGGGTACAACGTTCGGGTGTTTTACGCCCGGCAGCCGCGGACGTGTTATCGTTGTGGTCTTTTGGGCCATCAGGCTGCTGACTGTTCTGCGCCTCCTGTTGCACCAGTGAATCTCTTCAGTGAGGAGGATTTTCCGCCCCTTCCTGTGGGGGATGATTCGGTGGGTATGGACGTCTCTTCGGCTGAGGAGGTGCCCTCTGTAGCAGCTGTTGCTCCGCCTATTGCGCCCCCTGTTGTTGCCGCATCTCTTCCGGAGGTTGGGTCCTCGCCTAGTGCTCCGGCTGGTGTCCCTGCGCCTCTTCCGCCTGCAGTTTGCTCGGACCCCTCGTCTTCCAGTTCTTCCTCTGCTGTGTCTGTTCCGGTCCCTGCGCCCTCGCCGTCTGTTCCGGCTGTGCTGGGAGCTGAGGTGGATCCGGAATTCCCTCCTGTGCCTGGCCTGGTGCCCCGTGTGGTTGAGGAGGCTGCCGTGCTGCGGCGTGCGTCGGTTTGCTCTGTTGGTGCTGCGCGGGTCGCTGAGTCTGCCTCCGGGTCTGATGATGTGCGACCCGAGCCTAAGCGTTCCCGGCGTTCTTCTGTGTGGGCTGAAGTTGGCGAATTCGACGAGTGTCGTCCTTCCGTTGACGGTGGGGTGGCTCCGGAAGTGGTGCACACTACGGTGGTGGCGGAGGTACGCTTGCCTGAGGATGCCGGTGCCGGCGTCTCGGCCTCAACGTCTGGTCCGGTGTCCGAGGATCCTGCTTCAGGTGCGTTGCCTGCGTCGGATGGCTCCGGTTCTTCGTGGGCGGTGGTTCCCCCTGCTGTAGTTGGTGGTGAGCGGGGTGGCCTGGTGGTGATGTTGAGAAAGGATGCTCGCTCTGGATGTTCTGTGGCCCCTTCCTCGTTACCCGTTTCCTCGGCAGCGGTCTTGCCGCCTCTTCCGTTTCCTGCAGTCCCTTCCGTGTCTCCTGCGGTATCCGTGGAAGTGCTATCGTCTCAGCGTCCGACACCTGCTCCGATGGCGAAGGCGTGGCAGGCTCGGCGTCCCTCGTCCGCTTCTCCGGTGTCGTCTGCTTCCTCGAAGGGCGTGGTTGGCGCTCCCCAGCCTCGTTATGCGACTTGCGTCAGTGACCTTAGGCATTGGCCGATGCCGCCAGATATAGATGTTCCCGAGTTTATGATACCCGCTCGAGCGCGGGGGATCAAAAACCCTTGAAGATCTCGTCTGGGAAGCTTACAAGTCGAAATATCCTCGTGAGCTGTTCCCGGAGAAGTACATTTCTCTCGATGTTCCTCGCAAGTGATTTCTATGTATTTTGTGTTGCCTGGTTGTGGGGTATGTATGTTGTTGTCTTGCCTATATACTGTTTTTTTTGGAGCTTACAGTCCCCAAGAGGGCATTTGAAGGCATAGACGACGTTGGTCTCTTTTAAAGCGTTCTGCTTTGTGTCTGGAGAGTTTCTCATGAGTAGGCTGGCCGTTTTTCTGGTTTTATAGTAAATCGTCAGTTGTATCCTCTGATTTTTGTCTGTTGGGATAACGTTTCTATTAAGAATATCTTTCAGGACCCTTTCCTCCGTTTTATGAGCTGTGGAAAAGAAGTTCCTGTAAAATAGTCTAATAGGAGGGTATAGGTGTTGTGTTGGTTGTCTCTTCAGAGGTTAAATGGCGTTTCACTTTCCTTCTTATGATGTCTTCGACGAAACCATTGGAGAAGCCGTTGTTGACTAGGACCTGCCTTACCCTACAGAGTTCTTCGTCGACTTGCTTCTATTCTGAGCTGTGGCTGAGAGCACGGTCGACATATGCGTTAACAACACTCCTCTTGTACCTGTCTGGGCAGTCGCTGTTGGCATTTAGGCACATTCCTATGTTCGTTTCCTTAGTGTAGACTGCAGTGTGGAAACCTCCACTCTTTTCCATGACTGTTACATCTAGAAAGGGCAGCTTCCCATCCTTTTCCATCTCGTAAGTGAAACGCAGCACGGAACTCTGCTCAAATGCCTCCTTCAGCTCCTGCAGATGTCTGACATCAGGTACCTGTGTAAAAATGTCGTCAACGTACCTGCAGTATATGGCCGGTTTCAAGTTCATTTTGACTAAGACTTTTTGCTCGATGGTACCCATGTAGAAGTTTGCAAACAGGACACCTAGGGGGGAACCCATAGTGACCCCATCTACTTGCTCATACATGTGCCCATCCGGGCTCAAGAAGGGTGCCTGTTTAGTTCAAGCTTGGAGTAGTTTCCTCAGAACGTTTTCTGGTATGTCAAGAGGAGTGCAGGCCGGATCACGATACACTCTGTCGGCTATCATCCCGATTGTCTCAGGTACGTTGTTAAACAGGGATTCTACGTCCAACGAGGCTCTTATCCCTGTGGCCCGTGTGCCCCACAGTAAGTCAACAAATTCCTTTGGAGACTTCAGGCTGAAGGCGCAAGGGACATAAGGAGTCAGCAGGCCGTTGAGTCGCTTCGCCAGTCTGTCCGTGGGGAATATAAACCTGGATATGCGTATGGAAATGTCAAGACACACAAGCCTGGAAACCCACTTCGGCCAATCATTAGCCAGATACCCACACCCACGTACAGACTGGCGAAGCGACTCAACAGCCTACTGACTCCTTATGTCCCTTGCGCCTTCACATTTACGTCATTCAAGTACAAGATACTATATTGAAGATACGTCCACCAGTATCGCCAAACGTTTTGCCCAGGAAGCAAAGCGTACCATGCACAACCCGACACACCGGCTTCCGCCCGCCGTCAACCAGCAAACTACTCATTCTCCGCCTGCCTGTTGCTGATTGGCTGGTGTGTCGCCGCACCTGCACTCACGCCACTTCATGAGTCGACGTCTGGGCCAGCAGCATGCCGTCTCCTCAGAATATCCCTGTGCTCCTTGGAGTTGACATCTCTCTATAGTAGACAAGCCTTGGCTATCGTGTACTAAGGGAGGTGGCAGCTTGAAGCCAGTATTCTCAGCACCTCACCTGATTTTATTTATATCACTGTAACTATCACTTTATTGTCTTAGAGTAAACTTTTCACTGCCAGTAATTATTCATGTTGTTTTGTTTGTTGACTTGTTTTGAATTTTACGAGATTGTCTTTATTCATATCATGTTTTCTAGAGTAATTAAAATTTCATTGTTTATACTGTGTGTTTTGTGTGTCTTCCCATTACCTTACCACAGACAAAAGGACAAACTTCTCTTTTTTTTTGTTATGTGAATAGGCCCTGCCCCCAGCTTTTGAAACAGCCGAACACCAACGCTTTATCGTCACAATATATATATATATATATCAAAAATCACTTCTCCAAAATTCATTTTTATTTCTAGTCTGACGCGACACGGGCGCGTTTCGTAAAACTTATTACATTTTCAAAGACTTCACAAATACACAACTGATTAGAACTTGCGTTTCCCTGATTTTATATCTACATTTGAGTGAGGTGGGAAGGGTGATGTGGCATTACATTTGAGTGAGGTGGGAAGGGTGATGTGGCATTAACACAAGACAGAACACTAGGGGATATTAATAGGGTATTAAAAGTATCAACACAAGACAGAACAGAAACAATGGGTATTGAATAGAAGTGTTTGTAGAAAGCCTATTGGTCCATATTTCTTGATGCTTCTATATTGGAGCGGAGTCTTGAGGTGGGTAGAATATAGTTGTGCAATAATTGGCTGTTGATTGCTGGTGTTGACTTCTTGATGTGTAGTGCCTCGCAAACGTCAAGCCGCCTGCTATCGCTGTATCTATCGATGATTTCTGTGTTGTTTACTAGGATTTCTCTGGCGATGGTTTGGTTATGGGAAGAGATTATATGTTCCTTAATGGAGCCCTGTTGTTTATGCATCGTTAAACAACAGCCTTTTAATACCCTATTAATATCCCCTAGTGTTCTGTCTTGTGTTAATGCCACATCACCCTTCCCACCTCACTCAAATGTAATGCCACATCACCCTTCCCACCTCACTCAAATGTAGATATAAAATCAGGGAAACGCAAGTTCTAATCAGTTGTGTATTTGTGAAGTCTTTGAAAATTTTTTTTTTTTTTTTTTTTTGAGATATATACAAGAGTTGTTACATTCTTGTACAGCCACTAGTACGCGTAGCGTTTCGGGCAAGTCCTTAATCCTATGTTCCCTGGAATACGATCCCCTGCCGCGAAGAATCGTTTTTTCATCCAAGTACACATTTTACTGTTGCGTTAAACAGAGGCTACAGTTAAGGAATTGCGCCCAGTAAATCCTCCCCGGCCAGGATACGAACCCATGACAAAGCGCTCGCGGAACGCCAGGCGAGTGTCTTACCACTACACCACGGAGACTGCAAAAGACTGCACGGAGACTGCAAAATGTAATAAGTTTTACGAAACGCGCCCGTGTCGCGTCAGACTAGATATATATATATATATATATATATATATATATATATATATATATATATATATATATATATATATATATATATATATATATATATATATATATATATATATATTTAGGGGTACCACCACTGGTTTAATTAAAGGGACCCACATCCTCGAAGAAGAAAATAAATAGTGTTCAGAGAAGACCTTGTGGATTCTCACTGAATACTTTAATCTTTTCCTCTCCTATCACCCCTATTATTTTTTTTTTTTTTTTTTTATTTGATTTTACTGCAATGCTACAGTTTACAGAAAACACACACTTATATAACAATATACCAATCAGTGTTCGAAGACCTCGTCCAGCTCCTCGGGGGTCGGGTGCGTACCCAAGATACAGCACGCATTTCCCCTCTGAACAGCGACATTGAGGCGCTGAAACATATATATATATGTATATATATATATATATATATATGTCGTACCTAGTAGCCAGAACGCACTTCTTAGCCTACTATACAAGGCTCGATTTGCCTAATAAGCCAAGTTTTCATGAAATAATTTTTTTTCGACTACCTAACCTACCTAACCTAACTTTTTCGGCTACCTAATCTAACCTAACCTGTAAAGATAGGTTAGGTAAGGTTAGGTAGGGTTGGTTAGGTTTGGTCATATATCTACGTTAATTTTAACTCCAATAACAAAAAATTGACCACATACATAATGAAATGGGCAGCTTTATCATTTCGTAAGAAAAAAATTAGAGAAAATATATTAATTCATGAAAACTTGGCTTATTAGGCAAATCGGGCCTTGCATAATAGGCTGAGAAGTGCGTTCTGGCTACTAGGTACGACATATATATATATATATATATATATATATATATATATATATATATATATATATATATATATATATATATATATATGTCGTACCTAATAGCCAGAACGCACTTCTCAGCCTACTATTCAAGGCCCGATTTGCCTAATAAGCCAAGTTTTCATGAATTAATGTTTTTTCGTCTACCTAACCTACCTAACCTAACCTAACCTAGCTTTTTTTGGCTACCTAACCTAACCTTACCTATAAATATAGGTTAGGTTAGGTTAGGTAGGGTTGGTTAGGTTCGGTCATATATCTACGTTAATTTTAACCTCAATAAAAAAAATTGACCTCATACATAGAGAAAAGGGTTGCTTTATCATTTCATAAGAAAAAAATTATAGTAAATATATTAATTCAGGAAAACTTGGCTTATTAGGCAAATCGGGCCTTGAATAGTAGGCTGAGAAGTGAGTTCTGGCTACTAGGTACGACATATATATATATATATATATATATATATATATATATATGTCGTACCTAGTAGCCAGAACGCACTTCTCAGCCTACTATTCAAGGCCCGATTTGCCTAATAAGCCAAGTTTTCATGAATTATTTTTCGACTACCTAACCTACCTAACTTAACCTAACCTAACTTTTTCGGCTACCTAACCTAACCTAACCTATAAAGATAGGTTAGGTTAGGTTAGGTAGGGTTGCTTAGATTCGGTCATACATCTACGTTAATTTTAACTCCAATAAAAAAATTGACCTCATACAGAATGAAAGAGGTAGCTTTATCATTTCATAAGAAAAAAAATAGAGAAAATATATTAATTTAGGAAAACTTGGCTTATTAGGCAAATCGGGCCTTGCATAGTAGGCTGAGAAGTGCGTTCTGGCTACTAGGTACGACATATATATATATATATATATATATATATATATATATACTACTCATTCTCATTCATATATACTCATATATATGTATATATATACATACTCATACTCACAGCTTTGCTGGAGGCAGCAACAACCCCCAGTGATCGTGCACGCCTCACAGCTGTGCAGGCTCCCCATGCAGGGGACTTCCTTCTGGCAGTCCCTATGTCTGCGACAGGCACACGTCTTGATCCGCAGGAGCTCCGTATTGCAGTCGCTCTCCGCCTTGCTGCCCCTATCCACACTGTTCACAGGTGTATTTGCGGCGAGACAGATGCTGACGAATATGGATTGCATGGCCTGCACTGTGGAAAATCGGGTGGTTGGCACACTAGACACGACGAAGTCAACGACATCATTAAAAGAAGCCTTGCCTCTGCTCAGTGTCCAGCGGAGAGAGAGCCCCGCAACCTACTGAACCGTGACTCTGTTAGCTTTGCCGGCCGAACAGACGGAATCACACTGCGTCCGTGGAAGGGTGGCAGGCAGTTAGCATGGGACTATACTTGCGTATCCACCCTGGCAACGACATACATCACCCTCTCTGCCGGCACGGCAGGAGCCGCAGCGACACACAGAGAAAAACAAAAGTCAGTCAAGTACAGGCAATTAGATCAAAGGTACAATTTCGTTCCAATAGGGTCTGAGACCCTAGGCCCATGGGGTGAGAGTGCAAGAAGGTTTCTTAAGGATCTTGGTTCCAAGCTCATTGACACCACAAGAGACCCTAGAGCAGCAAGTTTTCTCTTTCAGCGCCTCAGTGTCGCGATCCAGAGGGGAAATGCCCGCTGCATCCTCGGTTCCTGCCCGGCGTCGGAGGAGTTCGAGGAAATCTACAGCCTCTAGGAAGCGAACTTTTTCTTGTGTCCTCTTAATGTTCATTTTTTGTATAAAATCAGATATGTAACTGTATAACCTTGCATAATAAAGTGTACATCATAATAAAAAAAAAAAAAAAGGGGGTGGTAGGAGAAGTGAACACTCTTTCGTATTCAGAGTTAAATGTCAAGTTTTTCCCTGAGTGCTCTGTGTTCCCTTCTCTGAGGCTGTGGGTCCCTATAATTACACCAGTGGTGGTACCCCCCTATATATATATATATATATATATATATATATATATATATATGTCGTACCTAATAGCCAGAACGCACTTCTCAGCCTACTATTCAAGGCCCGATTTGCCTACTAAGCCAAGTTTTCATGAATTAATGTTTTTTCGTCTACCTAACCTACCTAACCTAACCTAACCTAGCTTTTTTTTGGCAACCTAACCTAACCTTACCTATAAATATAGGTTAGGTTAGGTTAGGTAGGGTTGGTTAGGTTCGGTCATATATCTACGTTAATTTTAACTCCAATAAAAAAAAATTGACCTCATACATAGAGAAAAGGGTTGCTTTATCATTTCATAAGAAAAAAATTATAGTAAATATATTAATTCAGGAAAACTTGGCTTATTAGGCAAATCGGGCCTTGAATAGTAGGCTGAGAAGTGAGTTCTGGCTACTAGGTACGACATATATATATATATATATATATATATATATATATATATATATATATATATATATATATAATATATAATATATATATATATATATATATATATATATTATATAATACATATATATACATATATATATAATATATATATATATATATATATATATATATATAATATATATATAATACATATATATACATAAATATACATATATATACATATATATATAATATATATATATATATATATATATATATATATATATATATATATATATATATATAATATATATATAATATATATATAATACATATATATACATAAATATACATATATATACATATATATATAATATATATATATATATATATATATATATATATATATATATATAATATATATATAATACATATATATACATAAATATACATATATATACATATATATATAATATATATATATATATATATATATATATATAATATATATATATATATATATATATATATATATATATATATATATATATATATATATATATATATATATATATATATATATATATATATATATATATATATATATATATATATATATATATATATATATATATATATATATATATATATATATATATATATATATATATATATATAGTTGTGAGGGTACCACCTTTGGTCAAAGTGGGGACCCATAGCCTCGGGGAAGAAAATAAGAAGTTTCCAGAGAAGACCTTGTGGATTCTCACTGAACACAAAGATGCATATCATAAGTTGTCGAGTTCCTCCAGCTCCTCAGATGGCGGGCAGGAACCCTGAATGCAGTGTGCATTTTCCCTCTGTATCGCCACGCTGAGGCACTGGAAAAGGAAGCTGGCAGCTCTAGGGTTTCATAATGTTTCAATTAGCATAGAACCCAGTTCCTTTAAATAAAACTGGTGGCACTTTTACCCCAGGCGCCTAGTGTCTCAGAAGCAATGGGGACAAAATTGTAGTGGTGATCCAGTTCTCTATACTTACGGGATTTGGCTGCTTCCCTTTGGGTGGCAGTGCAACCTGGTTGTGCAACACTGAAATCAATGTAAGTGTTAGCCAGGGTTGATACACACGTGTAGTCCCATACCAACTGCTTGTCATTCTTCCAGGGGTTCACTGTGATACCATCCGGGCGACCAATAAGAGCATCAGAGTTGTGGGGCGTAAGGTAACGAGGCTCTCTCTCGGCTGGGCATCCAGCTGTGGTGAGGTTCCTTCTGATGATGTCATTAACTTCACTGTGCCTCGAGTGCCATCCCCCTGTGCTTTGGCAGAGTAGGCCATGGTGGCCGTATCTGTCGGCCACCACCTCTCCGCAAAAACACTCATATATGGTGTGGATTGGGGCAACAAGGCGGAGGGCCACAGCAATTCAGAAGGCGTGTGGTGCGTGACGTGTGCCAGTTGCCGACATTGGGGTCTCTAACATGAAATCCCCTGCATATGGGGCTGCTACTGCTGTTAGGCGAGCAATGTCGTGTTGTGTTATTGCAGCAACTTGGTCTACAATGGGGCCATCCCAGCAGGATTGCTTGTGGGCTTTAGGGGATGGTGGTTGAGGTGATGGGCCTGCACGAGAGGCCCACTCTGTGGCACAGCATATAAAATTGGGATCGTGTACACCTGCCAGCTGATGTAAGTGGGCAGGTAGAATTTCCTTCACAAGGTCGTCGGATGCCGAGGAGGAGGACAGGAAGACTGGTACGGTGATTTGCGTTGCTGTTCGACCTCCGAGGCCCCGAAGTCTTAGGGGAAGAGAGGCTTGTTTCCACTGTAGGTCATCAAGAGAGAGGTTGAGGGCTTTTTCTAACATTGATTTCAGTAACAGGTCATACTCACCTAGATTTTGGCTACTGTAGGATGATGAACACCTCAGAAAGTAGGTTAACCTGGGGATGGAACGACATCTGGTGATGTCCTCATCACCAGATGAAGGATATCCTCAATAATCATCTTGTTTATCTGACAATGATACCACAATGTTACTTTCTTCTCAAGTCAGTATAGTTAGATAACAACTAGTGAAGCAGGATATCATAAATTATAATAATATTTATCGGGCGTAACATGGTGTTGCTGATGCCTTAAGCTTGCATGATAAGATACCGAATGGTGGTGTTCAGAGTATCTGTGAAGGTCATTGTTAACTGATGACGACAACGATGTTCCTCATGCCTCCATCAGCCATTCTCAAATATCATCAGTTACATGCCATTTATGGTTATATTGGTTGAATTGTGATAGCAACAATGTTTATCTTTCCTCGAGCTAGTATTGCCAACATTTTATTCACAAACTTCTATGGCATACGATGCTTATAATGGTTATATTGGTTAACTGACGATGGCAAGATTGGAGCTATTGGTTCACCCCAGTAAAGTTTCTTCTTATGTACGTAATAATAATTAAATTAATAAATAATTATTATTTATTATTATTTAATAATTAAAGTCCCAGTATTGCTCTTCTTATGTACATAATAATAATAATAATAATAATAATAATAATAATAATAATAATAATAATATTTATTAGGGAAAATCACATACATACAAAATGGTATACGAGAAGAATGTTGGATCTCTAGGTAGGACAAGAATATACAGTAGTATGGTTCAAACCACTAATACACTCAGCGTTTCTGGCCTGACAATAGCACCACTGTCGCTCTCGTCACAATTAATACATTATCAAATAACAACTGTTCAGATGTCGGATATTTTAATAGTGATCTATTCTTAAAAATTTTAACATGATCTGTCTCTCTTAAATTTAGGGTGGAAAATAATTTTGCATACTATTTAGTCTGTACACTTTACTAGTATATAAAAATGTTCATCTAGAACAGATTATTTCAATATTTACATAAAGTACAGGAATCTTGACGGTTTATGCATAATAACAATTGTGGTATCTGTTGACAGGCAGGACAGTCCTTCACCTAGCAGCCTTTTATGGTCGCAACAACATTGTGAAGTTCCTCCTCTACGCTGGAGCAAACATTAACGCTGCAGATAAGTTTGGTAAGGATGACATTTATCCATCCCAACATTATATAACACTGATGCCATACAACACACCACAATTTTTATGTGTTAAAATGCAATATTTATCTTTTATAATTATACCATATGAGAGAATGTCTGTCTGTTCAAAGTTGGGGGCCAAATTTTTCATATAAAAAAATAGTTTTATAGTAATCTACCCCTTTATTCATTAATTTGTGAAAATTGACATAAAATTCCAGCTGTGAATAATTTGCCTTTACTCACATTAAACAGACAATTCTCCCACAGCGTCAAACGTTTCTCAAGCAAACTGCTGTATACCAGAGTAAGGGTAACTATTGTTTGTTTAGTTCTTCACACCACTGAGCTGCTCCCACTGCCGACTACCCACACATAACACTATTGTAAGACAGAGGGACAGAAAAACATAGAGAGAGAGACACACACACAGAAACTCAGAAACAGAAACACAGCTAGAGACAGATAGACAGAGAGAGGCAGAGATAAAAATAGAGGAAGTGAATGAGACAGACAGTAGATAAGGGGATGGATGGATAGACGAAGATGCGGATTAATAAATAGATCAGCCGTAGTAGCCGCCATGAGGGTTCTAACCAATGTGCTGTGAGTTACCAGGCACACCTTCCAGACGACTTGGCCACGACATGGTCAAAACAATTGCAACCTTGGGTACTACTGCACCCTCTAGGACTCCTGAGCCTTCCATTGACGCCGATGCATGGTGTCAGACAATCCACCACGTGCACTCTGGCTCAGTCATCTTGGAATGTTCTACCTCTGACGCTCTTCCTTTAATACACAGAGAGTAATCACACTCTCGTGATGTATCAATGAGAAAATCTGTAGGAGCCGTGGCGAGGGTTCGAGCCTATGTGCTGGGTGTTCCCAGGCCCACACTCTCTGTGTATTGATAAAGGAGTACCCTGAAGCCTGAGCCACAGTGCATGGGGGGGGGGGGGAAATTGAGTGAAGCCATTGGTTCAGGTTCAGTGGAAACCTATAGATGTAGGAGCATCAAAATGCTCTTACATCTGGCAAGGACGTATTCGCCCGCCATTTTAAATTTGGGAGCAATCCTGTGTATAAACTTACCACACAATTAACATTCATTCTTTAACCAAACTAATCTAAAAACTCTATAATTTAAATATCACTAATCCAACGTATAATCCAACACATTCAAGGCCTATCACACCTAAAATGCACACATAAGTGAAGAGTCCCTACATCATCTGTATGTCAACAAATGCCACTCGATCCCGGTCCATCTGCCACAGTCATCTGGACCCAGGATCCATCTACACCCAGGATCCATCTGGACCCAGGATCCATCTGGACCCAGGATCCATATACACCCAGGATCCATCTGGACCCAGGATCCATATACACCCAGGATCCATCTGGACCCAGGATCCATCTGGACCCAGGATCCATCTGGACCCAGGATCCATCTGGACCCAGGATCCATCTGGACCCAGGATCCATCTGGACCCAGTATCCATCTGGACCCAGGATCCATCTGGACCCAGGATCCATCTGGACCCAGGATCCACCTGGACCCAGGATCCATCTGGACCCAGGATCCATCTGGACCCAGGATCGTAACATCCTCTCACTGTTGACACCCAACACACAGACAATTATATTTCTCATCAGAGCTCTCTCTCTCTGATGAACAGATAGACAGACAGATATAGAGAAACAGAGACAAAGATATCTAGAGACAGAGACTGACAGCAGATTAATGGACGAATAGATGGCTGGAAACATGAATAGACAGATAAGTGGATTGATAGATGTATGGATGCATTGATTGCTGGATGTTTAGGTACAATGATATATAGACGAATATATAGATTGATAGTTAAATGAACAGATATTTGGTTGAATTAATGAATACAAAGTTGATTAGGTGCATGGATAGATAGATGAAAAGAAAGCAAGATGTAGATATAGTGAGATAGATGGATAGAAAGCTAGATGAAAAGATTTATGGACAGATGGTTGCATTGATAGATGGATAAATGGCTGCACAGGTGGAGAGAAAGATAGACGGAAAGATGGATAGATGTATATAGATAAATGGACAGAGAGGGCAGATGAATGGATAGATGTATGAATAGATAGATGAATGAGTAGATGGATGTATGAATAGATAGATGAATGAGTAGATGGATGGATGAGTAGATGGATGGATAGATATTTTCGTATTTTTATTTATTTAGTTATTTTATTTATTTATGTATATATACAAGAGTTCTTACATTCTTGTACACGTCGATAGATGGATAGATGGATGTATAAAGGGAAAGACGGATAGATAGATGTATAGACAAATAGGCAGAGGTGTAGATGTTTGGACAGATGGATAGACGTACAGGTGAACAGAGAGAAAGATAGATAGATGAATATATGGATTGCTATATAGGTAGATTGAAAGATAGATGAATATATATAGATTCTTAAATATATGATGAGTAGATAGTTAGATAGATGGATAGATAGACCGAGATGTATAGATAGACCGAGATAGAGAGATAGATAGATGGATGCATTGATTATATATATAGATTAATGGCTAAATAATAAGAGAGATAGATGGATGGACGGATAGATAAATAGAGAGATAGGTGGAAGGATAGATATATGGTCAAATTGGACAGACAGACCTAGGCATCACTGGATACCTATCCAGTATAATATATAGCACAAATTCGGTCAAAATTTCCAAGGCTAAGAACCAATAAATGTTCAATATTTATAGACATTTTCACCTGAAATATAAACTCAAAATAAGAATCTTATTGAGTCGAGACACATTACATATATTATGTTACGTACTCCAAAGTGTGAGAGAATATCTGTGTGTGTGTCTGGCTGTTTGTCTGTTCGTCGTTGGAGGCCACACTGATGGAGCTAGCGTCATCCATATGGGCAGAGGAAATGGTCTGGGGTACAGGATGAAAAATGGATGATTTGGGTTGTCAGAATTCAATAGGTAAGAGCATGTCAGGATCACATTCAGACCCCCACACACATTTTTGGCAATGCACGCCCTCTGTTCAGCTAGATAATATCAAAACAAACTTTCAGAACAATCGTTTTTTCGTATAGTAATATGTACCATTTTACACTGATTCCGGTAAAATTAACAAATTACCTGCTGTCAATAATTTGTTCGTACTCACATAAAACAGACGATTCTTCCACAACATTAAAAGTTTTTCAAGACACACCCTTTATGAGAGTAAGGGAACTATAAATTTTTTAGTATGTCACATAAGCTCTTCTCGCAGGCGATAACCAACACATTACACAAAAATATTGTTGATAAGGAAGAGAGAGACAGACAGACAGTGACCGAGAAATACAAAGACAGAGACACATAGTCAGAAACAGGCAGACACAGAGGCAGAGGGAAGAAATAGAGGCTGATAAACAGAGAAAGAGAGAGCTAGAAAAGAGAGACAGAAAGACATAAAAGAGATAGACAGAGAGCAGATATATATATAGATGTATGCATAGAGATGTGGACTGATAGCGTGAAGGATATACTTATGGATAGAGACAGACAGGGGTATGGATAAACAGCTGAATATCGTAGACAGCATGATTTGTTGTCCTCGTCAAATTTGCTGTCAAATCGCAGTCAGTTGCAATAGTAAAACTGATGATTTAAAACTTTTCTAATTAAAATTAAGTACAAGTACTTCATATGTGTGTGTGTGTACTTACCTAGTTGCACTTACCTAGTTGTGACTGCGGGACTCTGGCTTTTTGGTCCCGTCTCTCAACTGTCATTCATCAGATATACAGGTTCCTGAGCCTATTCGGCTCTATCATATCTACACTTGAAACTGTGTATGGAGTCTGCCTCAACAACATCACTTCTTAATGCATTCCATTTGTCAACTACTCAGACAAAAATCTTTCTTATGATTTTATGGCTCATTTAGGCACTCAATTTCCACCTGTGTCCCATAGTGTGTCTGTGCCCCATGCATTAAATAGTCTATCTTTATCTACCCTATCAATTCATTTGAGAATCTTGTATGTAGAGATCATGTCCCCCATAACTCCTCTACCTCCCAGTGACTTGAGGTTTAATTCCCATAGTCTCTCCTCGTAGCTCATACCCCTCAGTTCGGGTACTAGTTTAGTGACATACTTTTGAAACTTTTCCAATTTAGTCTTATGCTTGAGTAGATATGAACTCCACACTGGAGCCGCAAATTCCTGGATTGGTCTGACATATGTGGTATATAAAGTTCTGTATGGTTCCTCACTCAAGATTCTAAAGGCCGTTCTTATATTGGCTAACCTGGCATATGCCACTGATGTTATTCTCTTGATATGGGCTTCAGGAGACAGGTCTGGCGTGATATCAACCCCCAAATCTTTCTCTCTGACTCTTGAAGAAATTTATCTCGCAAATGATACCTTGTGTCTGGTGTCCTGGTCCTTACACCTATCTTCATTACATTACATTTGCTTGGGTTAAATTCTAACAACCATTGGTTCGAAAATTCCTTCAGCTTGTCCAGGTCATCTTGAAGCTTCAAGCTGTCCTCCTCTGTCTAAATCCTCCTCATAATTTTGGTATCGTCAGCAAACATTGAGAGGAATGATTTTATACCCCCAGGGAGATCATTTACGTATATCAGAAACAGGATAGGTCTGAGTACAGAGCCCTGTGGGACTCCACTTGGGACTTCACGCCAATTTGAGGTTTCACCCCTCATTGTAACTATTTGCTTCCTATTGCTTAGGTACTCCCTTATCCACTGGAGTACGGTACCAGTTTCTCCAGTCTGTTTCTCCAGATTATGCATCAACATCTTATGGGGTACTGTGTCAATGGCTTTCCGACAGTCCAAGTAAATGCAGTCTGCGCATCCATCTCTTTCTTGTTTAATCTTTGGCACCTGTAGAATTTTATTAAGCCTGTAAGGCGAGATTTAACTTGCCTAAACCCATTTTTATGGGTTGTCACGGAATCCCTTCTCTCCAGATGTGTTACTAGGTTGTTTATAATAATCTTCTCCATCACCTTGCATGGTATACAAGCTATGGGTGGTAGGCTTTGTGGGTTGGAGGTGTTATTGTAAGAGGGGGTGAGGGTGAGAGAAGGTGGGGGGTGTTACCCAGTGGAGGGCATAATGTTGTCACATGTAGGTACCAAAACACTAGTCCCAAATGAGCGTATTGTCTTCTGAGGTTCGTTTCCATATTTTAACTTATATCCACCCTAAATAATATATTGCAAGAACACTGTACACGGTATGATTAACTGACTAATTAAGAGGCTCTTATCACCAAGTCCACATCCCAAAGTACAATTAGGTATAAAGAAGCATTGTTTATGTCTTGTTTACGTCCCTGTAGGCCCGTTGATGTCCACGCCACTGCCAGGCATAGATCACTCCATATTCCTGCTATATATCACCAGTAACCGGCCTCTTGTTCCCCTTAGCACCGGTATAGCTCTAACGCTACACGTTTTGCCTATCTTCTTCACTATTCTGTTCACTGTTTGCTTTAATCTTCACTATCACATCTAGTTACGTACTCTCTGATCGAGCGATGGCGGCAACGAGTATGTCGTGGAACTGATGTCGTACATTGATCTTGACTAATTTATTCTATCGGACACAATCTATGAAACTGCTATTTTCTAAACAGTGCGTTTCACTTCATAATATCACTACGCAACGAATTTCCTTTGTATCCCTCTGATGTCCCAAATTATGAAGACATTTAGATGAGCGAACTGCACATGTTCACCCTCCCTTCACCGGTCTTAGCAACAGCGTGTTTTGGTCTGTGTGTTTTGGTTTTGTGTGTTTTGGTCTGTGTGTGTGTGTGTGTTTGGTCTGTGTGTGTGTGTGTTTTGGTCTGTGTGTGTGTGTGTGTTTGGTCTGTGTGTGTGTGTGTGTTTTGGTCTGTGTGTGTGTGTGTGTTTGGTCTGTGTGTGTGTATGTGTGTTTGGTCTGCGTGTGTTTGTGTTTGGTCTGTGTGTGTATATGTGTTTGGTCTGTGTGTGTGTTTGGTCTGTGTGTGTATGTGTGTTTGGTCTGTGTGTGTGTGTGTTTGGTCTGTGTGCGTGTGTTTGGTCTGTGTGTATGTTTGGTATGTGTGTGTGTTTGGTCTGTGAGTGTGTTTGGTCTGTGTGTATGTTTGGCCTGTGTGTGTATGTTTGGTCTGTGTGTGTGTTTGGTCTGTGTGTATGTTTGGTCTGTGTGTGTGTTTGGTCTGTGTGTGTATGTTTGGTCTGTGTGTGTGTTTGGTCTGTGTGTATGTTTGGTCTGTGTGTGTGTTTGGTCTGTGTGTGTGTTTGGTCTGTGTGTGTGTGTGTTTGGTCTGTGTGTGTGGGTTTGGTTTGTGTGTGTATGTTTGGTCTGTGTGTATGTTTGGTCTGTGTGTATGTTTGGTCTGTGTGTGTGTGTGTTTGGTCTGTGTATGTGTGTGTTTGGTCTGTGTGTGTGTGTGTTTGGTCTGTGTGTGTGTGTTTGGTCTGTGTGTGTGTTTGGTCTGTATGTGTGTGTTTGGTCTGTGTGTGTGTGTTTGGTCTGTGTGTGTGTGTTTGGTCTGTGTGTGTTTGGTCTGTGTGTGTGTGTGTTTGGTCTGTGTGTGTGTGTTTGATCTGTGTGTGTGTATTCACCTAGTTGCATTCACTTAGTTGTACTTGCAGGGGTTGAACTCTGCTTTTCCGGCCCGCCTCTCAACTGTCAGTCAATCAACTGTTACTAACTACTAATTTTTTCTCTTCTACAACACACACACACACACACCCAGGAAGCAGCCCGTAACAGCTGTCTAACTCCCAGGTAACTATTTACTGCTAGGTAACAGGGGTTTCAGGGTGAAAGAAACTCTGCCCCTCTGTTTTCCCCGACGGCCGGGATCGAACCTGCACCCTGGGATTACGAGTCCCAAGCGCTGTCCATTCAGCCCCAAGGCCCCTGTGAGTACCTACATAGTTGCATACTCCAGGATTGGTGTTTCATATGTGGTATGCATGGTTCTCAACGATTCCCTACTCAGGTTCCTGAAGGCTGTTCTGATGTTAGCCAGCCTCGCATATGCCGCAGATGTAATTCTTTTTATATGGGCTTCAGAGGACAAGTTTGGTGAGATATCATCTCCTAGATCTTTCTCTCTGTCCGTTTCAAGAAGTACTTCATCTCCTATTCAATACCCTGTGTCTGGCCTCCTGTTTCCACCGCCTAGTTTAATTACCTTACATTTACTCGGGTTGAACTTCAGTAGCAATTTGTTGGACCATTCATTCAGTCTCTCTAGGTAATCTTGTTGCCTCCTACTATCATCCTCTGTTTTAATCATCCTCATAATTTTTGCATCATCAGCAAACAATGAAAGGAAAGATTCTATACCCTCTGAAAGATCATTTACATATATCAGAAGCAGTATAAGTCCAAGGACTGAACTTTGAGGGATTCCACTTGTGACTCCTCGCCAATCTGAGACCTCACTCCTTCACAGTGTCTTATGTTGCTTAGGTACTCCCTTATCCAATGGAGTACCTTCCTTTACACTCCTGCCTGCCTCTCCAGCTTTTTCACTTGCCTCTTTTGTGGTACTGTGTCAAAGGCTTTCTGGCAATCCAAAAATATGCAGTCTGCCCACCCTTCTCTTTCTTGCCAGATTTTGGTTGCCTGATCGTAGATTTAAATTAATCCTGTGAGGCAGGACTTGACATCCCTGAACCCATGTTCATGCTGTGTTACAAAGTTCTTTCGCTCCAGATGTTTCACTAACTTTTTTCGCACAATCTTCTTCATCATCTTGCAATGGATGCAAGTTACGGACACAGGCCTGTAGTTTAGTGCCTCATGTTTATCCCCCTTCTTGTATATACGGACTACATTAGCCATCTTCCAAATTTTTGGTAGTTCCCCTGTTACCAAGGATTTGTTATACACTGTGGAGAGTAGCAGGCACTGTGTTTCTGCTCCTTCCTTTAGTATCCAAGGGGAGATTCCATCTGGGCCTATAGCTTTTGTCGCATCCAAATCTAGTAAAAGATTCCTTACATCCCCACTGGTAATCTCAAACTCTTCGAGGGGTTCCTGGTTAACTATTCCTTCTCTTATCTCTGGAACTTCTCCTTGCTCTACTGTGAAGATCTCCTGGAATTTATTATTCAGTTCCTCGCACACTTCCTTACCGTGGTAGTGAATCTGTCTGCCCCTATCCTCAATTTTATTACCTGATCCTTTACTGTTGCTTTTTCTTCTGATATGGCTGCGCAACAATTTAGGTTGAGTCTTTGTCTTGCTTGCAATGTCATTTTTGTATTGCCCTTTTGCCTCTCTTCTCAATGTGACATATTCATTCCTGGCACTCTGGTATCTTTCTCTGCTCTCAAGTACCCTGTTATTCTTATAGTTACTCCACGCCCATTTACTTTGCTGCGTAGCTAGCCTACATCTCTAATTAGACCATCAGTTTCTCATGTGCATTACGTTGTTTTCCTTTTGGACCAGTACAAACTTGTCGGCTGCCTCCTTACACTCCTGCGTAACGTAATCCATCATGTCTTGGGCAGTCTTTCCCCTAAGCTCTGTTTCCCATGTTATATCTATTATGATTTTTCTGATCTCCTCATAGTTTTTCTTTCGGAATGCCAGCCTTTTGTTTTCAGTTCCAGTTTCCCTTCTCGAGTTCAATAACCCTTCTTCGACCAGATACTCAAAGGTCAGTACACTTTGGTCGCTCATTCCTACCAGGGCCTCGAAACCGATTTTTCTTATGTCGGAGTCGTCAGAGTGAAGACTAGGTCGAGTCTCGCTGGTTCATCGTTTCCTCTCAGTCTTGTGGGTTCCCTGACATGCTAGCTTAAAAGGTTTCTTGTCGCCACCTCCAATAGTTTGGCTCTCCATGTATCCTAACCTCCATGCGGTTCATTGTTCTCCCCACTCTATCCTTCCGTGATTGAAGTCCCTCATGATGAGCAGATACGATCTATTTCTACAGGTAACAGAGGCTGCCCTCTCAATTATAGTGCTAACTGCCATGTTGTTCTTGTCATACTCTTACTTGGGTCTTCTGTCATTTGGTGGGAGATTATATATCACTGCTACTACTACTCTTGGTCCTCCCATTGTCATGGTGCCTGTTATATACTCTCTGAAGCCCTCGCATCCCTGGAAAACCATCGCCTTGAAACTAAACTACTTTCTCATTAGTAGGGCCACTCTGCCTCCTACCCTTCCATCCCTCTTTCCTTATTTCAGTGTAATCCTGGGGAAACACCGCATTCGTTATGATTCCTGAGAGTTTTGTTTCTGAGTATGATTACACCTGTGGATCACTTCTTGTTCTCTTTCCAGTAGTTTACTTGCCTTGCTTGTAATCCCATCTATGTTCGAGTACATCACCCTCAAACTGACTCTCTTCTGTCCTTCCTCAGATTCTGTTGACTCCCATTAAGCAGGGAAACAGGGAGGGTCCGGGGTGTGAGGGCCTAGAAAGCAGGACCTGCGGGATCTAGGGTGGGCGGGGTCTGGAGGATCTGGATAGGGAGGGTGGTGGAGTATGAAAGACTTCAGGGGGTCAGGAGGAAAAAGAGGGCTGGGGGGGGGGGAGTACGAGGCTTTGGGGAGTGGGTGAGAAGGGGAGACATGTGGGAGTCCCATCATTTTCGCATCTTCTGTACGTGCTAAAAACGACATTTCATTGTTAAGGGCACGTTTTAAATTACGTTTAATATACGTCTTTTGAGAATTTGAAAAGACGAGAGAGAGAGAGAGAGAGAGAGAGAGAGAGAGAGAGAGAGAGAGAGAGAGAGAGAGAGAGAGAGAGAGAGAGAGAGAGAGAGAGAGAGAGAGAGAGAGAGAGTGAGAGAGAGAGAGGAGAGAGAGAGAGAGAGAGAGAGAGAGAGAGAGAGAGAGAGAGAGAGAGAGAGAGAGAGAGAGAGAGAGAGAGAGAGAGAGATGAGAGAGAGAGAGAGAGAGAGAGAGAGAGAGAGAGAGAGAGAGAGAGAGAGAGAGAGAGAGAGAGAGAGAGAGAGAGAGAGAGAGAGAGAGAGGAGAGAGTGAGAGAGAGAGAGAGAGAGAGAGAGAGAGTGAGAGAGTGAGAGAGTGAGAGAGTAGAGAGAGTGAGAGAGAGAGAGAGAGAGAGAGAGAGAGAGAGAGAGAGAGAGAGAGAGAGAGAGAGAGGAGAGAGAGAGAGAGAGAGAGAGAGAGAGAGAGAGAGAGAGAGAGAGAGAGAGAGAGAGAGAGAGAGAGAGAGAGAGAGAGAGAGAGAGAGAGAGAGAGAGAGAGATGAGAGAGAGAGAGAGAGAGAGAGAGAGAGAGAGAGAGAGAGAGAGAGAGAGAGAGAGAGAGAGAGAGAGAGAGAGAGAGAGAGAGAGAGAGAGAGAGAGTGAGAGAGAGAGAGAGAGAGAGAGAGAGAGAGAGAGAGAGAGAGAGAGAGAGAGAGAGAGAGAGAGAGAGAGAGAGAGAGAGTGAGAGAGAGAGAGAGAGAGAGAGAGAGAGAGAGAGAGAGAGAGAGAGAGAGAGAGAGAGAGAGAGAGAGAGAGAGAGAGAGTGAGAGAGAGAGAGAGAGAGAGAGAGAGAGTGAGAGAGTGAGAGAGTGAGAGAGTGAGAGAGAGAGAGAGTGAGAGAGTGAGAGAGTGAGAGAGTGAGAGAGTGAGAGAGAGAGAGAGAGAGAGAGAGAGAGAGAGAGAGAGAGAGAGAGAGAGAGAGAGAGAGAGAGAGAGAGAGAGAGGAGAGAGAGAGTGAGAGAGAGAGAGAGAGAGAGAGAGAGAGAGAGAGAGAGAGAGAGAGAGAGAGAGAGAGAGAGAGAGAGAGAGAGAGAGTGAGAGAGAGAGAGAGAGAGAGAGGGGGGGGGGCAGAGGCATCTGGTCAGAGGCTGTGGGGGAATTCACTCCAACATATAATATCATTAAGAAATTCATTAGGACCATAAAAAATGTTATGGGCTCGGTGATCAGTGATCTATGGACCTTTAATAATAAACATGTTAATTAATTCAAAATTAATTTAGAGAAGTGGACTGTAAAACTACTATTTAAAGTAGAGCAATTGCCTTTACATATCTCTTGTGGGGGGGGGGGGGTAAATTCTATAATGTTAGTCTACATATAATATAGAATCACATAGAATCCTGTACACGTCTGGCGACACGTGATTCTACAGGCTGACGTACGGTTCACTTGTAGCTAGCTCCATGCTGAAATATTAATAATATGTAATTTCTACTTGAGTGTATATATTTATGCATTTATTCATGAAATAAGAGTGGATTACGCATAAGAATTACACTCACGGGAGTTATTAGGCTTACATGCAACGTAACGACAAGGCACCAACGTAGATATAGAATAATGACCAAAATAGAAAAATCAATGGTACTCAGTCTTGCCGGATGTTGTGTCCGTAATATGTTGAAGCTGCCCAATCGATCTCAAGCCATTTAATGCAGGGATGCTCCTCAATTTCATCGATAATAAGGATCAGCTTCAGGGCACCAAACTGTAATGGCGTCTCTTTCTGACAAGTCTCCTTGCTAGAGCCGCGCGCCATCTAGCGCCGGATGTTGGAAACTTGTGTAATAATTCGCAATAATCTAATTTCCGAATGGATGGAAACATTACTGACGTTATTTTGCGTCACAATAACGTACTTTAGGTAACAGCATATTGTTTCTCGCTGTGCAAATCATTTAACCTAACTGACGTTAGATGGAAAATATATATTCGTAATAGAATTTGAGTTTATTTACTTTGTTTACTGGATCAGATGACCGCAACTGTATGAAACTATTTCCAATAAACGGCTATATATTTTACTAAACAGAAATGAATCAATTGCCAATCTAAATACCATAATAAATTCTACAGGATTAAACATGTTTTAATTCGATTTATAAATATGTGGAATTTATTCTCCAGAGCTGGATAGCTGAGTCAATCGCCGCCATGAATTCTGAGACAAATCTGGTGTTACTACAAGTCAGTTTATTAGAATTTAATATAGCTACACTACTGGTTAGTAGTATTAGTAAATTATAATTCCTAGTACAAAAAATACTTCCTATCGAACTAGGGGTTAGTATTTGGGTGTTGGAAATTTCTAACAGAGGCAGAGGCAAAGGGGCATAAGAGCAGAGACAGCAGGGCAGAGGCAGCGGGGTAGAGACAGTGGGGTAGAGGTAGAGGGGTAGAGGCAGAGGGGCAGAGGCAGAGGGGGCTGAGGCAGAGGGGCAGAGGCAGAGGGGTCAGAGGCAGAGGGGTCAGAGGCCGAGGGGTAGAGGCAGAGGGGCAGAGGCAGAGGGGCTGAGGCAGAGGGGCAGAGGCCGAGGGGCAGAGGCAGAGGGGCAGAGGCCGAGGG
Organism: Procambarus clarkii; assembly: GCF_040958095.1. NCBI lineage: Eukaryota > Metazoa > Arthropoda > Malacostraca > Decapoda > Cambaridae > Procambarus > Procambarus clarkii. The sequence continues at coordinate 15,901,153 of NC_091236.1, forward strand.
GCAGAGGCAGAGGGTCAGAGGCAGAGGGGTAGAGGCAGAGGGTCAGAGGCAGAGGGGCAGAGGCAGAGGGGCAGAGGCAGAGGGGGCCGAGGCAGAGGGTCAGAGGCAGAGGGTCAGAGGCAGAGGGGTCAGAGGTAGAGGGTCAGTGGCAGAGGCAGAGGGGCTGAGGCAGAGGGGGCCGAGGCAGAGGGGCAGAGGCAGAGGGTCAGAGGCAGAGGGGCAGAGGCAGAGGGGGCCGAGGCAGAGGGGCAGAAGCAGTGGGGCAGAGGCAGAGTGGCCGAGGCAGAGGGGGCCGACGCAGATTGGCAGAAGCAGTGGGCAGAGGCAGAGGGGCAGAGACAGAGGGGGCCGAGGCAGAGGGATCGAGACAGAGTGGCCGATGCAGCGGGGCAGAAGCAGAGTAGTAGAGGCAGAGGGGCCAAAGCAGAGGGGCAGCTGCAGATGGGCAGTGGCAGAAGGGCCAAGGCAGCGGGGTCGAGGCAGAGGGGACAAGAAAGAAAGGCTGAAGGGCAGAGGCATGGGGGCAGTGGCAGAGGGGATGAGGGAGAGGGGCAATGGCAGATTGGCAGAAGGGGTAAAGGCATAGGGGCAGATGCTAATTGGCAGTGGCAGAGGGGCCAAGGCAGAGGGGCAGATGCTAAGGGTCAGAGGCAGAGGGGCCATGTCAGTGATGCCGAGGCAGAGGGGCAGAGGCAGAGTGAACGAGGCAAAGGAGACGGGGCAGAGGAAGAGGGGCCGAAGCAGAGGGGACGAAGCAGAGGGGACGAGGCAGAGGGGGAGAGTAGTAGGGGCAGGGGGTGAAGGAAGGGGGCAGAGGCAGAGGCCGAGGGGGCAGAGGCAGTGGGGCAGTGACAGAGGGACCTTTGCAGAGGGACCAAGGCAGAGGCAGAGGGGCCGAAGCAGAGGGGACGAGGCAGAGGGGACGAGGAAGAGAGGCAAAAGCAGAGGGAGAGGGGAAGAGGCACTGGGGCAGAGGCAGGGTGGCAGAGGCAGGGGGCACAGGCAGAGAGGCAGAGGCAGAGGGGTATTGGCAAGGGATAGGCAGAAAGGCAGAGACAGAGAGGAAAGAGACCGAGGGTCCATTACAGAGGGGCCGAGGCAGAACGGCAGAAGCGGAGGGGCTGAAGCAGAGGAGCCAAATAAGAAGGCCGAGGCAGAAAGGCAGAGAAGCAGAGACAGAGAAGCAGAGAGAGAAAGAGGACAGAGAGACAAGGGAAGAGAGAGTGATGCAGCGAGATGGGTATGCAGGACGAGCAGCAGGGTAACATGCGGTAACACAGGGAGCGAGGGAGACACTGGCTCACTACACCTCTCGCTGGGGTCATACAGCAAACCATTTCTGATCTCAACACGGCTCACATTTCACTGGCCGGGCCTCCCCATACTCTCCTTCAGTGAATATAATACTCTTTACTTAATAGTACTTTCCTCCCAAACACACTTTAGAATCTCAAACACCTAGGGAATTAAACATACCAAACACACACACACACACGTGTACCTACACACACACACACACACACGTGCGCACCTACACACACACACACACACGCACACACACGCGCACCTGCACACACACACACACACACACACACACACACACATGTGCACCTACACACACACACACAGTCTTGGGTCAGCCTTGATAGTGAGCAGACATGTAGGGTCAGCGGTCCGCGTATACCAAGGGAATAATAGGGTCAAGTGAGCAGGTATACTGTGCAGTGAGAATCGGGAAAGTATAAACCGAACAGTGGCATTGCAATGCAACACATTGATCACATCTCGTGGTGAATTATCTTAGTGAATATAGAGAAGATTGCTAGTGAAGATCGACTTCTTGGGGCATCATCAGTCGCATCAGCTGGGACCCACGTGGAGACCTGAAGACCTCACAGGATTACCGACGGAACGCGGTGTATTCACCTAGAGTGCATGCGGGGGGCTGGCTGGTAAAAGTGTCTCTCATAAGTCTCCAACAGTGTGCAAGGTTTATATAATGTCATATCGTAGAAGCTAATGCATTCCATTCAATAACACAATCGTAAGTTGCCCGAAACGCTGCGCGTACTAGTGGCTTTACAAGATTGTAAATACTGTACTATTTAATGTATTCTCTCAAACCCAATGTACCTTCTTGTATATAAATAAATAAATAAATAAATAAATAAATAAATAAGTGGTAGACAGGTAACAGGGACAGCAACTGTGAGCTTACTGGGAACCCGGATAAGCCGCTAATCCCCCTGCCGTAATATGAAGACAACACCTCACCCACCTCCTCCTAACCCCCATCTCACTCCCCCAAAACACTCCCCCCCCCCCCCCACTCCCACTCTCCTCTACCACTGACTAAATGTACACACGCACACACACACACACACACACACCTCCCTCTCTCTTGTTCTCTCTGTTCTCTCTCTCTCTCTCTCTCTCTTTCTCTCTCTCTCTCTCTCTCTCTCTCTCTCTCTCTCTCTCTCTCTCTCTCTCTCTCTCTCTCTCTCTCCCTCTCTCTCTCTCTCTTTCTCTCTCTCTCTTGCTCTCTCTCTATCTTACTCTCTCTCTTGACAAGGGACAAAATGGCAGGAGGATGCAACAGGAACACAGGGAATAGTCAAAGTGACCAAACAAAAGAACTGTTAACCAAAGTTCTGGAGGAATTCAGGAGGAAGATACATGAAATGAGAATTACAATTAACAACCTGCAAAGTGAGCTGACATCAGCAAAGGAGGAGATCAAATCCCTCACAGAGTAAAATAAAGAGACCGTGCATCAGATTATCATCCAAAGGGAAGGTGGGATTGGAGCATTGGAAGGAAATGCCTCTGTACCTGAAACGTTTGTGGAAAGAATGAGAAAGAGCTCAGAAGCAATGGACACAGTGAGGGAGGTAGCCATGCAAGCAGCTACCTCACAGGAAGCAGCAAAGTGCATCAGTCAGCTAATGGAGAGAAAAAGATCAGTGGTAGTTGTAGGCATCAAAGAACAGGAATGATCCAATAGGCAGGAATGAAATAGCAAGGATAGACAGGCAATACATGGGCTACTGAAGGGGTTACAGATAGAAGGGGCTGAACAAAACATTGAGAAGGTTTTCAGGTTGGGCTGGTACAACAGGACAGAAACTGACTGGTAAAGGTGGTGCTTACAAACGAGGCCACCAAAGAGGTTCTTTTAGAAAGGAAGAGTCATCTGCAGTATGTGGAGGAATACAAAAAAGTATTCCTGCAGAGGGACAGGACGAAGCAGGAGAGAGCCAGGGCAGCAGAGGCAAGGTGGAAGCGCAGAGAGAGAGGAGTAACCCAGGAAATTGCAGCCTCCAACGCAACAATCCCAGAGACAAAAGGGGAACCCACAACCAGCATGCCAGCAACACCAGAGGGGAGGGCAACACCACCACCCCTCTCTGCATAGAAACTCTCCCTTCCCCCTCACTCTACCTGCCACCACTCAAATGCTCACCCAACCCTCTCTTCCCCCCCATCCTATTCTGACCCTGTCACCCCTCCCCCATTCCCACCATGTCCCTCTCTCTCCTTTTCCCCCTGTCTTCCCTCCTCCTTCATCCCATACCCTCCCTATCCCTCCTCCCCCCTCACCCCGTATCCTCCATGTCCCCCTATCTCCTTAACCCACACCCTACCTGTCCCCCCTTCCATTGAACCCCCACCCCCACCCCAAAATCCTCTGAGACCCTGCAAACCACCCCACAGATCTTCTCACCCACGGAACAGCTTTCTACACCAGCAGAATGCTCGCCAAGAAAGGGACAAGAAAATGAACAGAAGAAAGTGAGCTTCAAGGCAATGTACACTAACATAGATGGGATTACAAATAAAACAAGTGAACTCGGAGAATGGGCACTAGAAGAAAACCCAGACATGATTACACTCACAGAAACAAAGCTAACGAAAACCATAACAAACGCAGTGTTTACACAGGGCTACTATGCAGTGAGGAAAGAGAGAGAAGGGAGAGGAGGAGGTGGTGTAGCTTTGCTGATAAGAAAAGGTTGGAGTTTTGAAGAGATGGTAATTCAGAACTGTGAAGGTTTCAGTGACTACATATCAGGCACCATAGCAACTGGAGGACAGAAAATTATTGTAGTAGTCATATATAACTCCCCACCGAACGACAGAAGACCCAGACAGGAATATGATTTAAAACAACTTGGCCACCATCAATATAATGGAGAGAACAGCTTCTGTGGCTAGCAGGACCGGATCCAGACTACTAATCATGGGAGACTTCAACCATGGGAAGATAGATTGGGGGAACAGAGACCCACATGGAGGACCAGATTCATAGAGAGCTAAGCTGCTGGATGTGGCAACAAGAAATTTTCAAAACCAACACGTCAAGGGACCGACAAGAATGAGAGGAGAGGATGAACCAGCCTTGCTTGATCTGATATTTACCCTAAATGAGTCGGATATAAGGAAAGTTAAGTTGGAAGCCCCCCTGGGAATGAGTGATCATAGTGTATTGAACTTTGAGTACCTAGTTGAACTAGGAATTATCACCCCCAAAAAAGAAACGGGGAACAAAGGCCTGGCATACCGAAAGGGAAACTATGAAGAGATGAATAAATTCCTAAGGGATATACATTGGGACACAGAACTCAGAACCAAGTCCGTACAAGTCATGATGGACAATGTCACCCAAAAGTGTCAGGAGGCTGTAAGCATGTTTGTCCCAGCCGGACAGGAAAAAACAGAGAAGCAAAAGAGGAATCCGTGGTTTAATATGGAATGGAAGACCGCAAAGGAGCTAAACAAAAGGTCATGGACAAACTTCCGTAATAACAGAATACCAGAAAGCAGAGAGAGATACCAGAGAACCAGGAACGAGTATGTTAGTGTGAGAAGAGCAGCTGAGAAAAGGTATGAAAATGATATAGCTAATAAAGCCAAGACCGAACCAAAGCTACTACATAGTCACATCAGGAGGAAGACAACAGTGAAGGAACAGGTGATGAAACTTAGGATGGGGGAGGACAGGTACACTGAGAATGACCAAGAGGTGTGTGAAGAACTCAACAAAAGGTTCCAGGAGGTCTTTACAATAGAACAGGGAGAAGTCACGGCGCTAGGAGAGGTGGCAGCAAACCAGGCGACCTTGGATAGGTTCGAAATTACAAGAGATGAGGTCAAGAAGCACCTATTGGAGCTGGACGTGAGAAAAGCTGTTGGGCCGGATGGAATCTCACCATGGGTGTTGAAAGAGTGTGCAGGAGCACTTTGCTTGCCACTCACCATAGTGTATAGTAGGTCACTGGAAACGGGAGACCTACCAGAAATATGGAAGACTGCTAATGTAGTCCCAATATACAAAAAGGGTGACAGACATGAGGCACTGAACTACAGGCCAGTGTCCTTAACTTGTATACCATGCACGGTGATGGAGAAGATTGTGAGGAAAACCTAGCAACACATCTGGAGAGAAGTGACTTCGTGACAACACATCACCCTATGTTCAGGGAGGGTAAATCTTGCCTTACAGGATTAATAGAATTCTACGATCAGGTGACAAAGATTAAGCAAGAAAGAGAAGGATGGGCGGACTGCATTTTTTTGGACTGTCGGAAGCCTTTGACACAGTACCCCATAAAAGGTTGATGCATAAGCTGGAGAAACAGGCAGGAGTGACTGGTAGGGCGCTCCAGTGGATGAGGGAGTACCTAAGCAATAGGAAGCAGAGAGTTACAATGAGTGGTGAGACCTCAGATTGGCGTGAAGTCAACAGTGGAGTCCCACAGAGCTCTGTACTCGGACCTATCCTGTTTCTGATATACGTAAATGATCTTCCGGAGTGTATAGACTCATTCCTCTCAATGTTTGCTGACGACATCAAAATTATGAGACGGATTAAGAAAGAGGAGGACAGCGTGAGGCGTCAAGAAGACCTGGACAAGCTGCAGGAATGGTCGAACAAATGGTTGTTAGAGTTTAACCCAAGCAAATGTAATGTAATGAAGATAGGGGTAGGAAGCAGGAGACCAGATACAAGGTATCATTTGGGAGATGGAATACTTCAAGAGTCAGAGAGAGAGAAAGACCTGGGGGTTGATATCACGCCAGACCTGTCCCCTGAAGCTCATATCATGAGAAAAACATCAGCAGCATATGTCAGGTTAGCTAACATAAGAACGGCCTTTTGAAACTTGTGTAAGGAATCTTTCAGAACAGTATATACCACATATGTCAGACCTGGAGTATGCGGCTCCAGCATGGAGTCCATATCTAGTCAAGCATAAGACTAAACTGGAAAAGGTTCAAAGGTTTGCCACCAAACTAGTACCCGAGCTGAGAGGTATGAGCTACGAGGAGAGACTACGGAAATTAAACCTCACTTCGTTGGAAGACAGAAGAGTTAGGGGGGACATGATCACCACATTCAAGATTCTCAAGGGAATCAACAGGGTATATAAAGACAGGCTATTTAACGCACTAGGGGACACAGGTGGAAACTGAGTGCCAAAATGAGCCACAGAGATATTAGAAAGAACTTTTTTAGTGTCAGAGTGGTTGACAAATGGAATGCATTAGGAAATGATGTGGTGGAGGTTGACTCTATACACAGTTTCAAGTGTAGATATGATTGAGCCCGATAGGCTCAGGAACCTGTACACCTGTTGATTGACGGTTGAGAGGCGGGACCAAAGAGCCAGAGCTCAACCCCCGCAAACACAACTAGGTGAGTACACACATACATTCGAGTCGAGCCAGCCATGAAGGGAGGGTAGCGGGGGTCACGCGCTACGTTAAACGCCAATATTTTTGGGTTTATTAGGGCTACAGTGACAGATCACAGATGTAGGGGTATCACAAAGTGTATAACTGCCGCGAATAGGAAAGAAAATTATAATGCTATCGCTAGAACTTTGTGTTATGCAGTGAATTCACCAGACTGGCCACGTGGGAGGGCCAACGAGGCTTTGTTTACATATTGGGTCAAGTGATCAGTGGGACAGTAAATTGGTGAACTGTAACACAACGATACAGTGACTGACTCCAGAAATTTGTGTTGGATTGAGAAGAACCACCACCATCAATCTCCTGGATTAGTGAATCACCACGTGGGAGGCGACGACGGAGCACTTCGTCATCCAGCTATCGTAATTATTCACCTGGTTGTGTGAGCGGGAGGCTGACTGGTAGGTACTCCTCTCTGCTCAATTCTTCAGGTGTAAAGAGTGAGGTAAAATATTTTCAAATTCTTGTTCAGGATATCATCATTTTGTTGGATGTTCATTTTGGATATCATCATTTTGTTGGATGTTCATTTTGGGTAGAAGGTGACATTTATGGGACCCCCGTAACACACGCACGAACGCACAGGTACGTTTCCAAGCAGACACGCACGCACACGCAAAAACAAACACACACACGCGCACACAGTGGATTGAGCTACGAGCTACTGAGGATTGAGGATTGAGCTACGAGGAAAGGCTAAAGGAGCTGAACCTCACATCCCTGGAAAACAGAAGAGTAAGGGGAGACATGATAACCACCTACAAAATTCTCAGGGGAATTGACAGGGTGGACAAAGACAAACTCTTCAGCACGGGTGGGACACGAACAAGGGGACACAGGTGGAAACTTAGTACCCAGATGAGCCACAGAGACGTTAGAAAGAATTTTTTCAGTGTCAGAGTAGTTAATAAATGGAATGCACTAGGAAGTGATGTGGTGGAGGCTGACTCCATACACAGTTTCAAATGTAGATATGATAGAGCCCAATAGGCTCAGGAATCTGTACACCAGTTGATTGACAGTTGAGAGGCGGGACCAAAGAGCCAAAGCTCAACCCCCGCAAGCACAATTAGGTGAGTACAGTGTGTGTATGTCTCGCAGTGTGTAGGTAGCAGGGTGCTACATAGCATAGTCATATCGCTAGCGATAGTGCGAAGAAACCAAAGTGGAGCTAGTGGCATCACCGGTGCATAGTGTGGAGGACCGGGTGGAGCGACCTGACCTGAAGGCCAGGTGGGACAACCCACCTTGGAACTACCTGATTGTGTTTGTTGGGTGGTGACTGTGATCAGTAGTAAAGTAAATTAGTGAATTGTAACACAACGATACAGTGACTGACTCCAGAGTTTTGTGTAGACAGAAGAACCACCATCATTAATCTACTAGCACTTAGTGAATCACCAAGTGGAAGGCGACGACGGAGCACCGTCAACCATACATCATCATTACTCATCTAGTTGTGTGAGCGGAAAGGAAGACTGGTATGTACCCCTCTCTGGTTAATTAATCAGGTGTACAGTGCGAGGTAAAATATTATCAAATTCTAGTTCAGGATAGCATATATATTTAAAAAATCTCAAAGTGGCTCATTTTGGGTAGATGTGTTTGTTCTGTGTGTGGGTAAACGTGTGTTTAAGCAGACATATTTAAAATATCAAAGTGGCTCAATTTGGGTACCGGTTGACATTTTACGGGACCCCCGTAACACACGCACGCACACACACACACGCACGCATACATACGTTTGCAAGCACACACGCACCCACACGCAAAAACAAACACACGTACACGCACGCACTCACACATACGTCCAGTCAGGCTAGAAGGGATTAACACCTTTTGTGGAAAGGGGATAAAATCCTCACTCATAATCCACGCCCCTCTCTTACCCCTTCTCTTACCTTCTCTCTTATCTGCAATAATCTGCAGACAACCCCCATCCCACGCACACACACACACACACACGTTCTCTCTCTCTGTATCTCTCTCTCTCTCTCTCTCTCTCTCTCTCTCTCTCTCTCTCTCTCTCTCTCTCTCTCTCTCTCTCTCTCTCTCTCTCTCTCTCTCTCTCTCTCTCTCTCTCTCTCTCTCTCTCTCTCTCTCTCTCTCTCTCTCTCTCTCTTGCTCTCTCTTGTTCTCTCTCTCTTGCTCTCTCTCTCTCTCTCTCTCTTGCTCTCTTGCTCTCTCTAGCTCTCTCTCTCTTGCTCTATTGCTCTCTCTCTCTCTCTCTCTTGCTCTCTCTCTTGACAAGGGGCAAAATGGCAGGAGGACGCAACAGGGACAGCCAGAGTGACCAAACGAAGGAAATGTTAACCCAAGCTCTGGAGGAATTCAGGAAGGAGATGCAGGAAATGAGGATTACAATTAACAACCTGCAAAGTGAGCTGACATCAGCAAGGGAGGAGATCAAATACCTCACAGAGAAAAATAAAGAGACTGATCATCAGATTATCATCCAAAGGGAAGGTGGGAATGTTACATTGGAAGGAAATGCCTCTGTACCTGAAACATTTGCAGACATACTGAAAAAGAGCTCAGAAGCAATGGCCACAGTGAGGAAGGTAGCCATGCAAGCAGCTACATCACAGGAAGTAGCAAGGTGCACCACTCAGCTGCTGAAGAGAAAAAGATCAGTGGTAGTTATAGGCATCAAAGAACAGGTTAGGATCCAACAGACAAGAATGGAATAGCAAGGATAGAGAGGCAGTACATGGGCTACTAAAGGGGTTACAGATGGAAGGGGCTGAACAAAACATTGAGAAGGTTTTCAGGTTGGGCTGGTACAACAAGGACAGAAACCGACTTGTAAAGGTGGTGTTTACAAATGAAACCACGAAGGAGGATATTCTCGAAAGGAAGAGTCGTCTGCAGCATTTGGAGGGATACAAAAAAGTATTCCTGCAGAGGGACAAGACGAAGGAGGATAGAGCCAGGGTACCAGAGGCAAGGAGGAAGCGCAGGGAGAGACAAGCAAACCAGGAAATCACAGCCCCCAACACAACAGTCCCAAAGACAAGAAGGGAACCCAAAACCAGCATCCCAGCAACACCAGAGGGGAGGGCAACACCACCACCCCCCTCTGCATAGAAACCCTCCCTTCCCCTCGACCTACCTGCCCCAACCCAACCCTCCCTCCCCCCCTCACCCCATTCTGACCCTGTCACCCCTTCCCCATTCCCATCATGTCCCCCCTCCCACCTTCCCCCCCCTGTCTCCCCTCCCCTTTCATCCCATACCCTTCCTATCCCTCCTCTCCCCTCACCCTGTATCCTCCATGTCCCCCCTATCTCCTTAACACACACCCTACCTGTCCCCCCTTCCCTTAAACCACCACCCCCCACCCCAAAATCCTCTGAGACCCTGCAAACCACCTCACAGATCTTCTCATCCACGGAACAGCTTCCCACACCAGCAGAATGCTCGCCAAGAAAGGGACAAGAAAATGAACAAAAGAAAGTGAGCTTCAAGGCAATGTACACTAACATAGATGGGATTACAAATAAAACAAGTGAACTCAGAGAATGGGCACTAGAAGAAAACCCAGACATAATAGCACTAACAGAAACAAAGGTAACGAAAGCTATAACAAACGCAGTGTTTGCACAGGGCTACTATGTAGTGAGGAAAGAGAGAGAAGGGAAAGGAGGAGGTGGTGTAGCTTTGCTACTAAGAGAAGGTTGGAGTTTTGAAGAGATGGTAATTCAGAACTGTGAAGGTTTCAGTGACTACATATCAGGCACCATAGCAACTGGAGGACAGAAAATTATAGTAGTAGTCATATATAACCCCCACCTAATGACAGAAGACCCAGACAGGAATATGATAGAAACAACTTGGCTACCATCAATATAATAGAGAGAGCAGCTTCTGTGGCTAGCAGGAACGAATCCAGACTACTGATCATGGGAGACTTCAACCATGGGAAGATAGATTGGGGAACAGAGACCCACATGGAGGACCAGACACATGGAGAGCTAAGCTGCTGGATGTGGCAACAAGTAACTTTCTAAGTCAACACGTCAAGCGACCGACAAGAATGAGAGGAGGGGATGAACCAGCCTTGCTTGATCTGATATTTACCCTAAATGAGTCGGATATAAGGGAAGTTAAGTTGGAAGCCCCCTTGGGAATAAGTGATCATAGTGTATTGAGCTTTGAGTACCTGGTTGAGCTAGGAAATATCACCCCCAAAAAAGAACTGGGAAACAAAGGGCTGGCGTACCGAAAGGGAAACTATGAGGAGATGAATAAATTCCTAAGGGATATACATTGGGACACAGAACTCGGAACCAAGTCCGTACAAGACATGATAGACTATGTCACCCAAAAATGTCAGGAGGCTGTAAGCATGTGTGTCCCAGCCCGACAGGAAAAAAACAGAGAAGCAAAGGAAGAATCCGTGGTTTAATAGGGAATGTATG
>NC_091236.1:15917329-16022329 GCF_040958095.1 Procambarus clarkii
AGAGAGCAGCTTCAGTTGCTTGCAGGAATGGATCCAGACTCTTAATCATGAGCGATTTCAACCATGGAAAGATAGACTGGGAGAATGGGGACCCACATGGAGGTGAAGACACATGGAGATCTAAACTTTTCGAAGTGAGAACAAGGAACTTTCTGAGCCAATATGTCAAAGGGCCCAAGAATGAGAGGAAATGACGAACCAGATAGACTCGACCTGATTTTCACCTTAAGTGGCTCAGAAATAAGGGAAGTCAAATATGAAGCCCCCATAGGAATGAGTGACCACAGTGTACTGATATTTGACTATCTTATAGAAGTAGGGATAACCTATCCAAGGATGGGATTGGAAGGAAAAAGACTAAATTGCCAAAGAGGAAAATATGACGAGGTGAGGAACTTCCTAATGGGAATACCATGGGGAAACAGAACTCAGAGAAAAGACTGTACAGGATATGATGGAATATGTCACTCAGAAGTGTCAGGAGGCTGCAGACAGGTTTATCCCAGTCCAAAAAGTGAAAAATGAAAAGCAACAGAAGAATATGTGGTTCAACCAGGAATGTGTAGCAGCGAAGCAATTGAATAAAAGAACATGGCGAAACTACAGGAACAACAGAACACCAGAGAGCAGGGAGAAATACCAGAGGGCCAGAAATGAGTACATCAGAGTGAGGAGAGAAGCAGAGAGGCAGAATGAAAATGACATGGCGAGTAAAGCTAAGACCCAACCAAAACTGCTCCACAGCCACATCAGGAGGAAAACAGCAGTGAAGGAACAAGTGATGAAACTGAGGGAAAGGGAGAACAGATACACAGAGAACGATAAAGAGGTGTGTGAAGAACTCAACAGGAGATTCTAGGAGGTCTTCACAATAGAAGAAGGAGAGGTCCCTGCACTAAATGAGGAGGCAAACCGAACAACCTTGGAGGAAATTTACCTCACTAGTGATGACGTCAAAAGGAATCTGTTGGAGCTGAATGTGTCAAAGGCACTAAGGCCTGACAGAATCTCACCGTGGATTCTAAAAGAAGGTGCAGAAGCACTAAGTGTGCCACTCTCTATGGTGTATAGCAGGTCACTGGGAACGGGAGACCTTCCGGAAAGCTGGAAGACAGCTAATGCAGTCCCAATTTACAAAAAGGGTGACAAGCAAGAGGCACTGAACTACAGGCCAGTTTCCCTAACTTGTATACCATGCAAGGTGATGGAGAAGATTGTGAGGAAAAGGCTCGTAGAGCATCTGGAGGGAAACAGCTTTGTAACACACCACCAACATGGGTTCAGAGATGGTAAATAGTGCCTCACAGGCCTAATAGAATTCTATGACCAAGCAAAACAAATTAGGTAGGAAAGAGAAGGGTGGGTAGACTGCATTTTCTTGGACAGTCAGAAAGCCTTTGACACAGTACCTCACAAAAGGCTGTTACAAAAGTTGGAGCAGCAGGCAGGAGTAAAAGGTAAGGTGCTCCAGTGGATAAGGGAGTATCAAAGCAATAGGAAACAGCGAGTAACGGTGAGGGGGGGAGGCCTCAGAGTGGCGAGATGTCACCAGCGGAGGAGTCCCACAGGGCTCTGTACTCGGCCCATCCTGTTTCTAGTACTTGTAAACGACCTTCCTGAGGGTATAGACTCATTCCTCTCAATGTTTGAAGACGATGGAAAAATTATGAGAAGAATCAAAACAGATGAAAATAGACAGAGACTACAGGACGACCTGGACAAACTGGAGGAATGGTCTAAAAAATGGCTGCTAAAATTCTACTCTTGAAAGTGTAAAGTAATGAAATTAGGCGAAGGGAGCAGAAGGCTGAACACAAGGTACCATCTGGGAGGTGAAATCCTACAAGAGTCAAATAGAGAGAAAGATCTGGGGGTCGATATCACGCCGAACCTGTCCTCAGTGGCCCACATCAAAAGGATATCATCAGCGGCATATGCTAGACTGGCCAATATAAGAACTGCCTTTAGAAACTTGTGTAAGGAATCGATCAGGACCCTGTATACCACTTATGTAAGACCAATCCTGGATTATGCAGCTCCAGCCTGGAGTCCATACCTAGTTAAACACAAGACGAAGTTAGAGAAGATTCAGAGGTATGCCACCAGACTAGTCCCGGAACTGAGAGGAATGAGTTACGAGGAAAGGCTAAGGGAACTGAACCTCACATCCCTGGAAAACAGAAGAGTAAGGGGAGACATGATAACCACCTACAAAAATCTCTGGGGAATTGACAGGGTTGACAAAGACAAGCTCTTTAGTGCGGGTGGAACACGAACATGGGGACACAGGTGGAAACTTAGTACCCAGATGAGCCACAGAGACGTTAGAAATTTTTTTTTTAGTGTCAGAGTAGTTAATAAATGGAATGCTCTAGAAAGTGATGTGGTGGAGACAGACTCCATACACAGTTTCAAATGAAGATATGATAGAGCCCAGTAGGCTCAGGAATCTGTACACCTGTTGATTTGACAGTTGAGAGGCGGGACCAAAGAGCCAAAGGTTAACCCCCGCAAGCACAATTAGGTGAGTATCTAACAGGAAAGATCCAGAAAATAATGGTAAAGGGCGAGAAGTCGGACCGGCGAACAGTAATGAGTGGAGTACCTCAAGGGTCGGTGCTGGGACTGATTCTGTTTCTAAATTACGTAAATGACATGTTTACAGGAGTAGAATCTTTCATGTCGATGTTCGCAGATGCCCCAAAATTACTGAGAAGAGTTATGACAGATGAGGATTATAGATTCCTCTAAGAGGACTTGAACAGGTTGCAGGGATGGTCAGAGAAGTGGTTACTGGAGTTCAACACGAGCAAATGTAAAGTTATGGAATTGGGATTATGTGATAGGAGAACAAAGAGACAGTACAAAAGTGAAGGGGAAGTGCCTACCTATGACGATTCGAGAATGAGACCAGGGAGTGGATGTAACACCTAATCTAACTCCTGAGGCACATATATAAAGGATAACAACAGCAGCATACTCTGCACTGGCAAAAGTTATTCAGAAACCTAAGTGAGGAGGCTTTTAGGGTACTTTACACTGCCTACGTGACATTAATGACACTATGTAAAAGACACATCTAACACTTTATGTAGGGCATACGTAAATCTGTGTATCTATGTATTTACGTATGTAGGTTAGCTTAGCATTTTAAAAGCACCGAATCACCTTCTGTGGTTGAGTGTTCAATAAACCCTTGAAGTGTATGTTTAACACTTCTCTAACCCTGTCCATGGAGGACAGAAGAAAATGTATATATGCTGGTTAGCATTGTAAATGTGTGGCCACGTCTGTGGTAGAAAAAAAAAAAAAAAAAAAAAAAAAACCTGCCTACGTGAGACCAGTCTTGAAGTATGCTCCACAATCATTGAGTCCCCACCTGAAGAAACACAAGGAAACTGGAAAAGTTTGAAACGAGGCTCATCCCAGAGCTACTAGGGATGGGCTATGTCCCAGAACTGAGAGGAATGAACAACGAGGAAAGGCTAAAGGAGGTGAACCTCGCGTCCCTGGAAAACAGAAGAGTAAGGGGAGACATGATAACCACCTACAAAATTCTCTGGGGAATTGACAGGCTCAGGAATCTGTACACCAGTTGATTGACAGTTGAGAGGCGGGACCAAAGAGATAAAGCTCAACCCCCACAAGCACAATTAGGTGAGTACAATTAGGTGAGTATACACACACACACACACACACACACACCTAGAGTTTAACCCAACCAAAATGTAATGTAATGAAGATAGGTGTAGGGAGCAGGAGGCCAGATACAAGGTATCATCTGGGAGAGGAAATTCTTCAGGAGTCAGAGAAGGAAAAAGACTTGGGGGTTGATATCATGCCAGACCTGTCTCCTGCAGCACATATCAAGCGGATAACATCAGCGGCATATGCCAGGCTGGCCAACATACGAACGGCATTCAGAAACTTGTGTAAAGAATCATTCAGAACTTTGTATACCACATATGTCAGGCCAATCCTGGAGTATGCAACCCCAGCATGGAGTCCATATCTAGTCAAGGATAAGACTAAACTGGAAAAGGTTCAAAGCTTTGCCACCAGACTAGTACCCGAGCTGAGATGTATGAGCTACGAGGAGAGACTACGGGAATTAAACCTCACTTCGCTAGAAGACAGAAGAGTTAGGGCGGACATGATCACCACATTCAAGATTCTGAAGGGAATTGATATGGTAGATAAAGACAGTCTATTTAACACAAGGGGAACACGCACAAGGGGACACAGGTGGAAACTAAGTGCCCAAATGAGCCACAGAGATATTAGAAAGAACTTTTTTATACCGATGACAACAAAGAAATGAGCGAGTTACTGAGGAAGCAATACGACTCTGTTTTCAGCGAGCCATTAAACACACTAAAGATTGATAACCCAAATGAATTTTTCATGGATATGATACCAACATCAAATCATATATCAGACGTCACCCTATCCCCACTGGATTTTGAAGAAGCCATAAACAGTATGCCTATGCACTCTGCACCAGGCCCGGATTCTTGGAACTCCATATTCATAAAGAACTGTAAAAAAACACTATCGCAGGCCCTCCACATTCTGTTGAGACAAAGCCTAGATACTGGCGTTATTCCTGATATACTAAAAACAGCAGAGATAGCACCACTTCATAAAGGAGGAAATAAGGCAGAGGCAAAAAATTACAGACCGATAGCACTAACATCGCACATCATAACAATTTTTGAGAGAGTGCTAAGAAGTAAGATCACAAAATACATGGAATCACAGCAACTCCATAACCCCGGACAACTTGGTTTCAGAACAGGGCGCTCTTGCCTGTCGCAGTTGCTGGACCACTTTGATATGGCATTAGATGCTATGAAAGACAAACAAAACGCTGATGTAATTTACACAGATTTCGCAAAAGCTTTTGATAAATGTGACCATGGTGTTATTGCACACAAAATGCGTTCAAAAGGAATTACCGGAAAAATATGCAGATGGATCTACAATTTCCTGACCAACAGAACCCAATGTGTAATAGTCAACAAAATAAAATCCAGCCCATCAACCGTGAAGAGCTCAGTCCCCCAGGGTACTGTGCTTGCTCCAGTACTTTTTCTCATCCTCTATCGGACATAGACAAGAACACAACCTATAGCACTGTATCATCCTTTGCAGATGACACTAGGATCTTCATGAGAGTTGGCAACATAGAGGACACGGCGAACCTCCAGTCAGATGTAGATCAGGTCTTTCTATGGGCTACAGAAAATAATATGGTGTTTAACGAGGATAAGTTCCAGCTCATGCGCTACGGAAAAAATGAAAATATAAAAACGGAAACCACGTACAAAACTCAGGCAAAGCATAACATAGAACGAAAAGGCAATGTAAAGGATCTGGGTGTACTCATGTCGGAAGACCTTACCTTTAAAGAACACAATAAAGTAGCAGTCACAACTGCAAGAAAAATGACACGTTGGATAACAAGAACTTTTCACACTAGAGATGCTATACCGATGATGATACTTTTCAAAACGCTTGTGCTCTCTAGAGTGGAGTACTGCTGCACAATGACTGCACCTTTCAAATCTGTAGAAATTGCTGACCTGGAGAGCGTGCAGAGATCCTTTACTGCTAGAATCCACTCAGTAAAACATCTAAATTATTGGGACCGACTAAAGAGCCTAAAACTGTACTCCCTTGTGCGCAGGCGGGAGAGGTACATAATAATTTACACGTTGAAAATATTAAAGGGGCTGGTCCCAAACCTGCACACAGAAATAACATCACATGAGACCAGAAGACATGGCAGGATATGCAGAATACCCCCGTTGAAAAACAAAGGTGCAACAGGTACTCTGAGAGAGAACTCTATCAACATCAGAGGTCCGAGACTGTTCAACACGCTTCCACTACACATAAGGGGCATAACTGGCCGACCCCTCACAGTGTTCAAGAGAGAACTGGATAAGCACCTCCAAAGGATACCTGATCAACCAGGCTGTGACTCATACGTCAGGCTGCGAGCAGCCGCGTCCAACAGCCTGGTTGATCAGTCCGGCAACCAGGAGGCCTGGTCAACGACCGGGCCGCGGGGACGCTAAGCCCCGGAAGCACCTCAAGGTAACCTCAAGGTAAGGTAGTGTCAGAGTGGTTGACAAATGGAATGCATTAGGAAGTGATGTGGTGGAGGCTGACTCCATACACAGTTTCAAGTGTAGATATGATAGAGCCCAATAGGCTCAGGAATCTGTACATCTGTTGATTGACGGTTGAGAGGCGGGACCAAAGAGCCAGAGCTCAGCCCCCTCAAACGCAACTAGGTGAGTAACTAGGTCAGTACCTGATTGAAGAAGGTTATTGAACTCGAGGAGGGACTCTGAAAGCGAACGGTTAGCATACCGAAAGGGAAACTATGAGGAGATAAGAAAATTCATAACAGATATAGCATGGGAAACAGAGCTCAGGGAAAAGACGGCCCAAAATATGATGGACTACATAACGCAGAAGTGCAAGGACGCAGCAAACAAATTTGTCCCAGCCCAAAAGGAAAACAGTGGAATGAAGATGAGAAAATCATGGTTTAATCAGAGATGTAGGCTAGCTAAGCAGCAAAGTAAAAGGGCATGGAGAAACTACAGGAATAACAGGACACTGGAGAGCAGAGAAAGGTACCAGCGTGCCAGGAATGAATATGTCAGGATGAGAAGAGAGGCAGAAAGACAATACTAAAATGACATCGCAAGCAAGGCAAAGACTCAGCCTAAATTGCTGCATAGCAACATCAGGAGAAAAACAACAGTAAAGGAACAGGTCATGAAATTAAGGATAGAGGCAGAAGGATTCACTACAAACGACAAGGAAGTGTGTGAGGAACTGAATAAGAAATTCCAGGAGGTCTTCACCTTAGAGTAAGGAGAAATCCCAGATATAAGAGAGGGAATAGCTAACCAGGAACCACTGGAAGAGTTTGAGATTACCAGCGGAGAAGTAAGGAAGTGTTTATTAGAGTTAGATGTGACAAAGGCTATAGGCCCAGATGGAATCTTCCCCTGGATACTATAGGAAGGATCAGAAGAACTATGCCTGCAACTCTCCATAGTGTATAACAAATCACTGGCAACAGGGGAACTGCCAGAAATTTGGAAAGCAGCTAACGTAGTCTCGATATACAAGAAAGGGGATAGACAGGAGGCACTGAATTACAGGTCAGTGTCCCTAACCTGCATACCATGCAAGCTGATGGAGAAGATTGTGTGAAGAAAGCTAGTGGAACACCTGGAGCGAAAGAACTTTGTAACACAGCATCAACATGGGTTCAGGGATGGCAGGTCCTGCCTCACAGGGTTACTTGAATTCTACGACCAGGCAACAAAAATAAGGCAAGAAAGAGAAGGGTGGGAAGACTGCATATTTTTGGATTGTCAGAAAGCCTTTGATACAGTGCCACACAAGAGGCTAGTGAAAAAACTGGAGATGCAGGCTGGAGTGAAAGGGAAGGTACTCCATTGGATAAAGGAGTACCTAAGCAACAGGAGACAACGAGTCTGTGTGAGGGGTGAGGTCTCAGATTGGCGAGACTTTACGAGTGGAGTCCCACAGGGGTCAGTCCCTGGGCCTATACTATATCTGATATAAGTAAATGATCTCCCAAAGGGTATAGAATCGTTTCTCTCAATGTTTACCGATGATGCAAAAATTATGAGGAGTATTGAAACTGAGGACGATAATAGGAGGCTACAAGATGACCTAGACAGACTGAGTGAATGGTCCAAGAAATGGCTGTTGATTGAAGTTTAACCCGAGTAAATGCAAAGTAATGAAACTAGGCAGTGGAAACCGTAGGCCAGACACAGGATACAGAATAGGAGATGAAGTACTTAATGAAACGGACAGAGAGAAAGATCTAGGAGTTGATATCACACCAAACCTGGCTCCTGAAACCCACATAAAAAGAATAACGTCTGCGGCATATGCGAGGCTGGCTAACATCAGAACAGCGTTCAGGAACCTGTGTAAGGAATCATTCAGAATCTTGTACACCACATATGTAAGACCAATCCTGGAGCATGCGACCCCAGCATGGCGCCCGTACCTTGTCAAGCACAAGACGAAGCTGGAAAAAGTCCAAAGGTATGCCACTAGACTAGTCCCAGAACTAAGAGGCATGAGTTACGAGCAAAGGCTGCGGGAAATGCACCTTACGACACTGGAAGTCAGACGAGTAAGGGGAGACATGATCACAACCTACAAAATCCTCAGAGGAATCGAATGTGTAAACAAGGATAAACTATTCAACGCTGGTGGGACGCGAACAAGGGGACACAGGTGGAAACTGAGTACCCACATGAGCCACAGAGACGTTAGAAGGAACTTTTTCAGTGTCAGAGTAGTTAACGAATGGAATGCATTAGGCAGTGATGTGGTGAAGGCTGACTCCATACACAGTTTCAAATGTAGATATGATAGAGCCCAGTAGGTTCAGGAATCTGTACACCAGTTGATTGACGGTTGAGAGGCGGGACCAAAGAGCCAAAGCTCAACCCCCGCAAGCACAAATAGGTGAGTACAAATAGGTGAGTACACACACACACATACCAAACACACACAAAAACTCACAAACACACCAAACACAACCCTACAAAACAATCACACACACACACACACACACACACACACACACACACACACACACACACACACACACACACACACACACACACACACACACACACACACACACACACACACACACACACACACACACACACACACACACACACACACACACACACACACACACACACACACACAAACACACACACACACACACACACACACACACACACACACACACACACACACACACACACACACACACACACACACACACACACACTGATAGATTTGATATTTACCAGAAAGGAGGAAGAAATATTTGACATTCAGTACCTTCCTCCCTTGGGTAAAAGTGATCATGTCTTTTTGGGAATAAAGTATGCAATGCGTTATTATCTGGAAGAAAATATGAAGGTTGATGCAATTGAAAAACCTGACTTTAGGAGAGGACATTATGGCAGCCTTAGAAAAAATTTTAGTGAGTATAATTGGACAGACTTTTTGCTAGGCAATGAAGTGAATGAGATGTATGTCAAGTTTTGTGAAATATATGATAAAGGCACAAAAAAATTATACCAAAACAGAGATGCAGAACTAGGAAACAGGATTGGTTCAACAAAAAGTGCGAGAGAGCCAGAGACCAAAAGAAACAAAAATGGAATCAATACAGGAAGAGGCCAAACCCACAAACATACCAGCGATACAAAGATGCGAGAAACAACTACACGGCAGTGTGGAGAGAGGCAGAAAGAAATTTTGAAAAAGGGATTGCAGACAAATGTAAAACACAACCAGGTCTATTCTATAAATTCATGAACAAGAAATTGCAGGTAAAGGATAATATTTAGAGGTTGAAAGTGGGAAATAGATTCACGGAAAATGAAAAGGAAACGTGTGAAACATTAAACGAAAAGTTCCAAAGAGTGTTTGTACAAAATGAAATCTTCAGGGAACCAGATACAATAAGGATTCCAGAGAACAACATAGAGCACATATAGGTGTCTTGAGACGAAGTGGAAAAAATGCTCAAGGAGCTAAATAAGAACAAAGCATTTGGTCCAGATGGAGTTTCACCATGGGTTCTGAGAGAATGTGCACCTGAGCTCAGCATTCCACTTCAACTGATTTTTCAGGCATCCCTGTTTACAGGAGTTGTAGCTAATGTGTGCAAAAAGGTTAACATAGTTCCAATCTACAAAAGTGGAAGCTGGGAAGACCCCCTTAATTATAGACCGGTATCATTGACAAGTGTAATAGTCAAAATATTGGAAAAAATAATTAAAACTAAATGGGTAGAACACTTGGAGAGAAATGATATAATATCAGACAGACAGTATGGTATTCAATCTGGAAGGTCCTGTGTATCGAATTTACTCAGTTTCTATGATCGAGCAACAGAGATATTACAGGAAAGAGATGGTTGGGTTGACTGCATCTATCTGGACCTGAAAAAGGCTTTCGACAGAGTTCCACATAAGAGGTTGTTCTGGAAACTGGAAAATATTGGAGGGGTGACAGGTAAGCTTCTAACATGGATGAAATATTTTCTGACTGATAGAAAAATGAGGGCAGTGATCAGAGGCAATGTATCGGACTGGAGAAATGTCACAAGTGGAGTACCACAGGGTACAGTTCTTGCACCAGTGATGTTTATTGTCTACATCAGGGGTCTCCAAACTATGGCCCGCGGGCCACATCCGGCCCGCAACATAATTTCATCCGGCCCTCCAAACAAATCCCTGTGTGGTGGCCTTGAAAAAATAATTATCGTACGAATGGCATCGCAGAATTATTCAAAGCTGGGGCTGCTGACTGGTGGCGCTCAACCCGAGTCAGTTTTCCTCTCTCTCGATAGTGTGACGCACAGATACTAATACTGGTAGGTATGTGTTGTGCATTACAACCAATCAGTTGTGTATAACTGTATATTGTGGGGATGGAGGGCGAGTGGGGCTTCGCTGCTTCCGTTTCAGGGAGCACAAACACTGTACAATATTCTTTTCTCTGTACTTTGACAATGCCTTTATCTTAGTTATACAAAATAGCAATAATACTATTGTAGCCAAAAATATTGCATGTTTAAAATAGTTAAAATGGTAACCATTAAGTTTATCAACGAAAGCTGTTGCCATAATATTTACCACTTTATAATAATATGCTATGCTTTTTAACACCACATACAAGCTGTTTTTTCCTGTAGAATTTATTTCATTTATTTTACCCTTATGTTTTCAGATATGGAAAAGATAAAGAAAAGAAAAGTGGACAGTGAGTGCCGTCGGTTCAATGACGAATGGAAGATAAAGTACTTTTTTGTGATAGCAAATGATAAAGCTTTATGCATAATATGTAGAGACAGTGTTGCTGTTCTGAAGGAATACAATATTCGTCGGCACTATGAATCTAAACATGGCTCAAGTTATTCTCACATCACAGGAGCAGAACGCACTAAAAAGTTTGAATCATTTCAGCACAGTCTGCATTCTCAACAAGCTGTTTTCAGTAAGAAAAAATCTGAAAATGAAACTTCAACTAGAGCCAGTTACAAAGTTGCCTATGTGTTGGCTAAAAAGGGAAAACCTTTCACTGATGGTAGTATCATAAAAGAGTGTATAGTAGAAGCAGCAGGAGAGGTATGTCCAGAAAAAGTAAACCTCTTCAAAATGATAAGTCTTGGGTCAAATACTGTTGCTCGTAGAATTGAAGATTTAGGAGGCGACATAATTCGGCAAATAAAGGAAAAAACAAAAAGATTTTGTTGGTATTCTCTTGCGTTGGATGAATCAACTGATGTGTGTGATACTTCTCAGCTCTTAGTATTCATTCGTGGTGTTGATAGTGAATTTAATGTGAGCCAAGAATTAGCATCAGTTCACAGCATGCACACCACAACAACTGGAGAGGACATTTTCAATGAAGTAAGTAAAACTATGACAGAATATAACCTGGAATGGAAACAAGTGCAGTGTGTGACAATTGATGGAGGAAAGAATATGTCTGGGACAAAGAAGGGTTTGGTTGGGCAAATTACAACAGCTTGTGAGGTTGGAGGATTCTCAAAACCCATTTTTCTGCATTGCCTTATCCATCAACAAGCATTGTGCCTAAAATATGTTGATATGTCTTGTGTCATGAAACCTGTTGTTTCTGTGGTTAATTTCATTAGATCTCATGCACTCAACCATCGCCAGTTCCGTGATTTCTTGAAAGAAATTGATGCGGAGTTTGTTAACTTGCCTTATTATACAGCAGTTAGATGGCTTAGTTGTGAAAAGGTTTTGCTGCATTTCTTTGAGCTCAGATTAGAAATTGATTTATTTCTCACAGAGAAAAATAACCCTCAGCCATTATTATCAGAATGTGAATGGATTTGGAAATTGGCATTTTTTGCAGATATGACAGGTCATATGAATAACTTGAATCTGAAATTGCAAGGCAAAACAAATTTGATCAGTGACTACTTTGTTCATGTCAAGGCATTCAGAGTAAAAATTGCGCTACTTGAAGGCCAGGTGAAGGTTAAGAATTTTGCTCATTTTCCATGTTGTGACAAATTTCATGCAGAAAGTAAAGTTGAATTTCCTTTTTCATTTGCAAATAAAATAATTTCAGATTTAAAAAAACAGTTTCAGAAGCGATTTGCTGACCTTGATGCCAAAGCAAATGAAATCAGGCTCTTTCATAATCCAATTGACTGCAATGCTGAAAATCTTCCAACTCAATTTCAAATGGAAATTATTGATCTCCAGGCAGATGACAGACTGAAAGATAAGTATAGAGAAGGAAATCTGATTGAGTTTTATAAATGCCTGCAGCCAGATCAGTTTCCAAATTTGATAAAGTTTGCTTGTAGTTTTGTGTCCATTTTTGGTTCAACATACTTGTGTGAACAAACTTTTTCCAAAATGAAGTATGTGAAATCTAACTATCGAGCAAATTTGTCTGATGATCACTTGAAATAAATTCTTACAATTCGCTCATCTAATCTGGAACCTGTTTTTAATGAAATTTTGAAGTCAAAACGACAGTATCATTCGTCACACTAATTTGGTTGCATAAAACTAAAGGCAGGAATCTATTTAGTTTACCCTGATTTTTTCCAAAAAGATATGTTTTAATTTTTCCATGTTTATACTTTAATATTTGAGGAAATTAAATTACTGGCACTGATTTGTTTTTTGTTTGTTTTCATTTTTTATTCCTCCGGCCCGCATAAATATGGGAAATATATAATGTGGCCCTTACATTGAAAAGTTTGGAGACCCCTGGTCTACATATATGATCTACCAGTTGGTATACAGAATTATATGAACATGTTTGCTAATGATGCTAAGATAATAGGAAGGATAAGAAACTTAGATGATTGTCATGCCCTTCAAGATGACCTGGACACAATAAGTATATGGAGCATCACTGGGCAAATGGAATTTAATGTTAATAAATGCCATGTTATGGAATGTGGAATAGGAGAACATAGACCTCACACAACCTATATATTATGTGAGAAATCTTTAAGGAATTCTGATAAAGAAAGATATCTAGGGGTGGTTCTAGAGAGAAAACTATCACCTAAGGACCACATAAAGAATAGTGTGCGAGGAGCCTATGCCACGCTTTCTAACTTCAGAATTGCTTTTAAATACATGGATGGCGATATACTAAAGAAATTGTTCACGACTTTTGTTAGGCCAAAGCTAGAATATGCAGCGGTTGTGTGGTGCCCATATCTTAAGAAGCACATCAACAAGCTGGAAAAGGTGCAAAGACATGCTACTAAGTGGCTCCCAGAACTGAAGGGCAAGAGCTACGAGGAGAGGTTAGAGGCATTAAATATGCCAAAACTAGAAGACAGAAGAAAAAGGGGTGATATGATCACTACATACAAAATAGTAACAAGAATTGAAAAAATCGATAAGGAAGATTTCCTGAGACCTGGAACTTTAAGAACAAGAGGTCATAGATTTAAACTAGCTAAACACAGATGCCGAAGAAATATAAGAAAATTCACTTTCGCAAACAGAGTGGTAGACGGTTGGAACAAGTTAGGTGAGAAGGTGGTGGAGGCCAAGACAGTCAGTAGTTTCAAAGCGTTATATGACAAAGAGTGCTGGGAAGACGGGACACACGAGCGTAGCTCTCAACCTGTAACTACACTTAGGTATTTACTTAGGTAATTACCAGACATCGGCAGACTGCACACACACTAGTGTGAGGTCAGTGTGTAGTGATATTAAAAAGAGTAACACAAGGCATAGGCAATAGCAGTTTAGTGGCAGTGTCGGATTGTGCTAAGTAGACAATTACAATAGGAGTACGACATCCATGCTACGAGGGAGGAAACTTGGAGTCTGGCAGCGGTGTGGTCAACAACAACTACAATGCTTCATACGCACCTAGTGTGCTCTGGGGATTGAGAAGGCAGGTAAGTGTCTCATGTGTCAATTAACGGTGTACAGTACATTTAGTATATCAATTAGTCTTGGACATAAGCTATGAAAACGTAAAACATCTAAAAATATACTGATCATGTGGGTATTACTTTATCACACCTAAGTGCCATAAGATCACACCATCATCCCCCCCCCTCCCTCCCCCTCAACATACACCACCCACCACACAAACACACACACTTAATTTCTCTCTCTCCCTCACTCAACCACACTCTCCTCTCTCTCTTCATCCCTCCCTCACTCCCTTCCTCCCTTTTCCTCACATCATTCCTCTCCCCCCCTACATCTTTCCTCCCTCCCGCCATCGGCTAACCCCCCTCTGTACCACCCCCCTCACACCACACACACACACACACACACACACACACACACACACACACACACACACACACACACACACACACACACACACACACACACACACACACACACACACACACACACACACACACACACACACACACACACACATACACACACACATACACACACACAGGGGGGGCCTCGTAGCCTGGTGGATAGCGCGCAGGACTCGTAATTCTGTGGCGCGGGTTCGATTCCCGCACGAGGCAGAAACAAATGGGCAAAGTTTCTTTCACCCTAAGTGCCCCTGTTACCTAGCAGTAAATAGGTACCTGGGAGTTAGTCAGCTGTCACGGGCTGCTTCCTGGTGTGTGTGTGTGTGCTGTGGAGAAAAAAAAAATAGTAGTTAGTAAACAGTTGATTGAGAGTTGAGAGGCGGGCCGAAAGAGCAAAGCTCAACCCCCGCAAAACACAACTAGTAAACACACACACACACACACACAGGAAAAAACAGAAGCAAATGAAGAATCCGTGGTTTAATAGGGAATGTATAAAAGCAAAGGAGCTGAACAAAAGGGCATGGAGGAACTTCCGTAATAACATAACACCAGAAAGTAGAGAGAGATACCAGAGAACCAGGAACGAGTATGTCAGTGTGAGAGGAGCAGCTGAGAAAAGGTATGAAAATGATATAGCTAATAAAGACAAGACTGAACCAAAGCTACTACATAGTCACATCAGGAGGTAGACAACAGTGAAGGAACAGGTGATGAAACTTAGGGTGCGCGAGGACAGGCACACAGAGAATGATAAAGAGGTGTGTGAAGAACTCAACAAATGGTTCCAGGTCTTTACAATAGAACAGGGAGATGTCACAGCGCTAGAAGAGGTGGCAGCAAACCAGGTGACCTTGGATAGGTTCGAAATTACAAGAGATGAGGTCAAGAAGCACCTATTGGAGCTGGATGTGAGAAAAGCTGTTGGGCCGGACGGAATCTCACCATGGGTATTGAAAGAGTGTGCAGGAGCACTTTGCTTGCCACTCTCCATAGTGTATAGTAGGTCACTGGAAACGGGGGACCTACCAGAAATATGGAAGACTGCTAATGTGGTCCCAATATACAAAAAGGGCGACAGGCAAGAGGCACTGAACTACAGGCCAGTGTCCATGACTTGTATACCATGCAAGGTGATAGAGAAGATCGTGAGAAAAAACCTAATAACATAACTGGAGAGGTTATCTTAAGGTTATCTTGAGATTATTTTGGGGCTTTAGTGTCCCCACGGCCCGGTCCTCGACCAGGCCTCCACCCCCAGGAAGCAGCCCGTGACAGCTGACTAACACCCAGGTACCTATTTACTGCTAGGTAACAGGGGCATAGGGTGAAAGAAACTCTGCCCAATGTTTCTTGCCGGCGCCCGGGATCGAACCCGGGACCACAGGATCACAAGTCCAGTGTGCTGTCCGCTCGGCCGACCGACTCCCTAAAAGAGAGCAGGGACTTTGTGACAAATCGCCAACATGGGTTCAGGGAAGGTAAATCTTGCTTGTTAGGCTTAATAGAATTCTACGACCAGGTGACAAACGTTAAGCAAGAAAGAGAAGGCTGGGCAGACTGCATTTTCTTGGATTGTCAGAAAGCCTTTGACACAGTACCAAGGGGAGTGAGGGCTGAGTGAGCATTTGAATGGGGGGCAGGGTGGGTGAGGGGTAAGGAGGGTTTCTATGCAGAGGAAGGTGGTGGTGTTGCCCTCTGCTGGTGTTGCTGGGATTCTTGTTGTAGGTTCTTCTCTTGTTTCTGGAACTGTTGTGTTTAGAGCTGTGATTTCTTTGTTTACTCCTCTCTCCCTGCACTTCTTCCTTGCTTCTGTCACCATGGCTCTCTCCTCCTTCATTCTGTCCCTCTGGAGAAATACAGAGGGAAATACTTTTTTGTATTCCTCCAGAGGAATTTTGTATTGCACACATTGTATTGAGTGTGTGTATGTTTGTGTGTGTGTGTGCATACTCACCTAATTGTGCTTGCAGGGGTTGAGCTCTGGCTCTTTGGTCCTCCCTCTCAACCGTCAATCAACTATGTACAGATTCCTGAGCCTACTGGGCTCTATCATATCTACATTTGAATCTGTGTATGGAGTCAGCCTCCACCACATCACTGCCTAAATGTTTGTATTCACCTAGTTGTATTTGCAGGGGTTGAACACTACTCTTTCGGCCCGCCTCTCAACTGTCAATCAACCGTTACAAACTACAATTCCCACCCCCTCACACACACACAGGAAGCAGCCCGTGACAGCTGACTAACTCCCAGGTACCTATTTACTGCTAGGTAACAGGGGCAACAGGGTGAAAGAAACTTTGCCCATTGTTTTCCTGCCGGCTGCCGGGATCGAACCCTGGTCCCTAGGTCCACAAGTCAAGAGCGCTCTCCACTGAGCCAGCCAGCCCCCCTGGCTGGCTTTGAAGTCGCTGTGTAGTAGTCACTGTGTAGTCGCTTTGTAGTTGTTGTAGTAACAAAGTTGTGTGTGTGTGTGTGTACTCACCTAATTTTGCTTGCGGGGGTTGAGCTTTGGCTCTTTGGGCCCGCCTCTCTACTGTCAATCAACTGATGTACAGATTCCTTAGCCTACTGGGCTCTATCATATCTACATTTAAAACTGTGTATGGAGAAAGTCTCCTCCACATCTCTTCCTAATGCATTCCACCTGTTAACTACTCTGACACTGAAGAAGTTCTTTCTAACGTCCCTGTGGCTCATTTGGGTATTCAGTTTCCACCTGTGTCCCCTTGTTCACGTACCGCCAGTGTTGAATAGTTTACCTTTGTTTACCCTATCAATTCCCCTGAGGATTTTGTAGGTAGTGATCATGTCTCCCCTCACTCTTCTGTCTCCCAGTGTCGTAAGGTGCATTTCCCGCAGTTGTTCCTCATATCTCATGCCTCTTAGTTCTGGGACCAGTCTAATGGCATACCTCTGACGTTTTTCCAGCTTCGTCTTGTGTTTGGCAAGGTACGGGCTCCATGCTGGGGCCGCATACTCCAGGATTGGTCATATGTATGGGGTGTACAAGATTCTAAACGATTCCTTACACAGGTTCCTGAAGGCTGTTCTGATGTTAACCAGCTTTGAATATGCCGCAGACGTAATTATTTTTATGTGGGCTTCAGGAGACAGGTTTGGTGTGATGTCAATTCATACATCTGTGTCTTTCTCCATTTCATTAAGTACTTCATCTCATATTCTGTATCTTGTGTCTGGCCTCCTGTTTCCACCGCCTAGTTTCATTACTTTGCATTTACTCGGGTTAAACTTTAACAGCCATTTGTTTGACTATTCACTCAGTCTGTCTAGGTCGTCCTATACCCACATACTATCATCCCTGGTTTCAATCCTCCTCATAATTGGTTTCAGGAGGATTGCACACACACACACAGGAGGATACACACAGCACAGGAGGACACACACACATATTGTGTGTGTGTGTGTGTGTGTGTGTGTGTGTGTGTGTGTGTGTGTGTGTGTGTGTGTGTGTGTGTGTGTGTGTGTGTGTGTGTGTGTGTGTGTGTGTGTGTGTGTGTGTGTGTGTGTGTGTGCGTGTTTGTGTGTGTGTGTGTGTGTGTGTGTGTGTGTGTGTGTGTGTGTGTGTGTGTGTGTGTGTGTGTGTGTGTGTGTGTGTGTGTGTGTGTGTGTGTGTGTGTGTGTGTGTGTGTGTGTGTGTGTGTGTGTGTGTGTGTGTGTGTGTGTGCGTGTGTGTGTGCGTGTGTGTGTGCGTGTGTGTGTGCGTGTGTGTGTGTGTGTGTGTACTCACCTAGTTGTGCTTGCTGGGGGTTGAGCTCTGGCTCTTTGGTCCCGCCTCTCAACCGTCAATCAACAGGTGTACAGGTTCCTGAGCCTATTGGGCTCTATCATATCTACACTTGAAACTGTGTATGGAGTCAGCCACCACCACATCACTTCCTAATGCATTCCATTTGTCAACCACTCTGACACTAAAAAAGTTCTTTCTAATATCTCTGTGGCTCATTTGGGCATTCAGTTTCCACCTGTGTCCTTTAGTGTGTGTGCCCCTTGTGTTAAATAGTCTGTCTTTATCAACCCTGTCGATTCCCTTGAGAATCTTGAATGCGGTGATCATGTCCTAACTCTTCTGTCTTCCAACAAAGTGAGGTTTAATTCCCGTAGTCTCTCCTCGTAGCTCATACCTCTCAGCTTGGGTAGTAGTCTGGTGGCAAACCTTTGAACCTTTTCCAGTTTTGTCTTATGCTTGACTAGATATGGACTCCATGCTGGAGCCGCATACTCCAGGATTGGTCTGACATATGTGGTATATACTCTTCTGAAAGATTCCGTACACTAGTTTCTAAAGGCCTTTCTTATGTTAGACAACCTGGCATATGCTGCTGATGTTATCCTCTTGATATGAGCTTCAGGGGACAGGTCTGGCGTGATATCAACCCGCAGGTTTTTTTCTCTCTCTGAATCTTGAAGTAATTCATCTCCCAAATGATACCTTGTATCTGGTCTCCTGCTTCCTACCACTATCTTCATTACGTTACATTTGCTTGGGTTAAACTCTAACAACCATTTGTTCGACCATTCCTGCAGCTTGTCCAGGTCTTCTTGAAGCCTCAAGCTGTCCTCCTCTGTCTTAATCCTTCTCATAATTTTGGCGTCGTTAGCAAACATTGAGAGGAATGAGTCTATACCCTTTGGGAGATCATTTAAGTATATCAGAAACAGGTAAAGTCCGAGTACAGAGCCCTGTGGGACTCCACTGGTGACTTCACGCCATTCTGAGGTCTCACCCCTCACCCCTCACTGTAACTCTCTGCTTCCTTTTGCTTAGGTACTCCCTTATCCACTGGAGCGCCCTACCTGTTACTCCTGCCTGTTTCTCCAGCTTATACATCAATCTTTTATGGGGTACTGTGTCAAAAGCTTTCCGACTGTCCAAAAAAATGCAGTCCGCCCATCCTTCTCTTTCTTGCTTAATCCTTGTCACCTGATTGTAGAATTCTATCAAGCCTGTAAGGCAAGATTTACCTTCCCTGAACCCATGTTGTTGGGTTGTCACGAAGTCTCTTCTCTCCAGATATATTACACTTTTTTTCTCACAATCTTCTCCATCACTGTGCATGGAATACAAGTTAAAAACACTGGCCTGTAGTTCAGTGCCTCTTGTCTGTCATCCTTTTTGTGTATTGGTACTACATTAGCAGTCTTCCATATTTCTGGTAGGTCTCCCGTTTCCAGTGACCTACTATACACTATGGAGAGTGGCAAGCAAAGGGCTCCTGCACACTCTTTCAATACCAGAAATTTCATGGTGAGATTCCTTCCAGCCCAACAGCTTTTCTCACGTCCAGCTCCATTAGGCGCTTCTTGACCTCATCTCTTGTAATTTCGAACCTTTCCAAGGTCACCTGGTTTGCTGCCACCTCTCCTAGCGCCGTGAATTCTCCCTGTTCTATTGTAAAAACCTCCTGGAACCTTTTGTTGAGTTCTTCACGCACCTCTTTGTCATTCTCTGTCTACCTGTCCTCACTAATCCTAAGTTTCATCACCTGTTCCTTCACTGTTGTCTTCCTCCTGGTGTGACTATGTAGTAACTTTGGTTCGGTCTTGGCATTATTACCTATATCATTTTCAAACCTTTTCTCAGCTGCTCTTCTCACACTAACATGCTCGTTCCTGGTTCTCTGGTATCTCTCTCTACTTTCTGGTGTTCTGTTATTATGGAAGTTCCTCCGTGCCCTTTTGTTCAGCTCCTTTGCTTTCATACATTCCATATTAAACCACGGATTCTTCCTTTGCTTCTCTGTTTATTCCTGTCAGGCTTTGACAAACCTGCTTACAGCCTCCTGACACTTTTGGGTGACATAGTCCATCATGACTTGTACGGACTTGGTTCTGAGTTCTGTGTCCCAATGTATATCCCTTAGATATTTATACATCTCCTCATAGTTTCCCTTTCGGTACGCCAGCCTTTTGTTTCCCAGTTCTCTTTTTAGTGGTGATAATTCCTAGCTCAACCAGGTACTCAAAGCTCAATACACTATGATCACTCATTCCCAAGGGGGCTTCCAACTTAACTTCCCTTATTCCCGACTCATTTAGGGTAAATATCAGATCGAGCAAGGCTGGTTCATCCCCTCCTCTCGTTTTTGTCAGTCCCTTGACGTGTTGACTTAGAAAGTTTCTTGTTGCCACATCCAGCAGCTTTGCTCTCCATGTGTCTGGTCCTCCATGTGGGTCTCTGTTCCCCCAATCTATCTTCCCATGGTTGAAGTCCCCCATGATTAGTTGTCTGGATCCGCTCCAGCTAGCAACGGAAGCTGCTCTCTCTATTATATTGATGGTGGCCAAGTTGTTTCTATCATATTCCTGTCTGGGTCTTCTGTCGTTCGGTGTGGGGTTATATATGACTACTACTATAATTT
The DNA here is from genome assembly GCF_040958095.1 of Procambarus clarkii. Classification (NCBI taxonomy): domain Eukaryota; kingdom Metazoa; phylum Arthropoda; class Malacostraca; order Decapoda; family Cambaridae; genus Procambarus; species Procambarus clarkii. The sequence goes on from NC_091236.1 coordinate 15,938,123, forward strand.
TCTGTCCTCCAGTTGCTATGGTGCCTGATATGTAGTCACAGAAACCTTCACAATTCTGAATTACCATCTCATCAAAACTCCAACCTTCTCTTATTAGCAAAGCCACACCACCTCCTCCTCCTCTCCCTTCTCTCTCTTTCCTCACTACATAGTAGCCCTGTGGAAACACTGCATTTGTTATGGTTTTCGTTTGCTTTGTTTCTGTTAGTGCTATTATGTCTGGGTTTCCTTCTAGTGTCCATTCTACAAGTTCACTTGTTTTATTTGTAATCCCATCTATGTTAGTGTACATTACCTTGAAGGTCACTTTCTTCTGGTCATTTTCTTGTCCCTTTCTTGGCGAGCATTCTGCTGGTGTGGGAAGCTGTTCCGTGGGAGGGAAGATCTGTGAGGTGGTTTGCAGGGTCTCAGAGGATTTTGGGGTAGGGGGTGGTGGTTTAAGGGAAGGGGGGACAGGTAGGGTGTGGGTTAAGGAGATAGGGGGGACATGGAGGATATGGGGTGAGGGGGAGGAGGGGATAGGGAGGGTATGGGATGAAGGGGGAGGGGGGACAGGGGGGGAAAGGGGGGTGGGGGAACAGGGGGGGGGAAGGGGGGAGGGGGGAAAGGGGGGAGGGGGGACATGATGGGAATGGGAGAGGGGGTAACAGGGTCAGAATGGGGTTGGGGGGAGGGTGGGTTGGATGGGGGCATGTACGGTGAGGGAAAGGGAGGGTTTCTATGCAGAGAAGGGTGGTGGTGTTTCCCTTCCCCTCTGGTGTTGCTGGGATGTTGGTCTTGGGTTCCCCTCTTGTCTCTGGGACTGTTGTGTTGGGGGCTGCGATTTCCTCGTTTAATCCTTTCTCCCTGCGCTTCCTCCTTGCCTCTGCTGCCCTGGCTCTCTCCTCCTTTGTCCTGTCCCTCTGCACAAATACTTGTTTGTATCCCTCCAAACTTCTCTTCCCTTCAAACTCTCTCACTTCTCTCCCAATTGAGAGAGAGGCCATGAGGCCAAACACATAATCTCTGGCCGTAGGCTGGTAGGGACTACCAGCTGGTCGACGTTAGCCCAATCGTCTTCTTCCTTTATCTTTCTGGGGCTGAATCTACGATAGAAGATATGATTTTCTAAGAAAAGCCCAGGGATAGAATCTGATTGAGTCTGGGCCTGAAAGAATACAGGTGTTAGGGAGAGATCTTTTCTCTGCAACTTACGGAACTCCACCAAGTTGAGATTCGGTGGGAGGCCCTAAGAACCTTGAGGGAAAGCTGGAGCTTCTGGCTGCGGTCGAGTGGCTTTGGCACGAGTCGTCAACATGACTGGCTGGGAATTGTCCTCTGAATCGTTGGTCGAATGAACCTCCTTTGCAACGTATTTCATAGCAGGGTTTTCCATGGAAGAGTCAAATACCTGTGGTTTGACACTGATGATGAGGGTCGTGGGATGTTGATCTTCTGCCAAGTCGTTGCCCAGGAGTAGTTGAATTCCTATCCTGGGGAAAGTATTCTCCCTGATGGTGACTTGGACTTCACCACGAATGAACGAGCAATCCAGGTGGACTCTAGCGAGAGGGTATGGAATGGCTGCAGTGAGGTGAGTGATGAGGACGGTTTCTCCGGTGTAGGGGACGTTGGGTGCAGCTGTTTTGAGGAGTATCGATTGTAGAGCAGCTGTGTTCCTCAACATGTTCACTTGTATCCTTCCCTCCGAATCTCCACCGCTGGCAGAGACAGTTCCGGGGTTAGGTGTCTGTGGAAGAGAGAAAAATCAGAATGGGCACATGAATATTCATAACTGGTTTATGAGGTTGAGGAGGAGGTGGTTGGGCTTGTGGGCCTCACTGCTGGACTTACAGTGAGGATTGGTACACATTTTTATGGAACGCCCATACACGTTGCAGTATCCGCAGTATAAGGAGTAGTCCACATCAGCAGAACTCACTATAGCAGGACTGGACCAAGATGACGTACTGGGAGATGTCTGATGACGATCGGTGAATTAGTCTATAGGTGTCATCCAGCTGTGCACACTTAGTAAGGTCAGTCTCTCCTTTGTCTGAAAGGAAGAGACGTATAGGAGTAGGAAGACGACGAAGGAATTCTTCCGACAGGATGAGGTTGAGGAGATCTGCAAAGGTGTTTTTTTGTTCTGATTCCAGTTACTTCATGAGATATCTTTTTTTGTTTTAAGCGAATTCTAAATACGTAGTAACACTAGACTTAATGTTGTTCCTAAATCTACGTATGTAACTCTCTTCTGATAGAAGGTAGGCATCAAGCACTACCTGTTTCAGCACAAGATAGTCAGTCTCTGTAGCTAGAGAGCTGAGGATCAAGGTAGCTCTACCTGTCAAATGAGATTTGAGAAGTACAGACCACTGATCCTGAGGTCAGCTGAGTTGATTAACTAGAGCCTCAAATGAGGTAAATAATGCATCCACCTCAGTTTCTACAAAAGGCGGCATTAACTTAATGGCGTGAGAAACATTTAAATGTACCGGGAGTTTAGCTACTGTTTCCTGGCGCTGAGTGACGTGGGAGGTTTCAAAGACAAGCTCTTGACGTCGGAGCTCTAGTCTCTGTTGGTCACGTTCACGTTCCAATGCAACTCGTTGTTCAGCGATTTGGAGTTTAAGTTCAAGTTGTTCTTTTTGGAGGGCTGCTTCTGCTTCCCGTTCTCCTACCTGAAGAGCTTCCTTCTGTCGTTCACGTTCTATGTTGGCTAACTATATCTTCAACTTTATGGCTGTCAGGGCGGCCTTATCTGCAATTATATATTGTTCGTGCACCGTCGATGTGAATCGGTCGTTGTCTACCAGGAAATCTAGAATCATATTTTGGAGGTCAGTTTTAGTGGCTCCATGAGGAGGAAAAAGGTGTTATTCAATAGTGAGAGTCAGCAGTTCCGCCTTAGTAGCACGGATCAGGGTTCCTACTTCATCTTCTGGATTATGACGGAATGCTGCGAGTTTAAATTTTGTGAATGAATTAAAGACAAGCAAAATATAGAGAATCTCCTTCTGCAAGTGAACCAATGTACGAGTTGGTAGATTGACAAAATGACGTGGCAAGACTGTCAACTTTAACTATCCTGTGTGGAATTACAATTATAATAAGGTAAGATAAGATTATAAGAATTGAATGGAGTAATTAAATCATGAACAGTGAAACAAAATGTTTCGAGGCAGTACAAAGGGATGTAAGAATTTCTATACCCGGTACTTTACAAATGACAATGATGAGGGCAAGAGGTGTCCTATTAAGACTTGGTAATACTTAGAGTTACAATTCTTTGTTCTCTGGAAAAGAATGGTAAACTCCCTACCTGGGTAAGTATTATGATCTCTGACCTTAAGGGAGTTATGCGTAGGGGTGCAGAGTGTCAGTATTGACAAGAACTGCTGTACGGGTCCGAAATGTACAGTGAAGTCCTAGATGCGAAAGGAACTAAAGTCCGGTACGTCTTCCTACATTTGGAATGTAAAGATTTGAGCGTAATAGCCCGGAGACAGACCAAATTACCAGAGTACCCTAGGGGGTGATCTGTCTGAGTGAGAAACTCTTCTGTAGGGACGATAATAAGGTGGAAACACAGGATATAGCAAAGATTATTAGACAACAAACCATTACGAGTATGAATTTGCGCATAAAACACCTATGTAATCTAAAGTCAACCTAACAGTCATAAAATGCTACACCTGAAATGTATAAAGTATTAGGTACACAGATAGATATATTAGACGAGGAGGGGGAGTAGCCATATATGTTAGGGACAATTTGAAATGAAGTCTCAAAGAGGGAATCAAAACTGAGCCACACACAGAAACTATTTGGATAGAATTAAACGAAAAAGCAAATAATATTATAATAGGAGTTATATATAGGCCATCACATTTAGACAGAATGGAAGCAAAGCATCTATGGGATGAAATATCTAGGGCATCTAGATCTAACAGTATTTATGTCATGGGTGACTTTAACTTTAGTGGAATAAACTGGTTGAACAAAACAGGGAATAGTGAAGCTGAAGATTTTCTAGAATTAATTGACGATTGCTTTCTTACGCAACACATTAAGGAACCAACGCGGGAAAATAATATTTTAGATTTAGTGTTAACTAACAGGGAAACACAAATTAATGACATCGAAATAGGGATTGAGCTAGGGAACAGTGATCACAAAGAAATCAGATTTAGCATAGAATGGAATAGACCTGTAGGGGAAAAATCTGTTAAAGTGCCAGATTTTCGAAAAGCTGATTTTAATAGCCTAAGAAATTTTTTGGGTCAAATAGATTGGAAAGTCTTGGGTATGGGATGTGGGCCGGTCTTGGAGCGAGACATGAACCCAGCGACAGGTGACGTAAAAGGGGATTTCGATGTGGATTTAATATATAACTTATTTAAGAATATTCTAAACAAAGCATAGGAACGTAGTATACCATACATATTGAATAGATCGAATACTAATGACCCAAAGTGGATAACAAATAATTTAAAGAACCTTATAGGTAAAAAGAGAGCTTGGTACAAAAGGATTAAGAATGGGGAAGTCAGTTTAGATCAGGAATTCATACAACTGGATAGAAATGTTAAAAAAGAGATTAGGAAAGCAAAAAGAAACTATGAAGTTCGCATAGCAGAGCAAGCAGTGTCAAATGTATAAAGTTACCAGGGAGGATGTTCTTAAACAAATAGTAAAACTCAAACCAAACAAATCCCCAGGGCCGGATGAAGTGTTTGCCAGGGTGCTTAAAGAATGCAAAGAGGAGCTTTGTGACCCACTGTCAACCATATTTAATAAATCAATAGAGACAGGCAGAGTGCCAGAGTTTTGGAAAGTTGCTAATGTGATACCAGTTTTTAAGAAAGGAGATAGATCACTTGCGTCTAACTATCGACCAATTAGCCTAACGTCTATTGTGGGAAAGTTACTCGAATCTATAATAGCAAATAAAATTCGTCTTCATCTTGAAAAACATAAATTAATAATTGAGTCGCAACATGGTTTTATAAATGGCCGTTCATGTTTAACAAATTTGTTATCTTTTTATTCTAGCATTGTTGAGGCAGTTGATAGTGGTAAGGATTGCGATGTTGTATACCTTGACTTTAGCAAAGCTTTTGATACAGTGCCACATGAAAGACTGATTAAAAAGATAGAGTCTCATGGTATTGGGGGTGCTATATTAAGCTGGATTAGGGCATGGCTATACCAAAGGAAACAAAGAGTTAGTATAAATGGAATCAAGTCAGAGTGGGAAAATGTTGTAAGTGGAGTGCCTCAAGGCTCTGTCCTGGGACCTCTGTTGTTTATAATATATATAAATGATTTAGATTCAGGTTTGAGTAGCAACATTTGCAAATTTGCCGATGATACGAAAATCGGTAGGGAAATTAATTTGGAGGAGGACTCACTATCACTTCAAGTTGATCTAGATAGGGTTTTGAAATGGTCAAAGGATTGGCAGATGCAGTTTAATGCTGATAAATGTAAAGTTCTGAGGTTAGGTAATGATGATAGAGTTACAAGATACGAGCTAGATGGTGTTGTGATTGCGAAGTCGGATTGCGAAAGGGATCTGGGAGTTATGATTAGTAAGAATTTAAAACAAAAGGATCAATGCATAAATGTTCGTAATAAGGCAAATCGGACACTTGGATTTATTAATCGCAGCGTTAGTAACAAGACACCTGGTGTGGTTCTCAAGCTATATCTTGCTCTAGTTAGGCCCCATTTAGATTATGCAGTTCAGTTTTGGTCGCCATATTATAGAATGGATATAAATTCACTTGAACGTGTCCAGCGTAGGATGACTAAGTTAATTCCCCAAATTAGAAATCTTTCATATGAAGAAAGATTAACAAAGCTTAAGTTGCATTCACTGGAAAGGCGAAGAGTTAGGGGTGACATGATAGAGGTTTACAAGTGGTTGAATGGACATAACCGGGGGGATATTAATAGGGTATTAAAAGTATCAACACAGGACAGAACACGAAACAATGGGTATAAATTGGATAAGTTTAGATTTAGGAAAGACTTGGGTAAATACTGGTTCAGTAACAGGGTTGTTGATTTGTGGAACCAATTGCCGCGTAACATTGTGGAGGTGGGGTCCCTCGATTGTTTCAAGCACGGGTTGGACAAGTATATGAGTGGGATTGGGTGGTTATAGAATAGGAGCTGCCTCGTATGGGCCAACAGGCCTTCTGCAGTTGCCTTTGTTCTTATGTTCTTATGTTCTTAAATCCTAAAGGGTTTTTTCAGTTATACCGAACTAAAACTAGGGAAAGGATAGGTCCATTAAAATCTGAGACAGGTCAAATAACGGATAATGACAAAGAGATGAGTAATATTTTTAACAAATATGTTATATCTGTATTTACTAAAGAAGAACTTAACAATATGCTTTCAGCCGAACAAGTCTACGTGGGTGGGGATGAGGACAGGTTGACTAGTTTAGCAGTTACCAGGGAGGATGTAATTAAACAATTAGTAAAACTAAAACCAAACAAATCCCCAGGGCCGGATGAAGTGTTTGCCAGGGTGCTTAAAGAATGCAAAGAGGAGCTTTCCGAGCCACTGTCTACCATATTTAATAAATCAATAGAGTTAGGCAAAGTGCCAGAGTCATGGAAGGTAGCTAATGTGGTACCAATTTTTAAGAAAGGAGATAGATCACTTGCGTCAAACTATCGGCCAATTAGCCTAACGTCTATTGTGGGAAAGTTGCTTGAATCAATAATTGCAAATACAATTCGTCTCCATCTTGAAAAACATAAATTAATAAATGAGTTGCAAGATGGTTTTACAAATGGCCGTTCATGTTTAACAAATTTGCTAACTTTTTATTCCAGCATAGTTGAGGCAGTTGATAGTGGTAAGGATTGTGATGTTGTGTACCTTGACTTTAGCAAAGCTTTTGATACAGTGCCACATGAAAGACTAATTAAAAAAATAGAAGCTTATGGTATTGGGGGTGCTATATTAAGTTGGATTAGTGCATGGCTATTCCAAAGGAAACAGAGAGTTAGTATAAATGGGGTTAAGTCAGAGTGGGATAATGTTGTTAGTGGAGTACCTCAGGGCTCTGTCCTGGGACCTCTGTTGTTTATAATATATATAAATGATTTAGATTCAGGTTTGAGTAGCAACATCTGCAAATTTGCAGATGATACAAAAATCGGTAGGGAAATCAACACGAAAGAAGACTCACTATCACTTCAAGTTGATCAAAATAGGGTTTTAGAATGGTCAAAAGATTGGCAGATGCAGTTTAATTAATGCTGATAAATGTAGAGTTTTGAGGCTGGGTAATGATGATAAGAGTTACAAGATACGAGCTAGATGGTGTTGAGATTGCGAAGTCGGATTGCGAAAGGGATCTGGGAGTTATGATTAGTAAGAATTTAAAACAAAAGGATCAATGCATGAATGTTCGTAATAAGGCGAATTGGACACTGGGATTTATTAATCGAAGCATTAGTAACAAGACACCAGGTGTGGTTCTTCAGCTATATCTTGCTCTGGTTAGGCCCCATTTAGATTATGCAGTTCAGTTTTGGTCGCCGTATTATAGAATGGATATAAATTCACTTGAACGTGTCCAGCGTAGGATGACAAAGTTAATTCCACAAATTAGAAGTCTTTCATATGAAGAAAGATTAATAAAGCTTAAATTGCATTCACTGGAAAGATGAGAGTTAGGGGTGACATGACAGAAGTTTACAAGTGGATGAATGGACATAACAAAGGGGATATTAATAGGGTATTAAAAGTATCAACTCAAGACAGAACACGAAACAATGGGTATAAATTGTATAAGTTTAGATTTAGGAAAGACTTGGGTAAATACTGGTTCGGTAACAGGGTTGTTGATTTGTGGAACCAATTACCGCGTAACGTGGTGGAGGTGGGGTCCCTCGATTGTTTCAAGAGCGGGTTGGACATGTATATGAGTGGGATTGGGTGGTTATAGATAGGAGCTGTCTCGTATGGGCCAATAGGCCTTTGCAGTTACCTTTGTTCTTATGTACCAAAAACACTCAAAAAAAGAGTTCTGAAAACAAACATGTGTTAAAGTCAAGTAACACAACTTTAAATAAAGGATCTAGGAGCATTACCTGACCCAGACTCCTAGAACAGGCCGCCACGTTAATGTGACGAGAATATGGAATAGAACATAAGAACAAAGGTAAATGCAGAAGGCCAAAGGTCGTTAGCCGTGAGCATCAAACCGCGCATCAATATTTACGATGTTTTTATGTTTGCTAACCCCATAATTGTTATTCGTCGTTTCTTTTTGTATCATTCTGACCGCAATAAAATTCCCTACACGGACATATGAATATAAACCATAAATAATGGTGTCGCCCCACCCACAAGAACGTGGGAAGTTGGCGTAGTGTTACCTGCTCCAGCACGCCCAGCTGCACATGTGCTCAACCACAACTGAAAAGTTTATACTCTCCTCATGTTTGTGACCCTCATTTTCGATGTACGTGTTTTATTTTGGTATAACTGTGTAGCTAATGAAATGTTCTATAGGAATATATGTATAACATTTCACCAAAGCTAACATTACGCCACCACCAAATAAAGAACTGCGTCCTTTGTTACGGGTTCACGCTAAACTCAGCCAAACTCCGCCCATATGTTTCTACTCTGTGTTTATCAAGTCAAAACATGTTGCATATGGTTTTGTTTTGTATCACTGTGATCGGAATAAAATTGCCTACACAGACATATCCATAAAAGTTATACTACATGGGCGCGCCACACCCCCAAACACGTCGAGGCCTTACCCGCCCAAACACCTGTTTCCACACCCGCTACACCCAATACACCCGACAAACAAAAATATTTTTCCAATAGAAGTTTTTGTGCTACATTGTTCATTTTGGTATCAAAATACTCGCAATAAGATGCACTATGTAGACACACCAATCTAAGCAATAAGAACCGGAATATATATAGAGGTACCAACAGCAAAGTAGAAGAAGTAATAACTTCACAATCATTCATACAAAGTGTGTGAACTTACCCACGATGTGATGATGGAAGGCCAATAAGTTGAACATTTGGTTATCTACTCCACTTGCTTCAGGAAAATGTCCCTGAAGTTGCTCAACAGATGTTACGTTAGGTGGAGTGGATGGTTGCAGAGGCGCTATTTTCTCGCCACCCAAAATACCCTCTTGCGGTGGTATTTTGTGTAGCATGGTGTGACACACAGAGCAACTCCACATGTCTTGCACTGATACATAGAGTCTCTCCTTATTCCTGACTTGATGCAAACACGACACCGTTTACGTTTTGCAATTTTCACTATAGCATGGGTCAACTTCTTGTTCAGCCTATCCTCTCGATCAACAATACGTGGGTTTTTCACTGGTGGAGGACGAGGTTCAGGCGTTTCCGTTTCAGGTTCTGTGTCAGAGGAGGATGTGTCTTGTGCTTGGCGTGGAGGAGGAAATAAAGGACGCCTCACTCCAGATGGTCCCGGTGGTGCCAAATCATCAGAAGGATCTAGGTAATCCTCAGCATGTGGGATAGGGCATTCAGTGGCAGGCCACTCTTCCTGGTCCCACCTCAACAGGGACCATATTGCTACCTCGTGAAACTGGAGTAGGGTCAATTTCTTGGCATCAGTTGTGTACATCTTGTACAACACATAGGCATTGTGTAGAGCCATCTGAAGGAAATAAAATGTGATCTTCTTCGTCCACTTATGTGATTTCCTGGTGAACCTGTAATATTTGACCATTTGGTCGAAGTGATCAACACCTTCCATTTTGGTGTTGTAGTCGCAAATGGCAGTGGGTTTGTGCACAGTTACAATCTTTACTGACGTTGCTCCGTCACGTTTCCTCACTCTCTTCCTTCGTTGTACTTCTTGTGTGTCAGCATTGTGGCAGTTTGTGATCGCTGACACCACTCTCTTGTCTTTCCATAGGATAATAAAAGTGTTGTCCTTGCGCCTGAAAATAGTCTGATGAACAGGGAATTTACCTTTTGCAAGTTGTTGCAGAAGTTTAAGGCGCCACGCTGCAATCTGAGTGTTCCACAAGTGTACACACCATGTTCCCGTAGCAATTCAGTGAGATGGACAGAGTTATAGTAATTGTCCACATAGAGATGATAACCCTTGTGCAATAATGGCCGCATCAAGGCCATCATTGTCTCCACTGTTGTCCTACCAACTCCGGCATACACCTCAAAGTCAATAATGTAGCCAGTCCCTGCCTCAGCAAGCATGTACAACTTTACCTCATACTTATCTGGTTTATTTGGATTGTAAACCTTGAAGGATAAACGACCACGCCACGACATTGTTCCTTCATCCAAACTGAGTGCTTTATTGGGAACGTAGTATGTGCCAAACTTGGTAGTAAAATAAGTAATGATTGTGCGCAGTTTTACCATTCGGTCCTTATTGTTTGGGGAAATTGCAAGCTTGTTGTATCTATGGAAAAACTGGCTGATATGTTGGTATCGTTTTGCAGTCATGAAAATATTGAAGGTCCTCATATGCCACAACCGGCTTGTTTGCCAGTACATTCTCATCGTCGGGAGGGGTGCAGTACCCATCAACATAGACAGACCCAAATACCTGGCCATTTCAACGATACCTCTTGCCACATCCTCATGGTGTGCCTGGAAGCATTCTGAATAAATTGTCTGGCATACCTGTTCGTTTCCACTGTGATATATTTAATAAGGGCCCGTGTCAGGAATAATTGTATGAATTGCACGGGAGTGGTTGGCACTGGGACAGTTAGGCCTGGTGTGGCAGTAAAACTGTCTACAAATGGTGGTGTATTGTCACTAGACCAGGCATCATCAAGATTTGGCTGGTGAAGCCGTCTTGCACGCCTCCTTATGGGTGGCTTGGGGTGGCCCCTCATCCGTCGCCTCATCCTCACTCCCCTCGCTACTCTCCTCACTCGATGATTCATCAAACTCATCAGACGTCGCGGTCCCCTCATTATCACTACTGAAATTGCTTTGACGTTCTTCCCCCTCAACATCTGCCTCGACATCAGATAAATTATCTAACAATTTAGGAATTTTACTGGGGGTAAGCTTCACCCTGCTGAACTTTTGGTAGAGCATACTCAACCTATCCTCCTTGGTGGTTTCGTATCTTTCTTGGGCGCCGAAGAGCTCTGTCCTTTACCACGATCCATGTTTTCAAGTAATACGGTGATTGCAAGACACAGGAACGAATAAACACGCCTAAACAGGGCAGAGAGGTACACAAGTTCTTGACGCGGGCGGGCGGCATTCCGGTCACGACAGAGGTAAACAAAGGCCTAGGCCGACTGCATGGCGTGACCCAGAATCCCATGCGGCCTATGGAGGATTGTGGGAAAACAATGGCTCTCATTTAAAAAAAATGAAGATCGGATAGTAATTTTTTTTTTAGCAATCCCTATTAATAATCCCTATTAACCCTATTAATATCCACTTTGTTATGTCCATTCATCCACTTGTATACCTCTATCATGTCACCCCAAACTCTTCGCCTTTCCAGTTAATGCAACTTAAGCTTTGTTAATCTTTCTTCATATGAAAGATTTCTAATTTGGGGAATTAACGTAGTCATCCTACGCTGGACACGTTCAAGTGAATTTATATCCATTCTATAATATGGCGACCAAAACTGAACTGCATAATCTAAATAGGGCCTAACCAGAGCAAGATATAGCTGAAGAACCACATCAGGTGTCTTGTTACAAATGCTTCGATTAATAAATCACAGTGTCCTATTCGCCTTATTACGAACATTCATGCATTGATCCTTTTGTTTTAAGTTCTTACTAATCATAACTCCCAGATCCCTTTCACAATCCGACTTCGCAATCTCAACACCATCTAGCTCGTATCTAACTCTATCATCATTACTTAGCCTCAGAACTTTACATTTATCAGCATTAAACTGCATCTGCTAATCCTTTGACCATTTCAAAACCCTATTTAGATCAAATTGAAGTGATAGTGAGTCTTCTTCCGTATTAATTTCTCTACCGATTTTTGTATCATCGGCAAATTTGCAAATGTTGTTACTCAAACCTGAATCTAAATCATTTATATATATTGTAAACAACAGAGGTCCCAGAACAGAGCCTTGAGGCACTCCAAGTCTAAGAAATAAAATTAACGAATTAAATGCTCTTGTCTGCACAGAAAAAATAGATATTATTGCACTTACCGAAACGTGGATGAATGTAGAAAATAGAGAACTATTAGCTGAATATCAAATATATGGATTTAAACTATTTCACACAGATAGATATATTAGACGAGGAGGTGGAGTAGCCATATATGTTAGGGACAATTTGAAATGTAGTCTCAAAGAGGGAATCAAAACAGAGCCACACACAGAAACTATTTGGATTGAATTAAACGAAAAAGCTAATAATATTATAATAGGAGTAATATATAGGCCACCAAATTTAGACAGAATGGAAGCAAAGCATCTATGGGATGAAATATCTAGAGCATCTAGATCTAACAGTATTTATGTCATGGGTGACTTTAATTTTAGCGGAATAAACTGGTTGAACAAAACAGGGAATAGTGAAGCAGAAGATTTTCTAGAATTAATTGACGATTGCTTTCTTACGCAACACATTAAGGAACCAACACGGGAAAATAATATTTTAGATTTAGTGTTAACTAACAGGGAAACGCAAATTAATGACATCGAAATAGGGAGTGAGCTAGGGAGCAGTGATCACAAAGAAATCAGATTTAGCATAGAATGGAATAGACCAGTAGGAGAAAATTCTGTTAAAGTGCCAGATTTTCGAAAAGCTGATTTTAATAGCCTAAGAAATTTTTTGGGTCAAATTGATTGGAAAGTCTTGGGTATGGGGTGTGGGCCGGTCTTGGAGCGAGACATGAACCCAGCGATAGGTGACTTAAATGGGGATTTCGATGTGGATTCAATATATAACTTATTTAAGAATATTCTAAACAAAGCACAGGAACGTAGTATACCATACAAATTGAATAGATCGAATACTAATGACCCAAAGTGGATAACAAAGAATTTGAAGAACCTTATAGGTAAAAAGAGAGCTAGGTACAAAAGGATTAAAAATGGGGAGGTCACTTTAGAACAGGAATTCGTACAACTGGTTAGAAATGTTAAAAAAGAGATAAGGAAAGCAAAAAGAAACTATGAAGTTCGCATAGCAGGGCAAGCAAAGACAAATCCTAAAGGGTTTTTTCAGTTATATCGTACTAAGACTAGGGAAAGGATAGGTCCATTAAAAACTGAGACAGGTCAAATAACAGATAGTGATGAAGAGATGAGTAGTATTTGTAATAAATATTTTGTATCTGTATTTACTAAAGAGGAACTTAACAATATGCCTTCAGCCGAACAAGTCTATGTGGGTGGGGACGAGGACAGGTTGACGAGTTTAACAGTTACCAGGGAGGATGTTCTTAAACAAATAGTAAAACTCAAACCAAACAAATCCCCAGGGCCGGATGAAGTGTTTGCCAGGGTGCTTAAAGAATGCAAAGAGGAGCTTTGTGACCCACTGTCAACCATATTTAATAAATCAATAGAGTCAGGCAGAGTGCCGGAGTTTTGGAAAGTTGCTAATGTGATACCAGTTTTTAAGAAAGGAGATAGATCACTTGCGTCTAACTATCGACCAATTAGCCTAACGTCTATTGTGGGAAAGTTACTCGAATCTATAATAGCAAATAAAATTCGTCTTCATCTTGAAAAACATAAATTAATAATTGAGTCGCAACATGGTTTTATAAATGGCCGTTCATGTTTAACAAATTTGTTATCTTTTTATTCTAGCATTGTTGAGGCAGTTGATAGTGGTAAGGATTGCGATGTTGTATACCTTGACTTTAGCAAAGCTTTTGATACAGTGCCACATGAAAGACTGATTAAAAAGATAGAGTCTCATGGTATTGGGGGTGCTATATTAAGCTGGATTAGGGCATGGCTATACCAAAGGAAACAGAGAGTTAGTATAAATGGAATCAAGTCAGAGTGGGAAAATGTTGTAAGTGGAGTGCCTCAAGGCTCTGTCCTGGGACCTCTGTTGTTTATAATATATATAAATGATTTAGATTCAGGTTTGAGTAGCAACATTTGCAAATTTGCCGATGATACGAAAATCGGTAGGGAAATTAATTCGGAGGAGGACTCACTATCACTTCAAGTTGATCTAGATAGGGTTTTGAAATGGTCAAAGGATTGGCAGATGCAGTTTAATGCTGATAAATGTAAAGTTCTGAGGTTAGGTAATGATGATAGAGTTACAAGATACGAGCTAGATGGTGTTGTGATTGCGAAGTCGGATTGCGAAAGGGATCTGGGAGTTATGATTAGTAAGAATTTAAAACAAAAGGATCAATGCATAAATGTTCGTAATAAGGCAAATCGGACACTTGGATTTATTAATCGCAGCGTTAGTAACAAGACACCTGGTGTGGTTCTCAAGCTATATCTTGCTCTAGTTAGGCCCCATTTAGATTATGCAGTTCAGTTTTGGTCGCCATATTATAGAATGGATATAAATTCACTTGAACGTGTCCAGCGTAGGATGACTAAGTTAATTCCCCAAATTAGAAATCTTTCATATGAAGAAAGATTAACAAAGCTTAAGTTGCATTCACTGGAAAGGCGAAGAGTTAGGGGTGACATGATAGAGGTTTACAAGTGGATGAATGGACATAACCGGGGGGATATTAATAGGGTATTAAAAGTATCAACACAGGACAGAACACGAAACAATGGGTATAAATTGGATAAGTTTAGATTTAGGAAAGACTTGGGTAAATACTGGTTCAGTAACAGGGTTGTTGATTTGTGGAACCAATTGCCGCGTAACATTGTGGAGGTGGGGTCCCTCGATTGTTTCAAGCACGGGTTGGACAAGTATATGAGTGGGATTGGGTGGTTATAGAATAGGAGCTGCCTCGCATGGGCCAATAGGCCTTCTGCAGTTACCTTTGTTCTTATGTTCTTATGTTCTTATGTTCCACTTACAACATTTTCCCACTCTGACTTAACCCCATTTATACTAACTCTCTGTTTCCTTTGGAATAGCCATGCCCTAATCCAACTTAACATAGCACCTCCAATACCATGAGCTTCTATTTTTTTAATCAGTCTTTCATGTGGCACTGTATCAAAAGCTTTGCTAAAGTCTAGGTACACAACATCACAATCCTTACCACTATCAACTGCCTTAAATATGATAGAATAAAAAAATAACAAATTTGATAAACATGAACGGCCATTTATAAAACCATTTTGCGACTCCATTATTATTAATTTATGTTTTTCAAGATGAAGACGAATTTTATTTGCAATTATCGATTCGAGTAACTTTCCCACAATGTACGTTAGGCTAACAAGGAAAAGGGAGAATCGAAGCGAATTTTGGTTGTGGGAGATTCCCAGGTGAGGTATTTAGACAGAACGTTTTGTGCCAGAGATAGGGGGAACAGATTAAGGGTTTGCTATCCGGGAGCTGGTATTGGTGATATTGTTGGAAACATGAATGATATTATGACGGGAAATGGAAACAAACCCATTATTTGTATTAGTGCAGGGGGTAATGATGTTGGGCGAGTTAGGAGTGAGGAACTAATACATAGATTCAGGACAGCCATTGAATTAGTTAGGAGCAAGGGAGGAATCCCGATCATATGTGGCATTCTTCCAAGAAAGGGAGTGGGAAATGAATGGATGTCGAGGGCAATTGGTGTCAATTGCCGGCTGGAAAGATATTGCAAATCAAACGCAATATCTTTCATAGACAACTGGGAACACTTCTATGGAAGAAATGAAATGTATGCTCGTGATGGGGTGCATCTTTCGAGAGCTGGGGTTGTTGCTGTTGCGAACTCGTTGGAAGAAGTGGTTAGAGGTGTTTGTTTGGGGTTAAACTGTTAGTAGATAGAGGTATCGGAATTGATTTGGAGGAAGGAGGTAATAAAAGTATGTGTTTGTGGGAGAAAAGAATTGGCAAAATAATCAGGGAAAGAATAGGGCCTCAAAATAACAATTCACTTAGGGTATATTACACTAACAGTAGAAGTCTAAGAAATAAAATTAACGAATTAAATGCTCTTGTATGCACAGAAAAAATAGATATTATTGCACTTACCGAAACGTGGATGAATGTTGAAAATAGAGAACTATTGGCTGAATATCAAATAAATGGATTTAAACTATTTCACACAGATCGATATATTAGACGAGGAGGGGGAGTAGCCATATATGTTAGGGACAATTTGAAATGTAGTCTCAAAGAGGGAATCAAAACTGAGCCACACACAGAAACTATTTGGATAGAATTAAACGAAAAAGCAAATAACATAAGAACATAAGAACATAAGAACAAAGGTAACTGCAGAAGGCCTATTGGCCCATACGAGGCAGCTCCTATTCTATAACCACCCAATCCCACTCATATACTTGTCCAACCCGTGCTTGAAACAATCGAGGGACCCCACCTCCACAATGTTACGCGGCAATTGGTTCCACAAATCAACAACCCTGTTACTGAACCAGTATTTACCCAAGTCTTTCCTAAATCTAAACTTATCCAATTTATACCCATTGTTTCGTGTTCTGTCCTGTGTTGATACTTTTAATACCCTACCAATATCCCCCCGGTTATGTCCATTCATCCACTTGTAAACCTCTATCATGTCACCCCTAACTCTTCGCCTTTCCAGTGAATGCAACTTAAGCTTTGTTAATCTTTCTTCATATGAAAGATTTCTAATTTGGGGAATTAACTTAGTCATCCTACGCTGGACACGTTCAAGTGAATTTATATCCATTCTATAATATGGCGACCAAAACTGAACTGCATAATCTAAATGGGGCCTAACTAGAGCAAGATATAGCTTGAGAACCACACCAGGTGTCTTGTTACTAACGCTGCGATTAATAAATCCAAGTGTCCGATTTGCCTTATTACGAACATTTATGCATTGATCCTTTTGTTTTAAATTCTTACTAATCATAACTCCCAGATCCCTTTCGCAATCCGACTTCGCAATCACAACACCATCTAGCTCGTATCTTGTAACTCTATCATCATTACCTAACCTCAGAACTTTACATTTATCAGCATTAAACTGCATCTGCCAATCCTTTGACCATTTCAAAACCCTATCTAGATCAACTTGAAGTGATAGTGAGTCCTCCTCCGAATTAATTTCCCTACCGATTTTCGTATCATCGGCAAATTTGCAAATGTTGCTACTCAAACCTGAATCTAAATCATTTATATATATTATAAACAACAGAGGTCCCAGGACAGAGCCTTGAGGCACTCCACTTACAACATTTTCCCACTCTGACTTGATTCCATTTATACTAACTCTCTGTTTCCTTTGGTATAGCCATGCCCTAATCCAGCTTAATATAGCACCCCCAATACCATGAGACTCTATCTTTTTAATCAGTCTTTCATGTGGCACTGTATCAAAAGCTTTGCTAAAGTCAAGGTATACAACATCGCAATCCTTACCACTATCAACTGCCTCAACAATGCTAGAATAAAAAGATAACAAATTTGTTAAACATGAACGGCCATTTATAAAACCATGTTGCGACTCAATTATTAATTTATGTTTTTCAAGATGAAGACGAATTTTATTTGCTATTATAGATTCGAGTAACTTTCCCACAATAGACGTTAGGCTAATTGGTCGATAGTTAGACGCAAGTGATCTATCTCCTTTCTTAAAAACTGGTATCACATTAGCAACTTTCCAAAACTCTGGCACTCTGCCTGACTCTATTGATTTATTAAATATGGTTGACAATGGGTCACAAAGCTCCTCTTTGCATTCTTTAAGCACCCTGGCAAACACTTCATCCGGCCCTGGGGATTTGTTTGGTTTGAGTTTTACTATTTGTTTAAGAACATCCTCCCTGGTAACTGCTAAACTCGTCAACCTGTCCTCGTCCCCACCCACATAGACTTGTTCGGCTGAAGGCATATTGTTAAGTTCCTCTTTAGTAAATACAGATACAAAATATTTATTAAAAATACTACTCATCTCTTCATCACTATCTGTTATTTGACCTGTCTCAGTTTTTAATGGACCTATCCTTTCCCTAGTCTTAGTACGATATAACTGAAAAAACCCTTTAGGATTTGTCTTTGCTTGCCCTGTTATGCGAACTTGATAGTTTCTTTTTGCTTTCCTTATCTCTTTTTTAACATTTCTAACCAGTTGTACGAATTCCTGTTCTAAAGTGACCTCCCCATTTTTAATTCTTTTGTACCAAGCTCTCTTTTTACCTATAAGGTTCTTCAAATTCTTTGTTATCCACTTTGGGTCATTAGTATTCGATCTATTCAATTTGTATGGTATACTACGTTCCTGTGCTTTGTTTAGAATATTCTTAAATAAGTTATATATTGAATCCACATCGAAATCCCCATTTAAGTCACCTATCGCTGGGTTCATGTCTCGCTCCAAGACCGGCCCACACCCCATACCCAAGACTTTCCAATCAATTTGACCCAAAAAATTTCTTAGGCTATTAAAATCAGCTTTTCGAAAATCTGGCACTTTAACAGAATTTTCTCCTACTGGTCTATTCCATTCTATGCTAAATCTGATTTCTTTGTGATCACTGCTCCCTAGCTCACTCCCTATTTCGATGTCATTAATTTGCGTTTCCCTGTTAGTTAACACTAAATCTAAAATATTATTTTCCCGTGTTGGTTCCTTAATGTGTTGCGTAAGAAAGCAATCGTCAATTAATTCTAGAAAATCTTCTGCTTCACTATTCCCTGTTTTGTTCAACCAGTTTATTCCGCTAAAATTAAAGTCACCCATGACATAAATACTGTTAGATCTAGATGCTCTAGATATTTCATCCCATAGATGCTTTGCTTCCCTTCTGTCTAAATTTGGTGGCCTATATATTACTCCTATTATAATATTATTAGCTTTTTCGTTTAATTCAATCCAAATAGTTTCTGTGTGTGGCTCTGTTTTGATTCCCTCTTTGAGACTACATTTCAAATTGTCCCTAACATATATGGCTACTCCACCTCCTCGTCTAATATATCTATCTGTGTGAAATAGTTTAAATCCATATATTTGATATTCAGCTAATAGTTCTCTATTTTCTACATTCATCCACGTTTCGGTAAGTGCAATAATATCGACTTTTTCTGTGCAGACAAGAGCATTTAATTCGTTAATTTTATTTCTTAGACTTCTACTGTTAGTGTAATATACCCTAAGTGAATTGTTATTTTGCGGACCTTCTCTTTCCCTGATCGTTTTGCCAATTCCTTTCTCCCACAAACACATACTTTTATTACCTCCTTCCTCC
This sequence comes from Procambarus clarkii, assembly GCF_040958095.1. Classification (NCBI taxonomy): domain Eukaryota; kingdom Metazoa; phylum Arthropoda; class Malacostraca; order Decapoda; family Cambaridae; genus Procambarus; species Procambarus clarkii. The sequence continues at coordinate 15,957,465 of NC_091236.1, forward strand.
AAATCAATTCCCATACCTCTATCTACTAACAGTTTAAACCCAAACAAACACCTCTAACCACTTCTTCTAACGAGTTCGCAACAGCAACAACCCCAGCTCTCGATAGATGCACCCCATCACGAGCATACATTTCATTTCTTCCATAGAAGTGTTCCCAGTTGTCTATGAAAGATATTGCATTTGATTTGCAATATCTTTCCAGCCGGCAATTGACACCAAGTGCCCTCGATATCCATTCATTTCCCACTCCCTTTCTTGGAAGAATGCCACATATGATCGGGATTCCTCCCTTGCTCCTAACTAACTCTATGGCTGTTTTATACCTCTGAATCAGTTCCTCACTCCTAACTCGACCAACATCATTTCCTCCCACGCTAATGCAAATAATGGGATTGTTCCCATTACCAGCCATAATATCATTCATGTTGTTTATAATATCACCAATGCCAGCTCCGGGATAGCAAACCCTTAACCTGTTCCCCCTATCTCTAGCACAAAACGTTCTATCCAAATACCTTATCTGGGAATCTCCCACAACTAATGTTTGCTTAGGTACTTCCTTTACTTTCTGAGGGGCCTGCGCTTCCTTTCTCTTCGTTGCTTTCCCTTTTGCGCGATCCACAGTCTCTCCACAGCACTCGTCCTCCAAAACGTCAAATGAATTAGAAGTTGCTATGGCGTTTGAAGGCGGCTTTATCAAAGTCTTCTTAAGGCCCCTGTCTTTCACAACTCTCCAAGACGAGGTCCCTTTACTGCTGGTCTCCTCCTTCGTTACTTCTCGTTGTTCTTTCAGCTGACGCACCTCCTCCCGCAGAAAGTCCAACTCTGTCCTCAAATAATATTATAATAGGAGTTATATATAGGCCACCAAATTTAGACAGAATGGAAACAAAGCATCTATAGGATGAAATATCTAGGGCATCTAGATCAAACAGTATTTACGTCATGGGTGACTTTAATTTTAGTGGAATAAACTGGTTGAACAAAACAGGGAATAGTGAAGCTGAAGATTTTCTAGAATTAATTGACGATTGCTTTCTTACGCAACACATTAAGGAACCAACACGGGAAAATAATATTTTAGATTTAGTGTTAGCTAACAGGGAAACACAAATTAATGACATCGAAATAGGGAGTGAGCTAGGAAACAGTGATCACAAAGAAATCAGATTTAGCATAGAATGGAATAGACCTGTAGGAGAAAATTCTGTTAAAGTGCCAGATTTTCGAAAAGCTGATTTTAATAGCCTAAGAAGTTTTTTGGGTCAAATTGATTGGAAAGTCTAGGGTATGGGGTGTGGGCTGGTCTTAGAGCGAGACATGAACCCAGTGATAGGTGACGAAAAAGGGGATTTCGATGTGGATTTAATATATAACTTATTTAAGAATATTCTAAACAAAGCACAGGAACGTAGTATACCATACAAATTGAATAGGTCGAATACTAATGACCCAAAGTGGATAACAAATAATTGAAAGAACCTTAAGAACATAAGAACAAAAGAACAAAGGCAACTGCAGAAGGCCTATTGGCCCATACGAGGCAGCTCCTATTTATAACCACCCAATCCCACTCATATACATGTCCAATCTATGCTTGAAACAATCGAGGGACCCCACCTCCACAATGTTACGCGGCAATTGGTTCCACAAATCAACAACCCTGTTACTGAACCAGTATTTACCCAAGTCTTTCCTAAATCTAAACTTATCCAATTTATACCCATTGTTTCGTGTTCTGTCTTGTGTTGATACTTTTAATACCCTATTAATATCCCCTTTGTTATGTCCATTCATCCACTTGTAAACCTCTATCATGTCACCCCTAACTCTTCGCCTTTCCAGTGAATGCAACTTAAGCTTTGTTAATCTTTCTTCATATGAAAGATTTCTAATTTGGGGAATTAACTTAGTCAACTGAACTGCAAAATCTAAATGGAGCCTAACTAGAGCAAGATATAGCTTGAGAACCACACCAGGTGTCTTGTTACTAACACTGCGATTAATAAATCCAAGTGTCCGATTTGCCTTATTACGAACATTTATGCATTGATCCTTTTGTTTTAAATTCTTACTAATCATAACTCCCAGATCCCTTTCGCAATCCGACTTCGCAATCTCAACACCATCTAGCTCGTATCTTATAATTTTATCATCATTACCTAACCTCAGAACTTTACATTTATCAGCATTAAACTGCATCTGCCAGTCCTTTGACCATTTCAAAACCCTATCTAGATCAACTTGAAGTGATAGTGAGTCCTCCTCCGAATTAATTTCCCTACCGATTTTCGTATCATCGGCAAATTTGCAAATGTTGCTACTCAAACCTGAATCTAAATCATTTATATATATTATAAACAACAGAGGTCCCAGGACAGAGCCTTGAGGCACTCCACTTACAACATTTTCCCACTCTGACTTGACTCCATTTATACTAACTCTCTGTTTCCTTTGGTATAGCCATGCCCTAATCCAGTTTAATATAGCACCCCCAATACCATGAGCCTCTATCTTTTTAATTAGTCTTTCATGTGGCACTGTATCAAAAGCTTTGCTAAAGTCAAGGTACACAACATCACAATCCTTACCACTATCAACTGCCTCAACTATGCTAGAATAAAAAGATAACAAATTTGTTAAACATGAACGGCCGTTTATAAAACCATGTTGCGACTCAATTATTAATTTATGTTTTTCAAGATGAAGACGAATTTTATTTGCTATTATAGATTCGAGTAACTTACCCACAATATACGTTAGGCTAATTGGTCGATAGTTAGACGCAAGTGATCTATCTCCTTTCTTAAAAACTGGTATCACATTAGCAACTTCCAAAACTCTGGCACTCTGCCTGACTCTATTGATTTATTAAATATGGTTGACAGTGGGTCACAAAGCTCCATTTTGCATTCTTTAAGCACCCTGGCAAACACTTCATCCGGTCCTGGGGATTTGTTTGGTTTGAGTTTTACTATTTGTTTAAGAACATCCTCCCTGGTAACTGCTAAACTCGTCAACCTGTCCTCGTCCCCACCCACATAGACTTGTTCGGCTGAAGGCATATTGTTAAGTTCCTCTTTAGTAAATACAGATACAAAATATTTGTTAAAAATACTACTCATCTCTTCATCACTATCTGTTATTTGACCTGTCTCAGTTTTTAATGGACCTATCCTTTCCCTAGTCTTAGTACGATATAACTGAAAAAAACCTTTAGGATTTGTCTTTGCTTGCCTTGCTATGCGAACTTCATAGTTTGGATATAAATTCACTTGAACGTGTCCAGCGTAGGATGACTAAGTTAATTCCCCAAATTAGAAATCTTTCATATGAAGAAAGATTAACAAAGCTTAAGTTGCATTCACTGGAAAGGCGAAGAGTTAGGGGTGACATGATAGAGGTTTACAAGTGGATGAATGGACATAACCGGGGGGATATTAATAGGGTATTAAAAGTATCAACACAGGACAGAACACGAAACAATGGATATAAATTGGATAAGTTTAGATTTAGGAAAGACTTGGGTAAATACTGGTTCAGTAACAGGGTTGTTGATTTGTGGAACCAATTGCCGCGTAACATTGTGGAGGTGGGGTCCCTCGATTGTTTCAAGCACGGGTTGGACAAGTATATGAGTGGGATTGGGTGGTTATAGAATAGGAGCTGCCTCGTATGGGCCAATAGGCCTTCTGCAGTTGCCTTTGTTCTTATGTTCTTATGTTCTTATGTTTTGCTTTCCTTATATCTTTTTTAACATTTCTAACCAGGTGTACGAATTCCTGTTCTAAAGTGACCTCCCCATTTTTAATCCTTTTGTACCAAGCTCTCTTTTTACCTATAAGGTTCTTCAAATTCTTTGTTATCCACTTTGGGTCATTAGTATTCGATCTATTCAATTTGTATGGTATACTACGTTCCTGTGCTTTATAGGTGCTAACCTTATAGGTAAAAAGAGAGCTTGGTACAAAAGGATTAAGAATGGGGAAGTCAGGTTAGAACAGGAATTCATACAACTGGTTAGAAATGTTAAAAAAGAGATTAGGAAAGCAAAAAGAAACTATGAAGTTCGCATAGCAGAGCAAGCAAAGTCAAATCCTAAAGGGTTTTTTCAGTTATATCGAACTAAGATTAGGAAAAGGATAGGTCCATTAAAATCTGAGACAGGTCAAATAACGGATAATGATAAGGAGATGAGTAGTATTTTTAACAAATATTTTATATCTGTATTTACTAAAGAAGAACTTAACAATATGCCTTCAGCCGAACAAGTCTATGTGGGTGGGGATGAGGACAGGTTGACTAGTTTAGCAGTTACCAGGGAGGATGTAATTAAACAATTAGAAAAACTAAAACCAAACAAATCCCCAGGGCCGGATGAAGTGTTTGCCAGGGTGCTTAAAGAATGCAAAGAGGAGCTTTCCGAGCCACTGTCTACCATATTTAATAAATCAATAGAGTCAGGCAGAGTGCCAGAGTCATTGCCGTTGGCTCTCTCTCTCTCTCTGGGGTGTTGCACATTGCAGGATCGAGCTCAAGCAGTTTTTTTTCTACCACAGATGTGGCCACACATTTACAATGCTAACCAGCATTGTGTCTTTTACATAGTGTCATTAAGGTACATTCACAAAAGTGAAATGTAATTCTGATCAGCTTCCATATATACTTTATACCCATACATATACATACACACACACATATACATACATATATACACACACATGCATTCACATACATTTGTCTCATTTACTCTGACAGGGTGAGATAGCTGATAAAGAAACTAGTGTGCAATTAAGCACTTAATCACTGAAGGTGATGAAGGTGCTTTTACAAGCTCGGGTTATATAGTTACATCATATATATACATTGTATAATTGGTATATTAGATGGTCAATCTTGGATACAAGTCCAATATATCATCAAGTGTTCCAGTACTCATATAGTAATTACAGAGTTCAGCATACCTTAGCGAATGTATGCTTTCGCCTTAGGAGGGCGAAAGTCAGTCAGTATGGGACATTCTACAATATAATGTTCAAGAGAGTGCATGTTTTCTTTCACAAAGTTGACACATTGTGTACTCGACATTTTGGTTTTGAGAAAGCTGCCAGAGACGTCTATATTCCAGGCGTATTCTGGCCACTATAACATCACATTGCCGGGTTCTTGTTCTATTAGTCCCATATGTGAATGTCTTCTCACGATATCTATCATAATATTTAATGCTACAACTTTCAGGTCTTTGAGAATTTGTTAGGTCGGTGAGATTTTCATTAGATATTTGTTTAATTATTCTCTTTGTCACTGCTAATGAAACACTCATATCAATTTCTACCACTGGTTTTCTGCAGGCTGACTTTGCAAGCATATCAACAGTGTCATGCCTTGAGATGCCAACATGTGATGGTATCCATAGGAATTTAACCTCAAATCTGTTTTCTTTAGCAGCTAAAACATTCATTAGAATATCACTGATTATTTTCTGGGTATCACTACTATGTGCGTTCAATGCCAGGAGTGCACTCTGCGAGTCACAGTATATAAGTCCACTGCCTTTGTCTTTTAAAAATTCAGTGGCAAGGTATATGCCTGCAAGTTCGGTTTGAGTTGTACTTGCCCAGTCATTGACGCGCTTCATTGCTGTATGTACGAGAGAAGATTGTTCAAATATGTTACATGCACATCCGGTACATCGTCCACCTTCTTCTACAGAGCCTTCGGTATAGCACTGATACACATCGTTACCCATACTCTGAGTACTTTCAGTGATGCTTTTCAGTGTTAACTGTTTTAATAATGTAGTGTGCACACTATCTTTCTTGGGCACATTTACAAAATCAACTGATAGATCCCAGTTATCCCATGGAGTAATTGGCTCATTAATCATTAGTTGAGTTGGGTACATATTTAATATTTTGATGAAGTTAGCTACCTTGTAGAACCAATATACTTAATCAGATTTCGTTCTTCTTCTATAGACCTCAGGTGAGTGTAGCATATTAGAAAGTTTAGCTTGAAACTTCATGTGTTGTCTGGTACTACTCAATGCCTTCACGCCGAAAACTGTGCTAATAGACAAAATTCTCTCACTTATGGTAGGTAATTTTAACTCTGCTCTCATATTAACTATTCTCGTGGACTTTGGAGCCCCAAGGATGAGACGCATAGCTTCATTTTGCAAGGTTTCAAGAAATTTCAGCTGTTTGTCAGTATCAAGCAGTGTGTTCTGGGCTTTCTCCTCTCTCCCTTAGCTCCATAGTCAAGTAGTGGCAGGGACCGGACTTCAGGTATGACTTGGAGAGCTCCCTGAGTGTGGTCAACGGTGCCCCAGTAGAGGGGGTGAAGACCCGCAGCGTGGGGGGTTATAGGATCATTAACAACGGTACCCCAGTAGAGGGGTGAAGACCCGCAGCGTGGGGGGTTATAGGATCATTAACAACGGTACCCCAGTAGAGGGGTGAAGACCCGCAGCGTGGGGGTTTATAGGATCATTACCAACGGTACCCCAGTAGAGGGGTGAAGACCCGTAGCGTGGGGGGGTTATAGGATCATTAACAACGGTACCCCAGTAGAGGGGGTGAAGACCCGCAGCGTGGGGGGTTATAGGATCATTAACAATGGTACCCCAGTAGAGGGGGTGAAGACCCGCAGCGTGGGGGGTTATAGGATCATTAACAACGGTACCCCAGTAGAGGGAGTGAAGACCAGCAGCGTGGGGGGTTATAGGATCATTAACAACGGTACCCCAGTAGAGGGGGTGAAGACCAGCAGCGTGGGGGGTTATAGGATCATTAACATACACCTCCGTTGTTTAAGTGTAAATCCCATCACACAAGGCTAAGGTGAGCGACGCGTGACAGTAACAACATTAAACTCTCTGCGATAGCTGGTAACATCAGTAAATTCTCTGGAAAAGCTTGAAAAAACTGAAAACTCTCTGGGAAAGCTTGTGACAACACTAAACTCTCTGGTAAAATTGGAAACAACATTAAATTCTCTTGGAAAGCTGCTATCAACATTCAACTCTCTGGTAAAGCTGATAACAACATTAAACTCTCTACGAAACCTAGTAACAACTGTACACACTTGGATAGCTGGTAACAACATTAAACTCTCTGGGAAAGCTAGTAACAAAATCAAATTATCTGGGAAAGTTGTTAACAACAATTAACTCTCTGTGAAAACTGGTAACAATATTAAACTCTCTGGGAAAGATAGAAAAAACATTAATCTGTCTGGTAAATCTGGTAAAAACACTAAACTCTCTGGGAGAGCTTATTACAACAATAAACTTCCTTGGGATTGCTGATAACATCAGTAAACTCTGTGGGAAATCTGGTAACAACATTAAACATTCTTAAACAAGCTGGAAACAAAAGAAGACTCCCTGGGTATTTTTGTAACAACATTAAACTGTTTGGTAAAGATGGTATCCACATTAAACTCTCTTGGAGAGCTCATAACCACATTAAACTTTCTTGGAAAGCTGGTAACAGTAATATACTCTCTGGGAAAGCCGGTAACAAGGTTAAACTCGCTTGTATAGCTGGAAACAACATTAAACTCTCTGAGAAAGCTTGTGACAACAGTAAACTCTCTGTGATGGCATTTAATATAACTAAACTCTCTGCAAAAGCTGGTAACAACATTAATCTATCTGGAAATGCTTGCAGCAATATTAAACTCTCTGGGAAAGCTGGTACGAACATTGAACTCTCTGGAAAAGCCTGGTAACCACAGTAAATTTTATTGAAAAGTTGGAAACATCAGTAAACTCTCTGGGAAAGCTGGAACAACATTAAACTCTCTGGGAATGCTAGTAAAAACATTAAACTCTATAAGAAAGTTGGGAACAACAGTAAATGGTCTGGGAAAGCTAGTAACAACCGCTGGTTGAGAGCTGGTGTTTTGGATATCTCCTGCTTAGGCAGTAGATCCTCCCTCTTTCCAGTACCGCCTATTCACCAATGTATCTGCATGCTCCAACATAAGGAATCAGCATCAACGACCACAACAATACATTCTCAGACGCCTCAGTGTCTAGACAGACACCACCCCCCTCCACCCTCTAGTACCCGAGACACCTGGACACCTGCTGTCTGGGCAGAGGCCAAGACACCGGTCGACCAGACGCTAACTGCTTGTCTTACTGCTGGCTGATGGTTTCCTACAAGATTCGCGCTATCTATGCCTTCCTGACCCATACATATATAAGAAGCTCACCTGCGTCCAGTCATCAGAATACACTTCCTGCTCTCAGCTGGAACATCTACTCACGCTCCCCTGGGTGTCAGTAGACTTCTGCAGCTTTTGTATACCGTATTAATTGCCCCTTTGCCATTAACGTTACTTTCACATGTGTCTATTTCTCTTGTAAATTGCGTTTAAGCCAAGTGGATAAGGGGCTTTGTTTTGTATGTTATTCAAATCATTTTGATATATTAAATCTCAGAAATTTTTATTTCATTAGTTTTCACCTGCAGTTCTCACAGTGTAGAGGAAACAAGCAGTCTTATTTATTTTATTTTACTTTTTGTATTCATGTGCGATTACCACAACACCAGCCAGAACAGCCACTGCTCTATTACAGATTATCGTCACACTGCTAACAATATTAATCTCTCAGGGAAAGCTGGTAACAACATTAATCTCTCAGGGAAAGCTGGTAACAACATTAATCTCTCAGGGAAAGCTGGTAACAATATTAATCTCTCAGGGAAAGCTGGTAACAACATTAATCTCTCAGGGAAAGCTGGTAACAACATTAATCTCTCAGGGAAAGCTGGTAACAACATTAATCTCTCAGGGAAAGCTGGTAACAATATTAATCTCTCAGGGAAAGTTGGTAACAACATTAATCTCTCAGGGAAAGCTGGTAACAACATTAATCTCTCAGGGAAAGCTGGTAACAATATTAATCTCTCAGGGAAAGTTGGTAACAACATTAATCTCTCAGGGAAAGCTGGTAACAACATTAATCTCTCAGGGAAAGCTGGTAACAACATTAAACATTGTCGTAAAACTGGTAATAACTGTAAACTGTCTTGTAAAACTGTGAACCTCACGGAGAGTGCAACACAACTGTAGCAGCAAACTGTGCCTCACTGATGAACTGCAACACACCTGCAACAGCCACATGTGCCTCACTGATGAACTGCAACAGCCACATGTGCCTCACTGATGAACTGCAACACACCTGTGCCTCACTGATGGACTGCAACACACCTGCAACAGCCACATGTACCTCACTGATGAACTGCAACACACCTGCAGCAGCCACCTGTGCCTCACTGATGGACTGCAACACACCTGCAACAGCCACATGTGCCTCACTGATGGACTGCAACACACCTGCAGCAGCCACATATGCTTCACTGATGGACTGCAACAGCCACATGTGCCTCACTGATGGACTGCAACAGCCACATGTGCCTCACTGATGGACTGCAACACACCTGCAGCAGCCACATGTGTCTCACTGATGGACTGCAACAGCCACATGTGCCTCACTGATGGACTGCAACACATCTGCAGCAGACACATGTGCCTCACTGATGAACTGCAACAGCCACATGTGCCTCACTGATGAACTGCAACACACCTGCAGCAGCCACCTGTGCCTCACTGATGGACTGCAACACACCTGCAACAGCCACATGTGCCTCACTGATGAACTGCAACACACCTGCAGCAGCCACCTGTGCCTCACTGATGGACTGCAACACACCTGCAGCAGCCACATGTGCCTCACTGATGGACTGCAACAGCCACATGTGCCTCACTGATGGACTGCAACACACTTGCAACAGCCACGTGTGCCTCACTGATGGACTGCAACAGCCACATGTGCCTCACTGATGGACTGCAACACACCTGCAACAGCCACCTGTGCCTCACTGATGGACTGCAATAAACCTGCAACAGCCACATGTGCCTCACTGAAGGACTGCAACAGCCACCTGTGCCTCACTGATGGTGTTACGGACCCGAGCCCAGCGTCCGAGCACGGAGCAGTGACGACAGCGCCATCTGTGGGTCAGCTCCCGAAACCCCCTCCAAATGGACGACGCCACCTAGTGAGGACGAGGTATACTGGCCACAAGGGCTAGTTTCCAATCTTAATCAGCTCGTGACGTAGCCGCTGCTGACCTCTGGTGAGGTGACGCTTAGACAGCAACGCCATCTATGGAGTAGATGGGTGGGCGTTTGTGTCTAAGCCGGTAAGAGAGATGCCCTAGAGTGTAACCGGTACTGATGACGTGTCTGATTACAGAGTCGACCTGGGACTGCTGTAATGAACGTTGGACCAGTCTACCCAAGGCAGCCGAAGCATCTCCAAGTGTTAACTGCTGAAGTTGTGAGTCGCCCCCCCGGATGAACACTGTGGTGTTAGCCTGCCTGTGACGTGGCAGTTGAGGAATTGTCATACCTGGGACTGACTGGTGGAGAAAACTAACCACTGGGGTGTTGTGGTGAGGAGAGTGATCTGTGGGATCACACGAGGCTCCTGCCTAGGGCTCGCAACCCTAGTATCGGTCGTGGAGTGGCTTAACCTGCGGAACTGATTGGAACCTGCCAGCTACAGGCTGGATTTGTGGTTTAAGGCCTCCACTACGGTGGCCTAACCTGCGGAACTGATTGGAACTTGCCAGCTACAGGCTGGATTTGTGGTTGACGGCCTCCACGACTGCGCACCCAGTGGAACTGTGATTTGGCTGGCCTGTGGCCAGGGTAGACTCGTTAAGAGAATCTAAGGATTCGTCGAGAGGCCACAAGAAGAGAACCAGGGCTACTCGTCTTGAGCACCGTTAAGCAGAGCATCCTGTGTCTTCAGAAGAAGACAAGATTGTACATAATAGTGTTTATACCTCCCCCGAGTGATAATTTATATATTATTTATGGTGATGGTGATAATTATATGTTTAAGTTTTTGCCTTTGTCTCCCTTCCCCTTTAATTTACTTGCGTTACGGATCACATCCCTTGAAAGCCACTACTATCTTGGGGCCGGATACCCTACCACTAACAACATCAGAGAAAGAACCCAGTTGCGACCCGAGAGGGCCGTAGCAGATGGACTGCAACAGCCACCTGTGCCTCACTGAAGGACTGCAACAGCCACCTGTGCCTCACTGATGGACTGCAACACACCTGCAACAGCCACTTGTGCCTCACTGAAGGACTGCAACAGCCACCTGTGCCCCATTGAAGGACTGCAACAGCCACCTGTGCCCCACTGAAAGACTGCAACAGCCACCTGTGCCCCACTGAAGGACTGCAACACACCTGCAACAGCCACCTGTGCCTCACTGATGGACTGCAACACACCTGCAACAGCCACATGTGCCTCACTGAAGGACTGCAACACATGTGCCTCACTGATGGACTGCAACACACCTGCAACAGCCACATGTGCCTCACTGAAGGACTGCGACACACCTGCAGCAGCCACATGTGCCTCACTGATGAACTGCAACACACCTGCAGCAGCCACCTGTGCCTCACTGATGGACTGCAACAGCCACATGTGCCTCACTGATGAACTGCAGCACACCTGCAGCAGCCACCTGTGAATCACTGATGGACTGCAACACACCTGCAGCAGCCACATGTGCCTCACTGATGGACTGCAACAGCCACATGTGCCTCACTGATGGACTGCAACACACCTGCAACAGCCACGTGTGCCTCACTGATGGACTGCAACAGCCACATGTGCCTCACTGATGGACTGCAACACACCTGCAACAGCCACCTGTGCCTCACTGATGGACTGCAACACACCTGCAACAGCCACATGTGCCTCACAGAAGGACTGCAACAGCCATCTGTTCCTCACTGATGGTGTTACGGACCCGAGCCCAGCGTCCGAGCACGGAGCAGTGACGACAGCGCCATCTGTGGGTCAGCTCCCGAAACCCCCTCCAAATGGACGACGCCACCTAGTGAGGACGAGGTATACTGGCCACAAGGGCTAGTTTCCAGTCTTAATCAGCTCGTGACGTAGCCGCTGCTGACCTCTGGTGAGGTGACACTTAGACAGCAACGCCATCTATGGAGTAGATGGGTGGGCGTTTGTGTCTAAGCCGGTAAGTGAGATGCCCTAGAGTGTAACCGGTACTGATGACGTGTCTGATTACAGAGTCGACCTGGGACTGCTGTAATGAACGTTGGATCAGTCTACCCAAGGCAGCCGAAGCATCTCCAAGTGTTAACTGCTGAAGTTGTGAGTCGCCCCCCCGGATGAACACTGTGGTGTTAGCCTGCCTGTGACGTGGCAGTTGAGGAATTGTCATACCCGGGACTGACTGGTGGAGAAGACTAACCACTGGGGTGTTGTGGTGAGGAGAGTGATCTGTGGGATCACACGAGGCTCCTGCCTAGGGCTCGCAACCCTAGTATCGGTCGTGGAGTGGCTTAACCTGCGGAACTGATTGGAACCTGCCAGCTACAGGCTGGATTTGTGGTTTAAGGCCTCCACTACGGTGGCCTAACCTGCGGAACTGATTGGAACTTGCCAGCTACAGGCTGGATTTGTGGTTGACGGCCTCCACGACTGCACACCCAGTGGAACTGTGATTTGGCTGGCCTGTGGCCAGGGTAGACTCGTTAAGAGAATCTAAGGATTCGTCGAGAGGCCACAAGAAGAGAACCAGGGCTACTCGTCTTGAGCACCGTTAAGCAGAGCATCCTGTGTCTTCAGAAGAAGACAAGATTGTACATAATAGTGTTTATACCTCCCCCGAGTGATAATTTATATATTATTTATGGTGATGGTGATAATTATATGTTTAAGTTTTTGCCTTTGTCTCCCTTCCCCTTTAATTTACTTGCGTTACGGATCACATCCCTTGAAAGCCACTACTAGCTTGGGGCCGGATACCCTACCACTAACAACATCAGAGAAAGAACCCAGTTGCGACCCGAGAGGGCCGTAGCAGATGGACTGCAACAGCCACCTGTGCCTCACTGAAGGACTGCAACAGCCACCTGTGCCTCACTGATGGACTGCAACACACCTGCAACAGCCACTTGTGCCTCACTGAAGGACTGCAACAGCCACCTGTGCCCCATTGAAGGACTGCAACAGCCACCTGTGCCCCACTGAAGGACTGCAACACATCTGCAGCATCCACATGTGCCTCACTGATGGACTGCAACACACCTGCAACAGCCACATGTGCCTCACTGAAGGACTGCAACACATGTGCCTCACTGATGGACTGCAACACACATGCAACAGCCACATGTGCCTCACTGAAGGACTGCGACACACCTGCAGCAGCCACATGTGCCTCACTGATGGACTGCAACACACCTGCAGCAGCCACATGTGCCTCACTGATGGACTGCAACACACCTGCAGCAGCCACATGTGCCTCACTGATGGACTGCAACACACCTGCAGCAGCCACATGTACCTCACAGATGGACTGCAACACATCTGCAGCAGCCACATGTGCCTCACTGAAGGACTGCAACACACCTGCAGCAGCCACATGCGCCACACTGATGGACTGCAACACACCTGCAGCAGCCACATGCGCCTCACTGATGGACTGCAACACACCTGCAGCAACCACATGCGCCTCACTTATGGACTGCAACAGCCACATGTGCCTCACTGATGGACTGCAACACACCTGCAGCAGCCACATGCGCCTCACTGATGGACTGCAACACATCTGCAGCAGCCACATGCGCCTCACTGATGGACTGCAACACATCTGCAGCAGCCACATGTGCCTCACTGATGGACTGCAACACATATGCAGCAGCCACATGTACCTCACTGATGGACTGCAGCACACCTGCAGCAGCCACATGTGCCTCACTGATGGACTGCAACACACCTACAGCAGCCACATGTCATCATGCTGAGACATGATAGCATGTCTCAGCATGATGACATACACTATACCATGATGACACAATGATTGTAATTCAATATTAGTTTTGATTGTTGCACTGCTTAACTTGGTCCTGGCCTCGTTTGTGTTTATTCTATGGTGATATAATTCCTGCTCGGGAAGCATAACTTTTGTCACTCTTTAAATCAGCTTTTTACAAACTTTGTATTTCCAAATAATTTGTGCATTTATTCCATGTTAAACAGGATGAAACAATGATGATCACTAGAACTTAGTTCTTTGTCCACATGTACATAATTTATAGAATCTTTATTAGAAAATAAAATTATGTCCAGGACATTTGAGGTCCACGTTAGATTCTTAACCAATTAACACAGTGCGATTTAAAATAAATTTGTGAACAAACTATGTCCGTAGCTATTAGATATTGGATCTCCCCAGTATGGTGTAGGCAGATTACGTCACCAATTAAGACTGATTCGTTCGTGTTACATATATCAGCTATTTTTATTATATGTCAATTCATCTTTTCCAAAATAAGCAGCAAGAAGCTTGAAGTAGATCCATATTAGTAATTGATGCTTTTGTCATCACCTAATGCAATAAACATATAATCTATATCTAAGAGATGAGTGTGTAGGATGGTTATTAGGTTCACATATTTTCCTTTACCAGTTTTCATGTAAATATTACCAATAATGTTACTTTTTTCACAGACATCGCAGGCTGCTTCAGGTGTAGAACAATTCTTACACAGGCTGCTTCAGGTGTAGAACAATTCTTACACAGGCTGCTTCAGGTGTAGAATAATTCTTACACAGGCTGCTTCAGGTGTAGAACAATTCTTACACAGGCTACTACAGGTGTAGAGCAATTCTTACACAGGCTACTACAGGTGTAGAACAATTCTTACACAGGCTACTACAGGTGTAGAGCAATTCTTACACAGGCTACTACAGGTGTAGAACAATTCTTACACAGGCTACTACAGGTATAGAGCAATTCTTACACAAGCTACTACAGGTGTAGAACAATTCTTACACAGGCTACTACAGGTGTAGAACAATTCTTACACAGGCTACTACAGGTGTAGAGCAATTCTTACACAGGCTACTACAGGTGTAGAGCAATTGTTACACAGGCTACTACAGGTGTAGAACAATTCTTACACAGGCTACTACTGGTGTAGAGCGATTCTTACACAGGCTGCTTCAGGTGTAGAACAATTCTTACACAGTCTGCTTCAGGTGTAGAACAATTCTTACACAGTCTGCTTCAGGTGTAGAACAATTCTTACACAGGCTGCTTCAGGTGTAGAACAATTCTTATACAGTCTGCTTCAGGTGTAGAACAATTCTTACACAGGCTACTACAGGTGTAGAACATTTCTTACACAGGCTACTACAGGTGTAGAACAATTCATACACAGGCTACTACAGGTGTAGAACAATTCTTACACAGTCTGCTTCAGGTGTAGAACAATTCTTACACAGGCTACTACAGGTGTAGAGCAATTCTTACACAGGCTACTACAGGTGTAGAACAATTCTTACACAGGCTACTACAGGTGTAGAGCAATTCTTACACAGGCTACTACAGGTGTAGAACATTTCTTACACAGGCTACTACAGGTGTAGAACAATTCTTACACAGGCTACTATAGGTGTAGAACAATTCTTACACAGTCTGCTTCAGGTGTAGAACAATTCTTACACAGGCTGTTTCAGGCGTAGAACAATTCTTACACAGGCTGCTTCAGGTGTAGAGTTCGTTCAAACTATGCCAATGATTCTGGGTAAATTAACGTTACCAAATATTTTCAAAAGTTTCTCCGTCTCATTAATATATAAATATTAATTTATCGTTTAGACTAATGGCATTGTTGAACGTAAGGCCTTTTATGAACATGTAGGTCGTGCAGTCACTATAAATGATAACTGATTTTCTTTAGAAGTTTTGAATCATTAACTATTACATCCTCAGCAATATATCGGATACTGTTATCATAGAGGCATCCAGGCAGCAGCTTATAAGTGTGACTATTATTACATAAAAAATAATGAAAATAAAGATTCTCAATGGTTTTTGCTCCTGATTGAAAATAGAACTATTGTAATGCTTAGAAAAAAACTAGAATTTAAAATGACTAAATAAGCAGCACTCAGTGGCTACAATTAATTGTAACTGGGTATTGAATTACAGTTTGAGTTAGTATTGAGTTACAGATGTAGTTTCCTGAGGTATATAAGGTAAGAATCCCTGGACTCCGTCCCTGTTGTTGTCTTCACACATTACACCCTCAGTGTATGCTCAGTAACTGTACTAGACACATAAATAACAAGAATTATATTAACAACACGAGACTACACTAAAGATAAGAATGACACTACCAAACTTCTAACGACTTTTCTCCTAAGAACACATAAGAACATTCCCTTATTCTCAAATCCCACCCTGGCCACACCTCTCAGCCTAGAGTACTGAGTGTTCCCAGGAACACATAAGAATTCCCTTATTCTCAAATCCAACCCTGGCCACACATAACAAATTGTTATGTTCATAATACTATGTATGATCATTTCAGAAGCATCTTGAGTCGTGATAAATCATACCAGAAAACATTATATTTGTCTGACAGGTTTGACAGCTGTTCAGTATGCAGCCTTTGGAGGTCACAACGACGTGGTGAAGATCCTCACCCGTGGTGGTGCAGATATCAACGAGGAGAATGAAGTGTATAGCATCGATGTTAGGCAATTGGGTAAGAAATCCATGAACTTTATAACATAACAAGGTGGGATACCCGGCGATGGCTGGGTATCCTCCCTTAAACACATCCCCACTCCCATCACCTTTTGTTTCCATCTCTCTCCTCTCTATACAATTTTCCACCCTCAATTCCAACTTTTCCCATTTTCCCCCACCTCCTCCCTCCTCTAGCCCCCTCTCTTGCCCATTCCCTTCCCTACCCTTTATCTTTCCCGGACCCCTTGCCTTCTCTTGCCCTTCACACTCTCATCCACTCGTTCTCCCCGCTTTTCCTCTACCTTTCTATCTCCTAACTTACCGATTTATTCCTTCTCCTTCCCCCTTCTCTCTCTCTCTCTCTCTCTCTCTCTCTCTCTCTCTCTCTCTCTCTCTCTCTCTCTCTCTCTCTCTCTCCCACCCTCTCTCTCTCTCTCTCTCTCTCTCTCTCTCTCTCTCTCTCTCTCTCTCTCTCTCTCTCTCTCTCTCTCTCTCTCTCTCTCTCTCTCTCTCTCTCTCCCACCCTCTCTCTCTCTCTCTCTCTCTCTCTCTCCCTCTCTCTCTCTCTCTCTCTCTCTCTCTCTCTCTCTCTCTCTCTCTCTCTCTCTCTCTCTCTCTCTCTCTCTCTCTCTCTCTCTCTCTCTTTCTCTCTCTCTCTCTCTCTCTCCCACCCTCTCTCTCCCACCCTCTCTCTCTCTATCAAATCACCTCATTCTTTGGGGCACACGTGAGGAACACAAATGCAAACAAGCCTGAATGGTCCCCAGGACTATATACAACTGAAAACTCACACCCCAGAAGTGACTCGAACCCATACTGCCAGGAGCAACGCAACTGGTATGTACAGGGACGCCTTAATCCGCTTGACCATCACGACCGGACAAAAGGAAGTGATAGCCGAAGCTATTTGAACCACTTCCCCGCCGGCACTCGGATGGTAATCTTGGGCATAGCATTTTATCAAATCACCTCATTCTTTGGGGCACACGTGAGGAACACAAATGCAAACAAGCCAGAATGGTCCCCGTACAGGCGTCCCTGAACATACCAGTTGCGTTGCTCCTGGCAGTATGGGTTCGAGTCACTTCTGGGGTGTGAGTTTTCAGTTGTATATAGTCCTGGGGACCATTCAGGCTTGTTTGCATATATATATATATATATATATATATATATATATATGTATATATATATATATATATATATATATATATATATATATGTATATATATATGAACAAGCTTCAATAGTCCCCAAGCCAATATGCAACTGAAAACTCCACACCCCAGAAGGATTCGAACCCAGACAGCCAAGAGCACTATGCACCATGGCGTACCTGGTTCTTTAACCACTCGACCACCGTGACTGTTCAAAAGACATTGGTATCCGAGGCTATTTCCCCAACATCCCTACAGCACTTGGTGGTAAGTTTGGGCATAGATATTTCATTGAATCACCTCAATTTGTGGGGCCACGTGAGGAACACAATTGCGAACAAGCTTGAATTTAACGTAGGAATTTAATTAAGGAGGGTTGCTGGAGTTGCCAGAAACCCCATTAGTCATTGTAATGTCACTGATAGGCTACTAGTTTGATTGCATTGCAACTGCTATTGCAGGGGAGGACTGCAAGGAGCGTAAAGTAACTTATAGGAGGTTACAGGAGACTTGTCTCTTAACCTACCTTGTTCTTGCATTAGTGATTATAAATTAGTATGTTTTGCTTGCTTGATTGCATCCTCTGTGAATACTCAGTATGTTCAAGTTAGTTAATTTATGCAGCACATCACGATTGCAGGAAGGATCCTGTAGTCATACTCGTGGCTGGTGTCCAGCTGTCGTAAATGTGTCACACGAAGGATTTCGAGTGACGTCACTGATATTTTTCCTTGTTGTAGTAGTTAGTACTTTCTGGAATAAACTGTGTTGTTATGTTGAACGCTGTCTTGCGTTACACCCCACACATTATTGATTTACATTTGTTCTGCTATGTGACCTGAAATTATTATTGCTATTCATTTGAGCCTGTTTCATGAGACTTGGGCAGAATTCATAGCACCACACAACTATACAAATAAGTTGTGAGAATCCGTGACCTACTCGTTAGATTCGCTCCAGCGAATGACGAAGGTCGACAACCTAGTTATAGGGATTTCATACTTGTGAGGTCTTGGCATTTGCTTATGCCTAGACATTTGTTCTATCTCCAGAGTGGGGAATGAGCTGCTTACTACACCTAGCATGTTAGCTAAACAGGTCCTTCCTCAAGACGTAATGCTAGAATATTATGACGAAAAAATCTCACAGCATGCTATATCAATCAAAGGATCTTACCACAAAATTACGTAAGTGACGACGCTTGTTTCCCAGTGTCAAAATGGCGCCTGGAGTTGAAGTCTTCCCAGTCGCCTTCAAATTGTATATTCGACCGTCACTCTCGACTTCTCTATACTGTGACCTGAGTATGGCGTCAAGACACAGGCTCCAACATCGGTTTACCTCTTAACAGATTCTTTCCTATGATAAACAGAGATCTTCTTAGGTTTACCACAGTTGACTACCAGGGTACAATCACCCCTTGACTCCAGATTGCCTCTCTGCTCCCCCACAAGTCGAGATGAAAGCCACAATCGCCCTACTCTTGTTCACAGCACTTGCTTCAGTCGCAGGCAACTACAGAATCCCGACCAAGATGCAATAACGTCTTCCCTTCCCAAATGTGGCGGGTTGCAGGTCCTCACTCCTTCACCCCGCAGTGACCAGTGAGGTCGAAACCCCTCTGCATAGGTCACGTCGCCAGCGATGACGTCATCTTTGTACACGCCACTAGCGATGACGTCATCTTTGTACACGCCACTATGGATGACGTCATCTTTGTACACGCCACTAGCGATGGCGTCATCTTTGTACACGCCACTAGCGATGACGTCATCTTTGTACACGCCACTAGCGATGACGTCATCTTTGTACACGCCACTAGCGATGACGTCATCCTCCTTCCCTTGCGCATATCCACATACTGTCGACATCACTTCCTGCTCCCATAAAGCTGCTCATTATCCCCTTAATGCCTTTACTGAAATATCCAAGGGTGGTGTTACCCCTGCACACCATACGAAAACGTTTATCTGGATCCTCTGTAGCGTCGGGTGAGGATTAACTCTCCCTTTGGGGCAGAGGCTGAATCATGAGGCTATATGGGGTTCTCAACACCATGAATCATGAGGATATATGGGGTTCTCAACACCATGAATCATGAGGCTATATGGGGTTCTCAACACCATGAATCATGAGGCTATATGGGGTTCTCAACACCATGAATCATGAGGCCATATGGGGTTCTCAACACCATGAATCATGAGGCCATATGGGGTTCTCAACACCATGAATCATGAGGCTATATGGGGTTCTCAACACCATGAATCATGAGGCTATATGGGGTTCTCAACATCATGAATCATGAGGCTATATGGGGTTCTCAACACCATGAATCATGAGGCTATATGAGGTTCTCAACACCATGAATCATGAGGCTATATGGTGTTCTCAACACAATGAATCATGAGGCTATATGGGGTTCTCAACACCATGAATCATGAGGCTATATGGGGTTCTCAACACCATGAATCATGAGGCCATATGGGGTTCTCAACACCATGAATCATGAGGCCATATGGGGTTCTCAACACCATGAATCATGAGGCTATATGGGGTTCTCAACACCATGAATCATGAGGCTATATGGGGTTCTCAACACCATGAATCATGAGGCTATATGGGGTTCTCAACACCATGAATCATGAGGCTATATGGGGTTCTCAACACCATGAATCATGAGGCTATATGGGGTTCTCAACACCATGAATCATGAGGCTATATGGGGTTTTCAACACCATGAATCATGAGGCTATATGGGATTCTCAACACCATGAATCATGAGGCTATATGGGGTTCTCAACACCATGAATCATGAGGCTATATGGGATTCTCAACACCATGAATCATGAGGCTATATGGGGTTCTCAACACCATGAATCATGAGGCTATATGGGGTTCTCAACACCATGAATCATGAGGCCATAAGGGGTTCTCAACACCATGAATCATGAGGCCATATGGGGTTCTCAACACCATGAATCATGAGGCCATATGGGGTTCTCAACACCATGAATCATGAGGTCATATGGGGTTCTCAACACCATGAATCATGAGGCTATATGGGGTTCTCAACACCATGAATCATGGGGCTATATGGGGTTCTCAACACCATGAATCATGGGGCTATATGGGGTTCTCAACACCATGAATCATGGGACTATATGGGGTTCTCAACACCATGAATCATGAGGTCATATGGGGTTCTCAACACCATGAATCATGAGGCTATATGGGGTTCTCAACACCATGAATCATGAGGCTATATGGGGTTCTCAACCCAATACAAAGAAAGAACAACATGTTCAATCAATCGTTACTGCCTTAACAAGTTCCTTTCATTTGTTGCCTTTAAAAACCATTAAAAATGTAAAAGAAAAAATGCCAAACACTAGATTTTTATCCCAACACATATTAGAACAAAGTCCGGTAATCAGAACAATTGTAACGTGTCATGTGCAGTGATCGTAATTTTAGACATAACAAGATCCACTGTTTCAGTTATGTCAGCAAACATTCACCACCTACACATTCACAACTGTAACCGTTAATGGGTTATATCTTAGTGTGGAATGATTATTAAATGTTTAACAAGCAAATTCAATATGGGGATGTAAAATGAGCAATTCCGATAGCAAATTATGAGAAAATGTCATGGCCGCAAGTACGAGTGAAACTTAGATGGTTTAGGATGTTTTACATACATGAAGTGTGCTTGTTGATTATGCAGCGACCGCCAAGGTTGATGTTGTTCTGAACAACGCAGTGCATCTTACAGTGGAGGAATCCATGATGGCCTTAAATACTTAGCTGAAGAAACCAAACTAACAGCGGTTACAATTTAGATAAAAGGCCTTGATCAATACATTGTGACCAAAATACTGACTTCGCTGAGAAAAGTTAACTATAACATACCATACACTTAGTGGAGCTGTAACACTGTTCGCATGTGCCTCCAATAGCAACTGGTTGACACATTTTACACGACGAGCTCACCATAGTCCGTGCTAGTTGGACCTTTTTGTTTCAGGTAGCGAATCTTTAACAACTACAACAACATTTTACAACAAATGTCATCAATACATTTGATATCACAAATATAATCAGTGAGAAAGGTGACTAGGAAACACTTGTAGATTTCGTTGTGCAAGCACCGTGTGAATATTTACCAACATGCTTTAACATTTTGGCTCTTCAAGGAAAGAAGAATCAGATTCCCATCTGCTATGAATCACAACAAAGATAAACAATATATACTGAAGAATACATGGTATCCTAGAGCTTCATATACTTGACATTCATATCAGTATACCAACTCAGTATACCAGGAGAGACAAGAATTTGGAGTTGCAGTTTAGGCAGGAAATCCTATTGGTAGAGACTCAAACGTGCGATCAACTTTACAAACACAGATGGTAGACATTCAAAAATGTTTAGAACACGTCCTTGCTGATGATCGACGGCATGTCATCATACATTCAGATTCCAAAACTATCATTGAAAACATGCAACAAGAGCACATAATAAATGCAGAGGATTCTGCAAAAATGGTCGGGAAGGACAGGATGATCGGGAAGGCCAGGATGGTCGGGAAGGACAGGATGGTCGGGAAGGACAGGATGGTCGGGAAGGCCAGGATGGTCGGGAAGGACAGGATGGTCGGGAAGGACAGGATGGTCGGGAAGGACAAGATGGTCGGGAAGGACAGGATGGTCGGGAAGGACAGGATGGTCGGGAAATACAGGATGGTCGGGGAGAAGAGGATGGTCGGGAAGGACAGGATGGTCGGGAAGTACAGGATGGTCGGGGAGAAGAGGATGGTCGGGAAGGCCAGGATGGTCGGGAAGGACAGGATGGTCGGGAAGGCCAGGATGGTCGGGAAGGACAGGATGGTCGGAAAGGACAGGATGGTCGGGAAGGCCAGGATGGTCGGGAAGTACAGGATGGTCGGGGAGAAGAGGATGGTCGGGAAGGACAGGATGGTCGGGAAGTACAGGATGGTCGGGGAGAAGAGGATGGTCGGGAAGGCCAGGATGGTCGGGAAGGACAGGATGGTCGGAAAGGACAGGATGGTCGGGAAGGCCAGGATGGTCGGGAAATACAGGATGGTCGGGGAGAAGAGGATGGTCGGGAAGGACAGGATGGTCGGGAAGTACAGGATGGTCGGGGAGAAGAGGATGGTCGGGAAGGCCAGGATGGTCGGGAAGTACAGGATGGTCGGGGAGAAGAGGATGGTCGGGAAGGACAGGATGGTCGGGGAGAAGAGGATGGTCGGGAAGGACAGGATGGTCGGGAAGGCCAGGATGGTCGGGAAGGACAGGATGGTCGGGAAGGCCAGGATGGTCGGGAAGGACAGGATGGTCGGGAAGTACAGGATGGTCGGGGAGAAGAGGATGGTCGGGAAGGACAGGATGGTCGGGAAGTACAGGATGGTCGGGAAATACAGGATGGTCGGGGAGAAGAGGATGGTCGGGAAGGACAGGATGGTCGGGAAGTACAGGATGGTCGGGGAGAAGAGGATGGTCGGGAAGGACAGGATGGTCAGGAAGGACAGGATGGTCGGGAAGGACAGGATGGTCGGGGAGAAGAGGATGGTCGGGAAGTACAGGATGGTCGGGGAGAAGAGGATGGTCGGGAAGGACAGGATGGTCGGGAAGGACAGGATGGTCAGGAAGGACAGGATGGTCGGGAAGGACAGGATGGTCGGGGAGAAGAGGATGGTCGGGAAGGACAGGATGGTCGGGAAGGACAGGATGGTCGGGAAGGACAGGATGGTCGGGAAGGCCAGGATGGTCGGGAAGGCCAGAATGATCGGGAAGGACAGGATGGTCGGGAAGGACAGGATGGTCGGGAAGGACAGGATGGTCGGGAAGGACGGGATGGTCGGGAAGGACGGGATGGTCGGGAAGGACAGGATGGTCGGGAAGGACAGGATGGTCGGGAAGGACGGGATGGTCGGGAAGGACGGGATGGTCGGGAAGGCCAGGATGGTCGGGAAGTAAAGGATGGTCGGGGAGAAGAGGATGGTCGGGAAGGACAGGATGGTCGGGGAGAAGAGGATGGTCGAGAAGGACAGGATGGTCGGGAAGTACAGGATGGTCGGGGAGAAGAGAATGGTCGAGAAGGCCAGGATGGTCGGGAAGTACAGGATGGTCGGGGAGAAGAGGA
This sequence comes from Procambarus clarkii, assembly GCF_040958095.1. NCBI lineage: Eukaryota > Metazoa > Arthropoda > Malacostraca > Decapoda > Cambaridae > Procambarus > Procambarus clarkii. The sequence continues at coordinate 15,981,399 of NC_091236.1, forward strand.
TGGTCGGGAAGGACCGGATGGTCGGGAAGGACGGGATGGTCGGGAAGGACAGGATGGTCGGGAAGGACAGGATGGTCGGGAAGGCCAGGATGGTCGGGAAGGACAGGATGGTCAGGAAGGACAGGATGGTCGGGAAGGCCAGGATGGTCGGGAATGCCAGGATTGTCGGGAAGGACAGGATGGTCAGGAAGGACAGGATGGTCGGGAAGGCCAGGATGGTCGGGAAGGCCAGGATGGTCGGGAAGGACAGGATGGTCGGGAAGGCCAAGATGGTCGGGAAGGCCGGGATGGTCGGGGAGAAGAGGATGGTCGGGAAGGACAGGATGGTTGGGATGGCCAGGATGGTCGGGAAGGCCAGGATGGTCGGGAAGGCCAGGATGGTCGGGGAGAAGAGGATGGTCGGGAAGGCCAGGATGGTCGGGGAGAAGAGGATGGTCGGGAAGGACAGGATGGTCGGGAAGGCCAGGATGGTCGGGAAGGCCAGGATGGTCGGGGAGAAGAGGATGGTCGGGAAGGACGGGATGGTCGGGAAGGCCAGGATGGTCGGGAAGTACAGGATGGTCGGGGAGAAGAGGATGGTCGGGAAGGACAGGATGGTCGGGGAGAAGAGGATGGTCGAGAAGGACAGGATGGTCGGGAAGTACAGGATGTCGGGGAGAAGAGGATGGTCGAGAAGGCCAGGATGGTCGGGAAGTACAGGATGGTCGGGGAGAAGAGGATGGTCGGGAAGGACAGGATGGTCGGGGAGAAGAGGATGGTCGGGAAGGACAGGATGGTCGGGAAGGCCAGGATGGTCGGGAAGGACAGGATGGTCGGGGAGAAGAGAATGGTCGGGAAGGACAGGATGGTCGGGAAGGCCAGGATGGTCGGGAAGGACAGGATGGTCGGGGAGAAGAGGATGGTCGGGAAGGACAGGATGGTCGGGAAGGCCAGGATGGTCGGGAAGGACAGGATGGTCGGGGAGAAGAGGATGGTCGGGAAGGACAGGATGGTCGGGAAGGCCAGGATGGTCGGGAAGGACAGGATGGTCAGGAAGGACAGGATGGTCGGGAAGGCCAGGATGGTCGGGAATGCCAGGATGGTCGGGAAGGACAGCTAGGATGGTCAGGAAGTACAGGATGGTCGGGAAGGCCAGGATGGTCGGGAAGGCCAGGATGGTCGGGAAGGACAGGATGGTCGGGAAGGCCAAGATGGTCGGGAAGGCCGGGATGGTCGGGGAGAAGAGGATGGTCGGGAAGGACAGGATGGTTGGGAAGGCCAGGATGGTCGGGAAGGCCAGGATGGTCGGGGAGAAGAGGATGGTCGGGGAGAAGAGGATGGTCGGGAAGGACGGGATGGTCGGGAAGGACGGGATGGTCGGGAAGGCCAGGATGGTCGGGAAGTACAGGATGGTCGGGGAGAAGAGGATGGTCGGGAAGGACAGGATGGTCGGGGAGAAGAGGATGGTCGAGAAGGACAGGATGGTCGGGAATTACAGGATGGTCGGGGAGAAGAGGATGGTCGGGAAGGACAGGATGGTCTTGGAGAAGAGGATGGTCGGGAAGGACAGGATGGTCGGGAAGGCCAGGATGGTCGGGAAGGACAGGATGGTCGGGGAGAAGAGGATGGTCGGGAAGGACAGGATGGTCGGGAAGGCCAGGATGGTCGGGAAGGACAGGATGGTCAGGAAGGACAGGATGGTCGGGAAGGCCAGGATGGTCGGGAAGGCCAGGATGGTCGGGAAGGACAGGATGGTCAGGAAGGACAGGATGGTCGGGAAGGCCAGGATGGTCGGGAAGGCCAGGATGGTCGGGAAGGACAGGATGGTCGGGAAGGCCAAGATGGTCGGGAAGGCCGGGATGGTCGGGGAGAAGAGGATGGTCGGGAAGGACAGGATGGTTGGGAAGGCCAGGATGGTCGGGAAGGCCAGGATGGTCGGGGAGAAGAGGATGGTCGGAAAGGCCAGGATGGTCGGGGAGAAGAGGATGGTCGGGGAGAAGAGGATGGTCGGGAAGGACAGGATGGTCGGGAAGGCCAGGATGGTCGGGAAGGCCAGGATGGTCGGGGAAAAGAGGATGGTCGGGAAGGGTAAACAAATGCTTTACGAAATATTAACATTTATAAACAACAACTCAACATGTTAAGGGAGTCGTGTGGGAACAAAGTGCAAAATATTAGCGTGTGATTAACATGGAGTTTTTATTTGAACATTTTAACATTTCTTACACCCCTACAGTTGTTTCAGTGCTTCTTAATATATATTCACGGATGCATAGCAAGAGGACGGATAGGTGGCTTGATGAATAGAAAGATGGATATATGAAACACTAGATGGAGTATATATGTGTGTAACTGAGAGAGAGAGAGAGGGAGGGAATAATCAGGGGAAAAGGCCAAGCCATTACGACTAAATAGCAATTGGAGGGGATCAGGATAAGGATTTGGGATGGGACGGGGAGTGGGGGAAAAGGAATGGCGCCCAACCATTTGGACAGTCGGGGATTGAACGCCGACCTGCATGAAGCAGGACCGTTGCTCCTCCGTCCAGTAAAAGTAACTAGATGGAGAGATGGACTGATCAATGGACACACAGACACATTGATAGATAGATGAATAGATTGATGGATAGATGAATAGAATGATGGATAGATGAATAAATAGACGGGTGGATATGTGGAAGACAGACACATACATACATACATACATACTTGGGCCTATCCTGTTTCTGACATACGTAAATGATCTCCCAGAGGGTATAGACTCATTCCTCTCAATGTTTGCTGACGACGCCAAAATTATGAGAAGGATTAAGACAGAGGAGGACAGCTTGAGGCTTCAAGAAGACCTGGACAAGCTGCAGGAATGGTCGAACAAATGGCCTGTTAGAGTTTAACCCAAGCAAATGTAATGTAATGAAGATAGGGGTAGGAAGCAGGAGACCAGATACAAGGTATCATTTGGGAGATGAAATACTTCAAGAGTCAGAGAGAGCGAAAGACCTGGGGGTTGATATCACGCCAGACCTGTCCCCTGAAGCTCATATCAAGAGGATAACATCAGCAGCATATGCCAGGTTGGCTCACATAAGAACGGCCTTTAGAAACTTGTGTAAGGAATCATTGAGAACATTATATACCACATATGTCAGACCAATCCTGGAGTATGCGGCTCCAGCATGGAGTCCATATCTAGTCAAGCATAAGACTAAACTGGAAAAGGTTCAAAGGTTTGCCACCAGACTAGTACCCGAGCTGAGAGGTATGAGCTACGAAGAGAGACTACGGGAATTAAACCTCACTTCGTTGGAAGACAGAAGAGTTAGGGGGGACATGATCACCACATTCAAGATTCTCAAGGGAATCGACAGGGTTGATAAAGACAGGCTATTTAACACAAGGGGCACACGCACTAAGGGACACAGGTGGAAACTGAGCGCCCAAATGAGCCACAGGGATATTAGAAAGAACTTTTTTAGTGTCAGAGTGGTTGACAAATGGAATGCATTAGAAAGTAATGTGGTGGAGGCTGACTCCATACACAGTTTCAATTGTAGATATGATAGAGCACAATAGGCTCAGGAACCCGCACACCTGTTGATTGACGGTTGAGAGGCGGGACCAAAGAGTCAGAGCTCAACCCCCGCAAGCACAACTAGGTGAGTACATACATACATACAAACTTACATACATGCATACATACATACATACATACATACATACATACATACATACATACATACATACATACATACATACATACATACATACATACATACATACATGGGGCGCGGGTGGCTCATTGGACAGCACACTGTATACGTAGTCGTGTGGACCGGGGTTCGATTCCCGGCGCCGGTGGAGACAATTGGGCACAGTTTGTTTCACCCTGATGCCCCTGTTACCTAGCAGTAAATAGTTGCCTGAGAGTAAGACAGCTGTTACTGGCTGCTTCCTGGGAGTGTGGGTATGTGTGTAGGAAAAAGTAATTAAAATTACTCGTTGATTGACAGTTTAGAGGCGAGCTAAAAGAGCAGAGCACAACCCCTGCAAGCACAACTAGGTGAATACATACATATATACATACAAATAGGGACCATAACTAACATGGGGAAAATCTCCCCAGACAGAGCCTCCCCAACTTATCAGAACTGCAAACAGGATGGAAACTTCCGGTCAGGAACCCCCAAATTGATCACAGTGTGATAAATAAAAAATGCAACAAAAATAATAACACCAGCAGAGTAGTTACCCTCTCGTGCTGCAACTTCTCCTGACACTGCACTCAAATACAACGTCAGGCCACTCACTCAAATATCATCCAGAATAATACCTAATTTAGGAGACAGGAATTAACGTCACTAAGATGAGAAACCAGACTCAGTAACCACGTGTTGTCACGTGTTCACACTCATGAAGTGAACACTTGTAGCCGCATGTTCACACCCATGAAGTGAGCACCTGTTGTCACATGTTCACACCCATGAAGTGAGCACCTGTTGTCACGTATTCACACCCATGAAGTGAGCACCTGTTGTTACGTATTCACACCCATGAAGAGAGCACCTGTTGTCACGTGTTCACACCCATGAAGTGAGCACCTGTTGTCACGTATTCACACCCATGAAGTGAGCACCTGTTGTCACGTATTCACACCCATGAAGAGAGCACCTGTTGTCACGTGTTCACACCCATGAAGTGAGCACCTGTTGTCACGTGTTCACACCCATGAAGTGAGCACCTGTTGTCACGTGTTCACACCCATGAAGTGAGCACCTGTTGTCACGTATTCACACCCATGAAGTGAGCACCTGTTGTCACGTGTTCACACCCATGAAGAGAGCACCTGTTGTCACATGTTCACACCCATGAAGTGAGCACCTGTTGTCACGTGTTCACACCCATGAAGTGAGCACCTGTTGTCACGTGTTCACACCCATGAAGTGAGCACCTGTTGTCACGTGTTCACACCCATGAAGAGAGCACCTGTTGTCACATGTTCACACCCATGAAGTGATCACCTGTTGTCACGTGTTCACACCCATGAAATGAGCACCTGTTGTCACGTATTCACACCCATGAAGTGAGCACCTGTTGTCACGTATTCACACCCTTGAAGTGTGCCTCGAAGAAGACGATATGCAGCATCCGGGAGAGCCTTGTCGGGCTCTCTCGTGCAAACTGGCACATATTGTCTTCTCCTACCACCACCTAATATATTTATATATATAGGGAAATTTATTGTACAAGATTACATGATTACAAAATGTGGCATTAACACATACACAACACAACCAATACTGTGCAAGTAAAATGAAAAACACGCCGATGGAAACACGGATAAATGTTATGGACAGATTCGATCATTGTTGCATTCGATCACTTCTTTGAATTCCTCCGAAGGTGGACTCGTGGCCAAGATACAACAGGCATTTCCCCTCTGAATCGCGACACTGAGGTGCTAGAACAAGAAACTTTTCACTCTCTGGTCCTTTGTAGCGCTGATAAATTTGTCCTCCAATTCCTTCTGGAACTAACAATGCACATTTCCCTCACGAACCGAGGGTCTCCAAACCGATCAGAATAAAGCTGTAGCAGTGTGCCAGACCTCTGTATTTGATGGTTTTCTGCGATTCCCTGAAAGAAGCAGCGCCGCCCCCTTTCACCTGTGCTGTGGTAGAGGTAGGTACTGGCCATTGTGGAAGCGCATGTGTAGTCCCACACCACTTGCTTACCATCCTTCCAAGGAAGGATGGTAAGCTTTCTGGGTGTTTCAGAGGTTCGTTGGGTCTGAATAAGTGTGGTTCTCTTTGTGCTGGGCAGCGGGCCGTGGCGAGGCTCCTCTTGATGTTTTTTGTTGACTTCTTCATGTCTTGCAGTCTTACCCTGGGATTTACGACTTACCAGACTATGACGACCATATTGCTCTGCCATCGCCATTCCACAGATGCATCTACGTTCGGTGAGGATGGGGGCGGCATATCAAAGGGCAACTCCAATGCTGAGGGCGTCATGACTGAGGCGAGTTCCCAGGGCTGGATTGGGCACAGCAAATAAAAAAAACTGTGGCATGGAGTGCTGTTACTGCTCGGAGGCAGGCTTTGATCTCAGCATCTGCCTTTTCAAGCATTGTTGTGGAGTTTTTTTTCATTATGGGGCTATCCCAGTGGGCCTACTTGTGTTTTTTTAGGGCGTGTGGTCGGGGTAGAGGGTGTGCAATGGTTTTCCATTGACTGGCTGCTTCGATGAACTTTTGATCATGAGTTCCCTCTGTGTTACTCATACGCTCCAGTAAGATCTGCCCTAATAATTTGTTGGCTGCTGTACATTCTGGAAGTGCTCCCTCAGTTGCCTTTCATATGCCCATGCCTCCAAATCTCACTGGTAGTGTTGCTTGGTCCCACTGACTGTCATCTAAATCTTAGATAAGTGCCTTCCTGAATATTGACTTGAGGAACTCATCATTTTTAACTTCGCACTTGGAGGGGTTAAGAACGAAATCCAGGGTTTTCCCCTGTGACTTCACCAGCTGCAGATCTTCCAGCAGGGAGTCTTGTGTGCCTACCAGAGTGCCATCATCCAGGAACCAGACGTTGAGCTCATTTTAGTCTGCTTTTGATATCTCGAACCGCTATGCAAAAGAAGAAAGGTGCACTTGATCTTCCTGTTGTATTCCGTTTGCTGAGGTGACTTCGTGTTCGCCAAACAGGAGGGTTGAGTCTATGTTGTAACCTGCTGACACAGAGGGAAGAATGCTTGGGCAATGTTCCTGGATTGCGGTGAGGACTACATCCCTTTTGACCGAGTTGAAAGCGTTTTTGAAATCTAATTTTACTACTGCCTGGTCTTCAGTAAGAGAATTAATGTAGGCTCGTGCAGCATGAGCTGCTGCTTCACAACCTTGGGGGGGACCCCAAACCCCAGCTGGTTGGGTTGCAGCATAGTGGCTGCTTCCATTTGGATACTTCTGACAGCAGCCCTTGCAACTAGGCGGCGAAGGGTATTACCAACGGCAATGGGTCTGATCCCTCCCCCCTTCTTTTTCAGGGCACATAGAGATGTACCAAAGAAGAATGGTTTGATTTCATCAGGGATTAACCCGGCGAGGCAGTTGTTGACAAATATTGTGATTACTATCAGGAGCGCTTCTGCAGCTGGGCCAAGAACAGGGTTCACCATTTCCTTGACATGTTGAGGTCTTACCCCTGTGTACCCTCCTGAGGAGCCCGGAGCAAATGAAACGATAGCGTTATAAACCTCGGACTCGGACTCAGCACTCAGGAGCATCAGGCTCCTGAGTGCTGCTTCCCTCCTAGCTGGGTGGAACCTGGTAGTTCCGTATACCATGCACCATGTCTAGGCAGATGCCTTAGGTGGGTGGGCACGTGAAGATGGTGGGTGGGGATGGAGATGCATGGGAGGCTGTGTGCTGGCATGGGCAGGGAGGGAAAGGCGTGATCGCCTGATCGTAGGGGGAGGGGGAGTGGATGACACCACACCCACTACAGGGGAGAGGAAAAACACTTCACATTGGGGGTGGAGGGAGGGTTTGGGGGGGGTGGCACTCGAGTCTTGGATAATTTCCTTTTATATCACCACACACTGGTGACTGTATTCTGGCTCACTGGGTGTGGTGCACTCAACACGATACTCGCAATGTTCACCACCGGGCTGGAATCAATTTATCTTTTTCAAACAATCATTGGCACACTGGTGACCCTCTCCCTCTCTTGACCACACCACATGTATCCGTCCACCCTTTCCTGGTGGTGGAGCCGCAGGGCATGTGACGTAGGTATGCGTGGGGTGACTGTGGGCGTGGGGTGGCAGTGGGATGACGGACTGGCAAGACCTTCGAGAGGCTTGGAAAGGGAGAAGCGGGGGGGGGGGGGGGGGGAGGGTGCCTGCCACAGGCAGCGGTCACACACGATTAACACGAAGTTTCACTGATGCATTATGTTTAGCACTACAAACTCACCGTACATCTGAAAAGACACACATATACACCTCCTAGCCTGCTGTAATACAAGCAGGTTTGTGAGCCTCCCTTTCTCTCCCTCCACTTGAGGCCTCCTCCCCGCCTGGAGGTTATTGTTTATGGTGGCACTGGGATAATCCTCGCCCTGGCCTGTGAAACTTCCCCTTCCCTCGCACGCCTCCCGCCAAAAGAATACACCTTTTACAGTTGATTCTATTGCACTGCTGGAAAGGTAGGCCTCCTCGACCCACTAAGAGTCTTCAGCAGGTATTTACACAGACGTGAGTCGATTCTTGGTTTCCTCAGGCACTGTTATCCTTATTGAAGAGGTAAAATTTAAGCACCCGGCCCGTGTGACTAAGATCAATGAATTTGATGGCTTCCAGGCTTGTGGGTCTAAACATTCCTATATGGGTAACCATGTTTGAATTCCTCGATAATCTTTGACAGGTGGAGTCCTGTTGTCACGTGACATGCGGTATGACATGAAAAACTTTCCCCAGTTTTTATGAATCTTAATATATATTTGGTATTCACTAATTGTACGATCAAGTCCAATTTAATAAAATAAAAACTCCCCTGGTGCAGCAAGTTGTGTGAATTCGATTCCCTGCAGTGATTGTGAGTCTGTGTACCTTGGACAAACAGGAAATTCCTTACAATTGCATTTGTCCCAACATGCTAAGAGTATTATAACTGCTCAAAAGTCTAGTGCATTTTATCTACTCACAAGTTTGTGTGATCACACTATTAATTGGGAAGGAGCGAAAAGCATTACCAATTGCAGTTATTTCGTGGAACTGAATTTGATTGAGTCTGCCCTAATCAGTGTCCAAATCTTCTCAAAGTTTGTACTGGTAAATATAAACCTGACCAGGATTCCTGGTTCAACCTTGATGACGAGCGGACGTCTGGACACCTCCTCTGCCTGGGAGCTGCCTGAGAACGTTCTGTTTTCACGTTTTGGCTTTGTTACTGCCGTTTTGCATCCCCTATTCAAAGGTCCGGTTGTACGACGCCTGGCGCACATATCGCCTTGACTCACGGGATTGTTGATAGATTTTTTTGACGTGTTCTGGCTGGTTCTCCTGGCAGGGTGATGGTGTTCGGGGGACGGCTTGGCCGAGAGGTGCCGGGGGTTGGCGGCTCTTGGTGGGCTCCTGGTGTGCCCTCAGCCGTGCTGGGCGGCTGGCTTATGCTCTGCCTGGGGGCCACTGGATGACTTTTTGCGTTTTAGTTGACGCTGAGGTTTTGGTTTTTGCTACCCAGTGTTCTCTGTGTGGGGCGGAGTCGGTGCTTATCACCCTGAGGGACTCCTGGGGCTCCCCAATCATCTACCTGTCTGCGTTTCTTTGCCGCTTGGCATAATAGTTTCAAGTGTTTGGCGTCACTCGTTTCGTGTTTAGTCTTGGCGTTTCAACTTTCCTGGCTTCGCGATTAACCCTTAACGGATACGCCGGGGCGCATCCGATCCCACGACCGTCGTCGCCCCTAAATCAACAACAACAAACCTGACCCATTTTTAAATTACAATATTTCACAACAGTTTAAGAAAAAACTCTGATTGGGGGTTCCAGTGTCTCATTACAATATTATAATCATATATTAGGTGTTTGTTGAATTCAATTTCTTTCCTTATTATGCACACCATACCCATCCCGTGGGCGGTGGTGTAAAGGATTAGAGTCAAATAATAGGTTCAGGAACTGAACTCTCTAGTTCGTTTAGCTAAGGAAATAATTTTTTGACGCAAGTTACACAATTATTATTGTTATATATACATGTACACATACTCATACATACATGTACATATATATATACATATACATATATATATATATATATATATATACATATACATTATTAAATATGACCGAAAAAGTAAGATTAATAATTCTAACACGAATTTTCTCTGTCTTTCTTACGTTTCTTTTCACTGTTGATGGTAATTCAAAGATCAATTCTACAAAATTCATTTTTATTTCTAGTCTAACGCAACACTTGAGCGCGTTTCGTAAAACTTATTACATTTTCAAAGACTTTAGTTTACAAACACACAACTGAAACTGAATAGAGCTTACACATCTTCGAGGTTTATATCTACATTTGGGTGAGGTGGATGAGGTGAAAAACGAACTTTCAACAATGGGTATTCAATGGGTATTAAATTCCAACACAAGACAGAACACGAAACAATGGGTATTAAATTCAAACACAAGACAGAACACGAAACAATGGGTATTGAATGGAAGTAATTGTAGAAAGCCTATTGGTCCATATTTCTTGATGCTTCTATATTGGAGCGGAGTCTTGAAGTGGGTAGAATATAGTTGTGCATTAATTAACTGTTGATTGTTGGTATTGACTTCTTGATGTGTAGTGCCTCGCAGACGTCAAGCCGCCTACTATCGCTGTATGTATCGATGATTTCTGTGTTATTTGCTAAGATTTCTCTGGTGATGGTTTGTTTGTGGGAAGAGATTATATGTTCCTTAATGGAACCCTGATGCTTATGCATCGTTAAACGCCTGGAAAGAGATGTTGTTGTCTTGACTATATACTGTTTTTTTTTAGGGTTACAGTCACCAAGAGGGCATTTGAAGGCATAGACGACGTTGGTCTCTTTTAAAGCGTTCTGCTTTGTGTCTGGAGAGTTTCTCATGAGTAGGCTGGCCGTTTTTCTGGTTTTATAGTAAATCGTCAGTTGTATCTTCTGATTTTTGTCTGTAGGGATAACGATTCTATTGACAATATCTTTCAGGACCCTTTCCTCCGTTTAATGGGCTGTGGAAAAGAAGTACCTGTAAAATAGTCTAATAAGGGGTATAGGTGTTGTGACTATTTTACCTATTGACTATTATTGACCTATTGACTATATTGACCTATTAGACTATTTTTCAGGAACTTCTTTTCCACAGCCCATAAAACGGAGGAAAGGGTCCTGAAAGATATTGTCAGTAGAAACGTTATCCCTACAGACAAAAATCAGAAGATACAACTGATGATTTACTATAAAACCAGAAAAATGGCCAGCCTACTCATGAGAAACTCATATATACACACACACACACACACACACACACATACATATATATATATATATATATATATATATATATATATATATATATATATATATATATATATATATATATATATATATATATATATATGTCGTACCTAGTAGCCAGAACGCACTTCTCAGCCTACTATGCAAGGCCCGATTTGCCTAATAAGCCAAGTTTTCATGAATTAATTGTTTTTCGGCAACCTAACCTACCTAACCTAACCTAACCTAACTTTTTCGGATACCTAACCTACCCTAACCTATAAAGATAGGTTAGGTAGGGTTGGTTAGGTTCGGTCATATATCTACGTTAATTTTAACTACAATTAAATAAAATTGACCTCATACATAATGAAATGGGTAGCTTTATCATTTCATAAGAAAAAAATTAGAGGAAATATATTAATTCAGGAAAACTTGGCTTATTAGGCAAATCGGGCCTTGCATAGTAGGCTGAGAACTGCGTTCTGGCTACTAGGTACGACATATATATATATATATATATATATATATATATATATATATATATATATATATATATATATATATATATATATATATATATATATATATGTCGTACCTAGTAGCCAGAACTCACTTCTCAGCCTACTATTCAAGGCCCGATTTGCCTAATAAGCCAAGTTTTCCTGAATTAATATATTTACTAAAAAAATTTTCTTATGAAATAATAAAGCAACCCTTTTCTCTATGTATGAGGTCAAATTTTTTTTATTGGAGTTAAAATTAACGTAGATATATGACCGAACCTAACCAACCCTACCTAACCTAACCTAACCTATATTTATAGGTAAGGTTAGGTTAGGTAGCCCAAAAAAAGCTAGGTTAGGTTAGGTTAGGTAGGTTAGGTAGACGAAAAAACATTAATTCATGAAAACTTGGCTTATTAGGCAAATCGGGCCTTGAATAGTAGGCTGAGAAGTGCGTTCTGGCTATTAGGTACGACATATATATATATATATATATATATATATATATATATATATATATATATATATATATATATATATATATATATATATATATATATATATATGTCGTACCTAATAGCCAGAATGCACTTTTCAGCCTACTATGCAAGGCCCAATTTGCCTAATAAGCTAAGTTTTCATGAATTAATTGTTTTTCGACTACCTAACCTACCTAACCTAACCTAACCAAACTTTTTTGGCTACCTAACCTAACCTAAACCTATAAAGATAAGTTAGATTAGGTTAGGTAGGGTTGGTTAGGTTCGGTCATATATCTACATTAATTTTAACTCCAATAAAAAAATTACCTCATACATAATGAAAGTAGGAGGCAAGACCAAGGAAGCGCAGGAGCTGCTTCCTGGTGGTAGGCTGTGGATAATGCTGGATGGCTTGAGTGTGTGTGTCTAACGGAGCTAGGCTGCCACTCCCAATTACATGACCCAGATAACGCACTTTACCTTTGGCGAAGGTGGACTTGCCCAGGTTGATGGTGAGGCCGGCTGTCAGGAGCTTGGCGAACAGTCGTTGCAACTGGAGCAGATGTTCGCTCCAGGTGTTGAATGCTACGACGATATCATCCAAATAGGCATAGGTGTTATCCAAGCCCTGGATGACGCGGTTGACAGCTCTCTGAAAGGTGGCCGGGGCATTACATAGTCCGAAAGGAAGGCGTTCATATCTGAAATGTCCAAAGGGAGTGATAATGGCAGATATTTCTTTGGCTCGCTCTGTTAGACACACTTGGTAACACCCCTTAAGCAAGTCCACTTGGGACAAGTACTGGGCATTACCAATGGCGTCAAGAATGTCATCTATCCTTGGCAAGGGGTATGCATCCCTGACAGTCACATTATTTAACTTACGGTAGTTAGTGCAAAGTCTCACCTTACCTTGGGGTTTTGGCACCAAGATACAGGGTGAGGCCCAGGGGGACTCATAAGGTGTAGCCAGTCCATGATCCAAGAGGTACTGCACCTCAGCACGCATGACTTCCTTCTTGCTAGGGCTGATTCGGTAAAAGGGTTGACGAATCGGCCGGGTGTCAGGGAGCAGTTGGATGTCGTGCTGGGTAACATTACACTCTTGGGGATCATCTCGGAACAATTCTTGATGTTCTTTGAAGATCTTGACGAGAGGTGCACTATGATTGTCCTGAAAATAGTTGGGAAGATCAGTAAGGATTTCCGAATTAGTAAGCGCTGACTCCTTGTCAATGCTTTCGGGAGGAGAAGCAGGGAAGGTCTCACTGTGGATGTATGGCTCTTTAAAGGCAGAGTAATTAAGCATGACAGTGGGAGGAGTACCGTTATATAGCTTCAGGAGGTTGACGTGGCACAGCTGGGTCTTCCGCCGCCTATCTGGAGTCTCTAGAACGTAGTTATGGTTGTTTCTGCACTCCTTGATGCGGTAGGGTCCTGAAAACCTGTTTTGTAAAGGAGAACCTGGGATAGGGAAATAAGCAAGTACGAAGTCTCCCGGCTTAAATTTCCTTACTTTGATGGTCTGGTCGTAATGAGTCTTCATCCTCTCCTGTGCTTTCAATAGATTATCTTGGGCAAAACTGCAGACCCTCTCTAGAATGTGTTGTAGGTTTTGAAGAAACTGGGGCACATTCTGATGCTCACTGAAGGTGGCATCACGTAGAGAGTCTTTGAAAGCCTTGAGAGGAGTACGGCACTTACGTCCGTAGAGCATCTCATAAGGAGATACTCCTAGGGACTCATTGGGAAGACTTCTATAAATACACATTATAAGGTCGATTTGCTTATCCCAATCCTTAGAGGTTTCATTACAAAACTCCTTCAGGAGTGCTTTAATAGTCTGATGACTACGCTCAAGAGAACCCTGTGAAGCAGGATGATAGGGGCTGGACAATACCTGTTTGATGTTGAACTCTTCCAGTGTCCTCTTGAAGAGATCACTGGTGAAGTTGGTGCCACAGTCGCTCTGAGCCTCCCTTGGAAATCCATACTGGGTGAAGATCTTCAATAAGTGTTTCACAACCGTAGCAGCCATAATGTTCTTTACTGGAACTGCTATGGGGAATCTGGTGGTAGGACACAGGATGGTTAAGATATAGGCGTTACCGGAACTGGTCCGAGGTAAAGGACCAACACAGTCTATAATAAGTCTGGAAAGGTTCCGCAGGCACCTGTATGGGAGTCAGTGGTGCTCTGGAAATAGAGACGTTCGGTTTACCTGCCATCTGACATGTATGACACTGTTTGACGCTATTTACCATACCTGGCCAGTAGTAGTCTTGAAGGATTCCATGGTAAGTCTTGTTAAATCCGTAGTGGGAGAGTGCTCCGTGGGCCAGGTGTAGAATAGTGGGCGGCAGGCTGGCAGGAATCACTAGTTGTTCGACGTTGGCCCAATCGTCTTCCTCCTTCAGTTTACTGGGTCTATATCTGCGGTAGAGCAACTCGTTCTCTAGGAAGAACCCAGGAATACTGTCAGGTTGAGTCTCAGCCTGGAAAAATAATGGTGTCAAGGTAAGATCTTCCCTCTGTAACTTACGGAACTCCAACTGGTCAGATTCAGGGGTAGTTTCAGAGGGTCTTGAGGGACACCGGTAGCAGTAGAGTCAGCTGGCTGTGGTCGTGCGGCTTGTGCACGGGTGGTCACTAAAACCGGAGGAGAAACTTCATCACTCTCTTGAGCCTTTGCTGGAACATACTCAAAAATGGGATTATCCATCACAGAGGTACACACCTGGGGTTTGTCTATGACGATCAGGTTGGTCGGTTGCAGGTCTTCTGCCAAGTCGTTGCCCAGGAGAAGATGCACTCCAGGCATGGGAAAAGGCTTTTCCCTGATGGCGACTTGGACTTCTCCGCTCACGAAGGGACAATCCAGGTGGACTCTGGCGAGAGGATAAGGAGTGGTAGTAGTGAGGTCAGTGATGAAGACAGTTTCTCCGGTGTAGGCGATTTTGGGCACGGCCGATTTCAAAATAATCGATTGAAGAGCCGCTGTGTCCCTCAAGATCTTCAATTTGAAACGTCCCTCCGGATTTGAACCGTTGGCAGAGACAGTTCCAGTATACAGGTGTTTGCTGAAAAGAGAAAGATCATTAACATGAACACCAACATTCATTACAGGCTTACCGGACTTAGGAGGAGTCTGTTTGGGTTTTGGCGTTTCGGTGTTTCCTTTGTATTGAGACTTACCACATTTATCTATGGTATGTCCATAGAGTCTACAATACTTACAGTACAATTGCGAGCCAGCTTGATCGGTACTCACTTTCTCGCAACTGTACCACGACTTCTTACTGGAAGATGGTTCTGGTGTCAGCCGGTGGATGAGGCTGTAAGTGTCAGCCGACTTAGCACACTTTAGGTAGTCGGTTTCTTCTTTATCTGCTAAATATAGACGGACAGGAGGCGGCACACGCCTCAAGAATTCTTCAACTAGTATGAGGTTGACGAGTTCTGCAAAGGTAGAGACATGTGCTGCTTCCAGCCATTTCATAAAATATCTCCTTTTGGTATTAGCAAATTCGAGAAAGGTAGTGGTGCTTGCCTTCAGATGGTCACGGAATTTCCTTCGATAACTTTCGGTGGAGAGAAGGTAGGCGTCCAACACTGCTTGTTTCAGAGTCTGGTAGTCATTCTCAGACGCCAAAGTACTGAGTGTAACTGCAGCTCTACCTGTAAGATGTACTCTGAGAAGGGTTGCCCATTGGTCGGCAGGCCAACTAAGTTGATTAGCAAGGGTTTCAAAGGTGGTGAAAAACACATCAACTTCTGTTTCTACGAATGGTGGCATTAACTTACTTGCATGTGATATATTGAAACTGACGGGAAGATTGGCGGTAGCTTGCTGGCGTTGAGCGAGGTGTGAAGTTTCCAACGCGAATTCTCCTTGACGACATTCCATAGTCAGGGTTGCTTGTTGTCTGTCATGTTCGTGTTGCATCTCCAATTGGCGTTGTTTTGTTTCAAGCTGTACTCGTTCCCGCTCACGGAGTATTGTAACCTCACGTTCTTGTTCTTCTTTCCTCAAGGCAGCTTCACGTTCTAGTTCTTCTTTCCTCAAGGCAGCTTCACGTTCCTTTAGGGCGATTTCACGTTCTTGTTCTTCCTTTCTTATGGCAGCTGCTTCCCTTTGTTGCTCGAGGGCTTCTCTTTGCATGGCAGCTGCTTCCCTTTGTTGCTCGCGTTCAAACCTTGGCCAGCTCTAGTTTGAGTTTCATCGTTGCCAAATCAGTTTTATCTGCAATAAAGTACGTTTCGTGAGTTTCAGAGTCTATCTTACCTTCCTCTAAGAAATGATCCAGTAACAGGTTATGTATTTCACTTTTGTTGGCTTGGTAGGGAACTGCTAGTTGATACTCATGTGCAAGAGTTTGTAATTCAGTCCTCTTGGCATGACATAAAGTCCCTATTGCACCTGCTGGATCTGCACGGAAAGCTTGGAGACGAAACATGGTGAAATTAGCAAATAAATGCACAACGAATATACTGTTGTGATATGGTGAATGTCAGAAACAGGACAACGTGGCAACTGGTACCTCTCCTGAGGAATCTTTAACAATTAATGTAAATTACAAGATGATAAATGATTAATAAATCAAGGTCGCAGGAAATCTTGTACCCGGTACTCAATGTAAGAGGATAAGGGCAAGAAAATCCTACTAAACAAGCGAAACTGAGTTTCTAAAACAAATGAAACAGCTAATTGCCTCAAAAGTAAAATTGGTAGTCCAAGAATGTAGGCATACCTTGCCGAGTCTCTATAGGACATAAGCAAGTTTTCCCACTGAAATTAATATGATACAGAATTAGCGAACTTTTGTGCTCTGAAAAAGAAGGCTAATTCCCTACTAATGTAAATATCATCATCTCTGACCGACGTGTAGGGGTGCGAGGTGTCAACTGGTGACGAGAACTGCTGCTGAGGTCCCAATTCAGCAACTAAAGTTCGTGCTAGAGGAACTATGACCCTCTTTATCCTCCTACTGTCAGATTGCAGAAGATTAGGTGCACTTGACCCGGGGACAGACCACAGTACCAGGGTACCAATATGATGATCTGTCGAAAATATGAGAAATATCCTAGGAACAAAAGATGGTAAACACGAGTAATAACACGGAGGGAGAGATGACCAATTAAGAGAATGACTGAGGCCTACAGTCACCACACAATCCAAAGTTGTCTCACCTTCACCATATGCTACTCTCGGAATGCACAATACACACACAGCACCATATGAAAATAAAATTGAAAATGAAAAATAGTGAAAAGCTACGTTACCAAAGCCAAATACGCTTACCATAAATTTACTACTTGGCACCAGTACCTGAGTGAAGCTCCTAGGGCAGGTCCCCACGTTATGTGACAGTAAAGCGTTGGTGTTCGGCTGTTTCAAAAGCTAGGGGCAGGGCCTCATCACATAATAAAAAAAAAAAGAGAAATTTGGTCCTTTCGTCTGTGGTAAGGTAATGGGAAGACACACAAAACACAAGTATATAAACAATGAAATTTTAATTACTCTAGAAAAACAAGGCATGAATAAAGGTAATCACATAAAATATGCAAGATAAGTCAACAAACAAAATAATATGAATAATCACTGGCAAATGAAAAGTTACGTTAAGACAAGTAAGTTACAGTGATAGCAAAATAAAATATAAGTGGTGCTGGAATACTGGCTTCGAGCTGCCACCTCCCTTAGACACGAAAGCCAAGGCTTAGTCTACCAGCGAGAGATGTCAACTGCTTAGAGCACTGAGATATTCTGACTATACTGGCGCACTGCAGCCCAGACGTCGACTTGTGGTGGCGGCGGAGGGCAGGTGCGACGGGACACCAGCCAATCAGTGACAGGCAGGCAGAGGATGAGCAGTTATCTGGTTACGGCGGTGGTAGCAGGTGTCACGGTGTGCTGGGTACGATTTGCTCTCTGGGCAAAACGTTTGGCGATACTTGGTGAACGTAGTTTGTATAGTCTCTTGTATATTGACGTACTTATGTAGGGAAGAGCAGGCTCAATCTCTCTTGAAAGAGATTATCGTCACAATATATATATATATATATATATATATATATATATATATATATATATATATATATATATATATATATATTTATGATCGATGTTCCCTTCGGGAATCTTAATTTTAAGATGAATAGGAAAACCAGGGATATACTGAACATCTTGTATCAGAATCTTTACTTTAAAAAACATAACGTTTCGAATACTTCTCGTATTCATCATCAGATCTAAAAGAAAAAACAGAAATCACAATCAAATAGCTGGTAAACAAAGAACTCATACTGAATATAATTGCCTATCAAAGAAAGGAAAATGCTTAAAACACAAAACACTTAAGCGCACTTAAAGTGATCAATACAAATAAAACTTATTAACTGTCACATATATTAAAACTAATTTAAAATCCATTAAACTACAAGATGAAATTTATAACTACTAAAACAAACCATTCCATTAAACTTACGTGAAATGATCAGAAGTGAAACTTGATACCTTACACATAGATGCTAAACACTATAACAAATATTTATATTATGACTACAAATCTACAAAAAATGTATGTAAAATACAAACAAAATAAACGACAATTATAAAGTACTAACCAAAATCTTATAAAAAACTCAAATATTAAATAAAATTAATTACCAAAAAATGTATTATATATCCTAAATAAAAGATTATATTAATGTACAATGTTAAGACTTGAAATAATTAAGAAAGGGCAACGACATGGTAAACTAAACAAAATTAAACTACCAAAATAAACTAAAAATCAAATTACAGGGCCTACTGTGCACTATACAGTGTACAATTGAACAGCTGAAAGGTTGCTATTTAGCAGAGGCCGCAGCTCCTTTATATATAAGGATTCCATTACTCTCAAATCTGACTGGCCATTCATACAAGTGTCCAGAATTTTAAAATCAGATTCCAGCAGAGAATGATCAAACTCATAACAATGGTTTCTAATCTCCGAAAATGCTGGTTTAGACAATGGTAATCCAGTCCTAAAAGATAATCCCCGGTGCTCAAGTATCCTAATCTTAAAGTTCCGAATGGAATTCCCGACATATCCAGCATTACAGCTGGAACAATTATACATATATACGACATTTGAGCACAAGGGGGTAGGCACTTTATCTTTAAATTTAAAATAAGAGCCTATGGTATTTGTGTTGACAAAAATAAATCTAAAGTCTACTTGAGGATAACACTGCTGCAACAGTCTCCTCAAACGACTCCTTACAGAAAAGCTAATACTGCCATAAAATGGTAATTTAATATATTTAAGATCCCTTTCCACTGTAGTAATCCTACACGATGGGTGAAACTTCTTATTTAAGAAATTCCTTATAAAAGTATAAACCATATGCACAGGATAACCATTATTTGAAAACAATTTCACAAGAAAATTAATTTCCTGATCAAAGTTATTCCAATTAGAACATAAAACAAAGGCCCTATTCAGTAGAGTGTTACTAGCATTTTTCTTAAAAATATCAGGAAATATATATATATATTTATATATTTATATATATATATATATATATATATATATATATATATATATATATATATATATATATATATATATATATATATATATATATATATATATATATATATTGTTCCTGATATTTTTAAGAAAAATGCTATTAACACTCTACTGAATAGGGCCTTTGTTTTATGTTCTAATTGGAATAACTTTGATCAGGAAATTAATTTTCTTGTGAAATTTTTTTCAAATAATGGTTATCCTGTGCATATGGTTTATACTTATATATATATATATATATATATATATATATATATATATATATATATATATATATATATATATATATATATATATTTATATATATATATATATATATATATATATATATATATATATATATATATATATATATTTATATATATATATATATATATATATATATATATATATATATACATATATATATATATATATATATATATATATATATATATATATATATATATATATATATATATATATATATATATATATATATATAGGAAGGGAGTACCACCTCTAGCTGGAAGAAGGGGGACCCGTAGCCTCGGAGGAAGCCACGCATAACGCATTAGAGGGAATGTTTAGATCCCCTCCAATACAGTTTCTGTGTGCTTTTCTCCTACCACCCCCTTCCTTTTTTATTTTTTGTGCTTTATTATGCATTTGATGGTTACAAGATATACATGGGTTGATACAAAAATAATAATGCAAAAAGGTTCTTAAAGGTTATGGATCTCTTGAAAAACACACACACATATATATATATATATATATATATATATATATATATATATATATATATATATATATATATATATATATATATATATATATATATATATATATATATATATATATATATATATATATATATATATATATATGATCTCTTGAAATCTTGAAAAACACACATATATATATATATATATATATATATATATATATATATATATATATATATATATATATATATATATATATATATATATACATATATATATATATATATATATATATATATATATATATATATATATATATATATATATATATATATTATATATTATAACTATATATATATATATTATATATTAGTATATTTTGGTAGCAGTCTTTCCTGTAGACATATATTATTAAAAATGACCGAAAAAGTAAGATTAATAATTCTAACACGAATTTTCTCAATCTTTCGTACATTTCTTTTCACTGTTGGTGGTAATTCAAAAATCAATTCTCCAAAATTCATTTTTATTTCTAGTCTGACGCGACACTTGAGCGCGTTTCGTAAAACTTATTACATTTTCAAAGACTTTAGTTTACACATACACAACTGAATAGAACTTACACATCGATTTGTTTATATCTACATTTGAGTGAGGTGGATGGGGTGAGGAGGTATTTAATAGGGTATTAATTTCATCAACACAAGACAGAACACGAAACAATGGGTATTGAATAGAAGTGATTGTAGAAAGCCTATTGGTCCATATTTCTTGATGCTTCTATATTGGAGCGGAGTCTTGAGGTGAGTAGAATATAGTTGTGCATTAATTGGCTGTTGATTGCTGGTGTGGACTTCTTAATGTGTAGTGCCTCGCAAACGTCAAGCCGCCTGCTATCGCTGTATCTATCGATGATTTCTGTGTTGTTTACTAGGATTTCTCTGGCGATGGTTTGGTTGTGGGAAGAGAAATGTACGAAAGATTGAGAAAATTCGTGTTAGAATTATTAATCTTACTTTTTCGGTCATATTTAATAATATATGTCTACAGGAAAGACTGCTACCAAAATATACTAATATTAAAACGCACGACCCAGCAGCAAGGAATCAAGCCTTCACGATAAAATATCGCCAGGATCTGATTCGTGATCAGATATACAAGGCAGAAAATGAAATCAAAGACAACAAAACGCAACTACTTCATGCTACGAACGAGTGGAGAAATAACAACATCGACGAAAGTATCCGTACCCGCATTGAACAACACCTCGACATCCTCACAGACCGACATCACCTCAGCACTGAAACAAGGATTAACAAGAAACTAACAACATTATATGGAGGACCTATGGCAATTCCATGACCAAGAGATGGCTTCCTGAACCTTGCAGGAATTAACCTCACTGAGGACCAAGTCACTCTCCTAAATCTGGGCATAAACTGTCACGTTATATCCAGACCGAGTGAGATGGCCCGGAAAGTGGAGTTGGAAATTCTGTTGGACGACATATTCGACCCCGAGACACAAAAGAAGGTCACTACCAAAGATACCTTACAAGCAGAACTTATTGCGGAAGGAGGAAAGAATCGAGGCAATTACAGAAGCACCATACTGTCCCCCGAGCTCAAAGCGGCAGCTAAAAGCCTTCGTGAGAACAAGGAGATAGTTGTCAGGAGAGGCGACAAGTCGCCAATATACGTCATTCTTAAAAAAGGCGAATATCTGGCGAAAATGAACCTCATACTCTCTGACCAAACTAAATTCCAAAGGGTAACGAAGGACACTACAGCCGAATTGAAAGCAAAGGTCAACAAACTAATCGAAACTGTGAATGCCAAGAAATCAGGACTCCACCTGCCAAAGATTATTGGGGAATATAAACCTGGATATGCGTATGGAAATGTCAAGACACACAAGCCTGGAAACCCACTTCGGCCAATCATTAGCCAGATACCCACACCCACGTACAGACTGGCGAAGCGACTCAACGGCCTGCTGACTCCTTATGTCCCTTGCGCCTTCAGCCTGAAGTCTCCAAAGGAATTTGTTGACTTACTGCGGGGCACACGGGCCACAGGAATAAGAGCCTCGTTGGACGTAGAATCGCTGTTCACCAACGTACCTGTGGACGAGACAATCGGGATGATAGCCGACAGAGTATATCGTGATCCAGCCTGTACTCCTCTTGACATACCAGAAAATATCCTAAGGAAACTACTCCAAGCTTGTACTAAAGAGGCACCCTTCTTGAGCCCGGATGGGCACATGTATAAGCAAGTAGATGGGGTCGCCATGGGTTCTCCCCTAGGTGTCCTGTTTGCAAACTTCTACATGGGTACCATCGAGCAAAAAGTCTTAGTCGACATGAACTTGAAACCGGCAAAATACTGCAGGTATCTTGACGACATTTTTACACAGGTACCTGATGTCAGACATCTGCAGGAGCTGAAGGAGGCATTTGAGCGGAGTTCCGTGCTGCGTTTCACTTACGAGATGGAAAAGGATGGATGCTGCCCTTTCTAGATGTAACAGTCATGGAAAAGAGCGGAGGTTTCCACACTGCAGTCTACACTAAGGAAACGAACATAGGAATGTGCCTAAATGCCAAAAGCGACTGCCCAGATAGGTACAAGAGGAGTGTTGTTAACGCATATGTCGACCGTGCTCTCAGCCACAGCTCAGAATGGAAGCAAGTCGACAAAGAACTCTGTAGGGTAAGGCAGGTCCTAGTCAACAACAGCTTCTCCAATGGTTTCGTCGAAGACATCATAAGAAGGAAAGTGAAACGCCATGCAACCTCTGAAGAGACAACTAACACAACACCTATACCCCCTATTAGACTATTTTACAGGAACTTCTTTTCCACAGCTCATAAAACGGAGGAAAGGGTCCTGAAAGATATTGTTAATAGAAACGTTATCCCTACAGACAAAAATCAGAGGATACAACTGACGATTTACTATTAAACCAGAAAAACGGCTAGCCTACTCATGAGAAACTCTCCAGACACAAAGCAGAACGCTTTAAAAGAGACCAACGTCGTCTATGCCTTCAAATGCCCACTTGGGGACTGTAAGCTCCAAAAAACCCAGTATATAGGCAAGACAAGAACATCTCTTTCTAGGCGTTTAACGATGCATAAGCAACAGGGCTTCATTAAGGAACATATAATCTCTTCCCACAACCAAACCATCGCCAGAGAAATCCTAGTAAACAACACAGAAATCATCGATAGATACAGCGATAGCAGACGGCTTGACGTTTGCGAGGCATTGCACATTAAGAAGTCAACACCAGCAATCAACAGCCAATTAATGCACAACTATATTCTACCCACCTCAAGACTCCGCTCCAATATAGAAGCATCAAGAAATATGGACCAATAGGCTTTCTTCAATCACTTCCATTTCAATACCCATTGTTTCGTGTTCTGTCTTGTGTTCATGAAATTAATACCCTATTAAATACCACCTCACCCCATCCACCTCACTTAAATGTAGATATAAACAAATCGGAGATATGTAAGTTCTACTCAGTTGTGTATGTGTAAAGTCTTTGAAAATGTAATAAGTTTTACGAAACACGCTCAAGTGTCGCGTCAGACTAGAAATAAAAATGAATTTTGGAGAATTGATTTTTGAATTACCTCCAACAGTGAAAAGAAATGTTCGAAAGATTGAGAAAATTCGTGTTAATCTTACTTTTTCGGTCATATTTAATAATATATATATTTATATATATATATATATATATATATATATATATATATATATATATATATATATATATATATATATATATATATATGTATATATATGCATATAAATATACATATATATATATATATATATATATATATATATATATATATATATATATATATATATATATATATATATATATATATATATATATATATATATATATATATATATATATATATATATATATATGTATATTTATATATATGTATATTTATATATATATATATATATATATATATATATATATATATATATATATATATATATATATATATATATATATATATATATATATATATATATATATATATATATATTTAGGGGTACCACCACTAGTTTAATTAAAGGGACCCACATCCTCGAAGAAGAAAATAAATAGTGTTCAGAGAAGACCTTGTGGATTCTCACTGAATACTTTAATCTTTTCCTCTCTTACCACCCCTATTATTTTTTTTTATTTCATTTTATTGCAATGCTACAGTTTACAGAAAACACACACTTATATAACAATATACCAATCAGTGTTCGAAGACTTCGTCCAGCTCCTCGGGGGTCGGGTGCGTACCCAAGATACAGCATGCATTTCCCCCTCTGAACAGGGACACTGAGGCGCTGGAACATAAAACTGGCCGCTCTTGGGTCTCTAGTCTTCCCAATGAGTTCCTCGCCCAGCTCCTTCTGGAACTTAAGTGCACATTTACCCCAGGCGCCCAGAGTCTCAGAGCCTATTGGCACGAACCTGTAACAACGTTCTAGGTCCCTGTACTTGTTAGTTTTCTGGGTCTCCCTGAAGGTGGCCGCCCCACCTCCCTCAGCTGCGCTGTAAGGTAGATAGGTATCAGCCAATGTGGATGCACACGTGTAGTCCCACACGACCTGTTTACCTTCCCTCCACGGCTGCAGGGTGACTCCATCTGGGCGTTTTTGGCTGTTGTCAGGTCTGCACAACTGAGGTTCCCTTTGTGCTGGACACCCAGCTGTAGCCAAACTTCTCTTGATGATGTCATTGACTGCTTCATGTCTGGCAATCTTTCCCTGTGTCTTACGACAGATGAGACCATGGCTGCCGTATTGGTCTGCCCGTGCATGGTCGCATATACACCGGTGCTCGGTGGAGATAGGGGCGGCAAGGCGCAGAGCAACACCAATACTTAGGGTCCGATGGTCCAGGCGGGTGCCCAAGGCGGAATTAGGGACTGCCAACAGGAAGTCCCCGGCATGGGGCGCTTGCACAGCTAGAAGACGCGCTTTGTCCTTCCTGGAAGCTGCCTCCAGCAATGATGTGGCGATGTTCTCCACTATGGGGCTATCCCATTTGAACTGTTTGCAGTCATTTGGAAAAATCGGTCGAGGATGAGAGTTGACGAGAGTGTCCCACTGACCGGCTCCTTAAGCGAATTTGGGATCATGAATCCCAATGGAGTCTTTTAGGTGTTCCGGTAGTATTTCCTTAACTAATTCACCTGTTGCACTGGTCGAGGATAAGAATGCTGGCAATGCTAACTGTGTCGCCTTGCGAATACCTATTCCCCCGAGTCTAACTGGGAGCGTTGCTTGATCCCATTGGTCATCTTGCAGGGAGAGGTTTAACACTTTCACGGTTATTGACCTTAGGAGTGTGTCATATTCTGTTAATTTTGGGCTGTCGAAGGAGGGAGCACACCTTAGGAAATAGGTCAGTCTGGGCAACGCCAGGCACCTTGTGAGAAGGTACAAAGCATCGTGGGCGTCCAAAGCCCCTATTCTTCCCTCCATCCTCCTCAGGTCGTTCAGCTTTTCTTCGAGGACTACCTCAATGGCACTCGAGCCCAGAGGTGCCCCTAGCAGCACACTGTCGATGGGAGCGATCACCTGGGCTCCTGGCAATATGGTTCGCATTGCATCTATGGTTGGTTGGCTAGATGAGATAATTTCACACTTTAATGGGTTTAGGGTGAGTCCTAACTCCTCTCCCTTAGATTTCACTAGCTGTAGATCTTCTAGCAGGGACTCCTGTGTCCCTGCCAGGGTGCCATCGTCCAGGAACCAGATGTTGAGTTCGCTGGTCAACCTGCTTGTGACCTCTTTAACAGCCATGGAAAAAAGAAAAGGGGCAAGTGGGTCTCCCTGCTGGACACCTTCTGCAGAAACAACTTCATGTTCCCCCAACAGCAGCGTCGATTCCCTCCTGTACCCTGCTGAGACGAAGGGGAGTAGAGAAGGAAAGCTTGTTCGAACTGCTTCCAGTACCACATCCCTTTTTACCTGGTTGAAGGCATTTTTAAAGTCTAATTTAATTAATGCCTTATTTTCTGGGAGGTGCTTGATATAGGCTCGTGCTGCATGAGCTGCTGCTTCACAGCCATGGGGGACACCAAAACCTAGTTGATGGGGTCGAAGCATCGTCGCAGCGTCTACGCTAATTTTTCTGACAGCTGCCCTAGCAACAAGGCGCCGAAGTGTGTTACCCACGGCAATGGGTCTGACTCCACCATCTTTCTTCTTGAGGGCACAAATGGATGCTCCAAAGAAAAAGGGTTTAATTGTATCTGGGATCAACCCAGAGAGCAGTCGTTGACAAACTTCGTGACCTCTGACAATAGTGTCTCGGCAACTTCTCCGAGAACTGGGTTTACCATCTCCTTCAGGTGCTGAGGTCTTACTCCAGTGTGTCCCCCTGCCGAGCCTGTTGGAAATGACATGATGGTTTTGTATACCTCTGACGCTTGGAGGAATAGAGGTCCCATGTCTGGGACATTTGTGTCCTGCGCAGTGGGTTCCCATGGTACTCTAGGAGGGTGCTTCTCTCTCAGCGAGTTGGCGGTAGCGGTATTTCTAGGGGCGATTGTGTCTTCGCTGGTAAGTAACCTAATTGCCCCTACTGTGTTGCCCTCTTCAATTTTTTTGGTCACTTGTGTTCCTAGTTTAAAATTGTCATTGAAACTCTTGGGTCTGCCACGACGGTTTTTGCGTTGAGGAGGGATGGGGATCAAGTTGTCAGCTCTGGGGAAATTATTTATTGCCCTAGTGACTGATGAGGCTAGCGACTTGCCTCCTCTTGCAGGTACGCCTAAGCAAATATTGCAAAACAGGAGCAAATTATGCCATGCTTTGATGGTGGCTGCAGCATTAAGATTTTCAGACCGTTCATTTACTTTCTTTAAAAGGTCTGTATATTTCCCTGCTGCAAATGGGCGCGCTGCTTTAGGAATGTGGGGAAGATTTCTGGTGGTGGATGCTTTGATGGCCCCCAGGAGGTCATCTGATGACATGAAGTTATATATATATATATATATATATATATATATATATATATATATATATATATATATATGTCGTACCTACTAGCCAGAACTCACTTCTCGGCCTACTATGCAAGGCCCGATTTGCCTAATAAGCCAAGTTATCCTGAATTAATATATTTTCTCTAATTTTTTTCTTATGAAATGATGAAGCTACCCATTTCATTGTATATGTAGTCAATTTTTTTTTATTGGACTTAAAATTAACGTAGATATATGACAGAACCCAACCCACCCTACCTAACCTAACCTAACCTATCTTCATAGGTTAGGTTACCTATGAAGCAATTAATTCATGAAAAACAATTAATTCAGCGAAAAACAATTAATTCATGAAAACTTGGTTTATTAGGCAAATCGGGCCTTGCATAGTAGGCTGAGAAGTGCATTCTGGCTACTAGGTACGACATATATATATATATATATATATATATATATATATATATATATATATATATATATATATATATATATATATATATATATATATATATATATATTATTAAATATGACCGAAAAAGTAAGATTAATAATTCTAACACGAATTTTCTCAATCTTTCGTACATTACGCTTCACTGTTGGAGGTAAATAAAAAATCACTTCTCCAAAATTCATTTTTATTTCTAGTCTGACGCGACACGGGCGCGTTTTGTAAAACTTATTACATTTTCAAAGACTTCACAAATACACAACTGATTAGAACTTACGTATCTCTGATTTTATATCTACATTTGAGTGAGGTGGGAGGGGTGATGTGGCATTAACACAAGACAGAACAAGAGGGGATATTAATAGGGTATTAAAAGTATCAACACAAGACAGAACAGAAACAATGGGTATTGAATAGAAGTGTTTGTAGAAAGCCTATTGGTCCATATTTCTTGATGCTTCTATATTGGAGCGGAGTCTTGAGGTGGGTAGAATATAGTTGTGCAATAATTGGCTGTTGATTGCTGGTGTTGACTTCTTGATGTGTAGTGCCTCGCAAACGTCAAGCCGCCTGCTATCGCTGTATCTATCGATGATTTCTGTGTTGTTTACTAGGATTTCTCTGGCGATGGTTTGGTTATGGGAAGAGATTATATGTTCCTTAATGGAGCCCTGTTGCTTATGCATCGTTAAACGCCTAGAAAGAGATGTTGTTGTCTTGCCTATATACTGGGTTTTTTGGAGCTTACAGTCCCCAAGTGGGCATTTGAAGGCATAGACGACGTTAGTCTCTTTTAAAGCGTTCTGTTTTGTGTCTGGAGAGTTTCTCATGAGTAGGCTGGCCGTTTTTCTGGTTTTATAGTAAATCGTCAGTTGTATCCTCTGATTTTTGTCTGTAGGGATAACGTTTCTATTAACAATATCTTTCAGGACCCTTTCCTCCGTTTCATGAGCTGTGGAAAAGAAGTTCCTGTAAAATAGTCTAATAGGGGGTATAGGTGTTGTGTTAGTTGTCTCTTCAGAGGTTGCATGGCTTTTCACTTTCCTTCTTATGATGTCTTCGATGAAACCATTGGAGAAGCCGTTATTGACTAGGACCTGCCTTACCCTACAGAGTTCTTTGTCGACTTGCTTCCATTCTGAGCTGTGGCTGAGAGCACGGTCGACGTATGCGTTAACAACACTCCTCTTGTACCTGTCGGGGCAGTCGCTGTTGGCATTTAGGCACATTCCTATGTTTGTTTCCTTAGTGTAGACTGCAGTGTGGAAACCTCCGCCCTTTTCCATGACTGTTACATCTAGAAAAGGCAGCTTCCCATCCTTTTCCGTCTCGTAAGTGAAACGCAGCACGGAAAGGGTCCTGAAAGATATTGTTAATAGAAACGTTATCCCTACAGACAAAAATCAGAGGATACAACTGACGATTTACTATAAAACCAGAAAAACGGCCAGCCTACTCATGAGAAACTCTCCAGACACAAAACAGAACGCTTTAAAAGAGACTAACGTCGTCTATGCCTTCAAATGCCCACTTGGGGACTGTAAGCTCCAAAAAACCCAGTATATAGGCAAGACAACAACATCTCTTTCTAGGCGTTTAACGATGCATAAGCAACAGGGCTCCATTAAGGAACATATAATCTCTTCCCATAACCAAACCATCGCCAGAGAAATCCTAGTAAACAACACAGAAATCATCGATAGATACAGCGATAGCAGGCGGCTTGACGTTTGCGAGGCACTACACATCAAGAAGTCAACACCAGCAATCAACAGCCAATTATTGCACAACTATATTCTACCCACCTCAAGACTCTGCTCCAATATAGAAGCATCAAGAAATATGGACCAATAGGCTTTCTACAAACACTTCTATTCAATACCCATTGTTTCTGTTCTGTCTTGTGTTGATACTTTTAATACCCTATTAATATCCCCTCCTGTTCTGTCTTGTGTTAATGCCACATCACCCTTCCCACCTCACTCAAATGTAGATATAATATCAGAGAGACGTAAGTTCTAATCAGTTGTGTATTTGTGAAGTCTTTGAAAATGTAATAAGTTTTACGAAACGCGCCTGTGTCGCGTCAGACTAGAAATAAAAATGAATTTTGGAGAAGTGATTTTTGATTTACCTCCAACAGTGAAGCGTAATGTACGAAAGATTGAGAAAATTCGTGTTAGAATTATTAATCTTACTTTTTCGGTCATATTTAATAATATATGTCTACAGGAAAGACTGCTACCAAAATATACTAATATATATATATATATATATATATATATATATATATATATATATATATATATATATATATGACAATGTCAGACCACGGAGGAAAAATGAAACAGGAAATTTCCTTAAGTACTTTCGTATATTAAATACATCTTCAGAAGGTGACCTTCTTTATATATATATATATATATATATATATGTCGTACCTAGTAGCCAGAACTCACTTCTCAGCCTACTATTCAAGGCCCGATTTGCCTAATAAGCCAAGTTTTCCTGAATTAATATATTTACTATAATTTTTTTCTTATGAAATGATAAAGCAACCCTTTTCACTATGTATGAGGTCAATTTTTTTTATTGGAGTTAAAATTAATGTAGATATATGACCGAACCTAACCAACCCTACCTAACCTAACCTAACCTATATTTATAGGTAAGGTTAGGTTAGGTAGCCAAAAAAAGCTAGGTTAGGTTAGGTTAGGTAGGTTAGGTAGACGAAAAAACATTAATTCATGAAAACTTGGCTTATTAGGCAAATCGGGCCTTGAATAGTAGGCTGAGAAGTGCGTTCTGGCTATTAGGTACGACATATATATATATATATATATATATATATATATATATATATATATATATATATATATATAAATATATAAATATATGTCGTACCTAGTAGCCAGAACGCACTTCTCAGACTACTATGCAAGGCCCTATTTGCCTAATAAGCCAAGTTTTCATGAATTAATTGTTTTTCGACTACCTAACCTACCTAACCTAACCTAACCTAACTTTTTCGGCTACCTAACCTAACCTAACCTATAAAGATAGGTTAGGTTAGGTTAGGTAGGGTTGGTTAGGTTCGGTCATATATCTACCTTAATTTTAACTCCAATAAAAAAAAATTGACCTCATACATAATGAAATGGGTAGCTTTATCATTTCATAAGAAAAAAATCAGAGAAAATATATTAATTCAGGAAAACTTGGCTTATTAGGCAAATTGGGCCTTGCATAGTAGGCTGAGAAGTGAGTTCTGGCTACTAGGTACGACATATATATATATATATATATATATATATATATATATATATATATATATATATATATATATATATATATATATGTCGTACCTAGTAGCCAGAACGCACTTCTCTGCCTACTATGCAAGGCCCGATTTGCCTAATAAGAAAAATTTTCATGAATTAATTATTTTTCGACTACCTAACCAACCTAACCTAACCTAACCTAACTTTTTCGGCTACCTAACCTAACCTAACCCATAAAGATAGGTTAGGTTTGGTTAGGTAGGGTTGGTTAGGTTCGGTCATATATCTACGTTAATTTTAACTCCAATAAAAAAAATTGACCTCATACGTAATGAAATGGGTAGGTTTATCATTTCATAAGAAAAAAATTAGAGAAAATATATTAATTCAGGAAAACTTAGCTTATTAGGCAAATCGGGCCTTGCATAGTAGGCCGAGAAGTGCGTTCTGGCTATTAGGTACGACATATATATATATATATATATATATATATATGTCGTACCTAGTAGCCAGAACTCACTTCTCAGCCTACTATGCGAGGCCCGATTTGCCTAATAAGCCAAGTTTTACTGAATTAATATATTTTCTCTAATTTTTTTCTTATGAAATGATAAAGCTACCCATTTCATTATGTATGAGGTCAATTTTTTTTTATTGGAGTTAAAATTAACGTAGATATATGACCGAACCTAACCAACCCTACCTAACCTAACCTAACCTATCTTTATAGGTTAGGTTAGGTTAGGTAGCCGAAAACGTTAGGTTAGGTTAGGTTAGGTAGGTTAGGTTGTCGAAAAAACCTTAATTCATGAAAACTAGGCTTATTAGGCAAATTGGGCCTTGCATAGTAGGCTGAGAAGTGAGTTCTGGCTACTAGGTACGACATATATATATATATATATATATATATATATATATATATATATATATATATATATATATATATATATATATATACATATGTCGTACCTAATAGCCAGAACGCACTTCTCAGCCTACTATTCAAGGCCCGATTTGCCTAATAAGCCAAGTTTTCATGAATTAATGTTTTTTCTTCTACCTAACCTACCTAACCTAACCTAACCTAGCTTTTTTTGGCTACCTAACCTAACCTTACCTATAAATATAGGTTAGGTTAGGTTAGGTAGGGTTGGTTAGGTTCGGTCATATATCTACGTTAATTTTAACTCCAATAAAAAAAAATTGACCTCATACATAGAGAAAAGGGCTGCTTTATCATTTCATAAGAAAAAAATTATAGTAAATATATTAATTCAGGAAAACTTGGCTTATTAGGCAAATCGGGCCTTGAATAGTAGGCTGAGAAGTGAGTTCTGGCTACTAGGTACGACATATATATATATATATATATATATATATATATATATATATATATGTCGTACCTAATAGCCAGAACGCACTTCTCAGCCAACTATGCATGGCCCAATTTGCCTAATAAGCCAAGTTTTCATGAATTAATGTTTTTTCGACTACCTAACCTACCTAACCTAACCTAACCTATCTTTTTCTGCTACCTAACCTAACCTAACCTATAAAGATAGGTTAGATTAGGTTAGGTAGGGTTGGTTAGGTTCGGTCATATATCTATGTTAATTTTAACTCCAATAAAAAAAAATTGACCTCATACATAATGAAATGGGTAGCTTTATCATTTCATAAGAAAAAAATCAGAGAAAATATATTAATTCAGGAGAACTTGGCTTATTAGGCAAATTGGGCCTTGCATAGTAGGCTGAGAAGTGAGTTCTGGCTATTAAGGACGACATATGTATGTATATATATATATATATATATATATATATATATATATATATATATATATATATATATATATATATATATATATATATATATATATATATATATATATATATGTCGTACCTAGTAGCCAGAACGCACTTTTCAGCCTACTATGCAAGGCCCGATATATTTATATATATATATTTATATATATATACATATATATATATATATATATATATATATATGCGAATGAATATATATATATGTGCGTACCTAGTAGCCAGAACGCACTTTTCAGCCTACTATGCAAGGCCCGATTTGCCTATTAAGCCAAGTTTTCCTGAATTAATATATTTTCTCTAATTTTTTTCTTATGAAATGATAAAGCTACCCATTTCATTATGTATGATGTCAATTTTTTTTTATTGTAGTTAAAATTAACGTAGATATATGACCGAACCTAACCAACCCTACCTAACCTAACCTAACCTATCTTTATAGGTTAGGTTGCGTTAGGTAGCCGAAAAAGTTAGGTTAGGTTAGGTTAGGTAGGTTAGGTAGTCGAAAAAACATTAATTCATGAAAACTAGGCTTATTAGGCAAATTGGGCCTTGCATAGTAGGCTGAAAATGCGTTCTGGCTACTAGGTACGACATATATATATATATATGTATATATATATATATATATATATATATATATATATATATATATATATATATATATATATATATATATATATATATATATATATATATATATATGTCGTACCTAGTAGCCAGAACTCACTTCTCAGCCTACTATTCAAGGCCCGATTTGCCTAATAAGCCAAGTTTTCCTGAATTAATATATTTACTATAATTTTTTTCTTATGAAATGATAAAGCAACCCTTTTCTCTATGTATGAGGTCAATTTTTTTTTATTGGAGTTAAAATTAACGTAGATATATGACCGAACCTAACCAACCCTACCTAACCTAACCTAACCTATATTTATAGGTAAGGTTAGGTTAGGTAGCCAAAAAAGCTAGGTTAGGTTAGGTTAGGTAGGTTAGGTAGACGAAAAAACATTAATTCATGAAAACATGGCTTATTAGGCAAATCGGGCCTTGAATAGTAGGCTGAGAAGTGCGTTCTGGCTATTAGGTACGACATATATATATATATATATATATATATATATATATATATATATATATATATATATATATATATATATATATATATATATATATATGTCGTACCTAGTAGCCAGACCTCACTTCTCAGCCTACTATTCAGGGCCCGATTTGCCTAATAAGCCTAGTTATCCTGAATTAATATATTTACTATAATTTTTTTCTTATGAAATGATAAAGCAACCCTTTTCTCTATGTATGAGGTCAATTTTTTTTTATTGGAGTTAAAATTAACGTAGATATATGACCGAACCTAACCAACCCTACCTAACCTAACCTAACCTATATTTATAGGTACGGTTAGGTTAGGTAGCCAAAAAAAGCTAGGTTAGGTTAGGTTAGGTAGGTTAGGTAGACGAAAAAACATTAATTCATGAAAACTTGGCTTATTAGGCAAATCGGGCCTTGAATAGTAGGCTGAGAAGTGCGTTCTGGCTATTAGGTACGACATATATATATATATATATATATATATATATATATATATATATATATATATATATATATATATATATATATATGTATATATATATATATATTTATATATATATATATATATATAAATATATATATATATATATATATATATATATATATATATATATATATATATATATATATATATATATATATATATATATATATATATATATATATAATAAAAACTCACACCCCAGAAGTGACTCGAACCCATACTCCCAGGAGCAACGCAACTGGTAACTACAGGGCGCCTTAATCCACTTGACCATCACGGCCGTCAAAAGGAAGTGATAGCCAAGGCTATTTGAGCCACTTCCCCGACGTATCAAATAGCCTTGGCTATCACTTCCTTTTGACGGCCGTGATGGTCAAGTGGATTAAGGCGCCCTGTAGGTACCAGTTGCGTTGCTCCTGGGAGTATGGGTTTGAGTCACTTCTGGGGTGTGAGTTTTCATTCGCATATAGTCCTGGGGACCATTCAGGCTTGTTCACACACACACACACACATATATATATATATATATATATATATATATATATATATATATATATATGTCGTACCTAGTAGCCAGAACTCACTTCTCAGCCCACTATGCAAGGCCCGATTTGCCTAATAAGCCAAATTTTCATGAATTAATTGTTTTTCGACTACCTAACCTACCAAACCTAACCTAACCAAACTTTTTTGGCTACCTAACCTAACCTAACCTATAAAGATAGGTTAGGTTAGGTTAGGTAGGGATGGTTAGGTTCGGTCATATATCTACGTTAATTTTAACTCCAATAAAATAAAATTGACCTCATACATAATGAAATAGGTAGCTTTATCATTTCATAAGAAAAAAATTAGAGAAAATATATTAATTCAGGAAAACTTGGCTTATTAGGCAAATCAGGCCTTGCATAGTAGGCTGAGAAGTGCGTTCTGGCTACTAGGTACGACATATATATATATATATATATATATATATATATATATATATGCATATATATATATATATATATATATATATATATATATATATATATATATATATATATATATATATATATATATATATATATATATATATATATATATATATATATGACGTACCTAGTAGCCAGAACTCACTTCTCAGCCTACTAGTCAAGGCCCGATTTGCCTAATAAGCCAATTTTTCCTGAATTAATATATTTACTATAATTTTTTTCTTATGAAATGATAAAGCAACCCTTTTCTCTATGTATGAGGTCAATTTTTTTTTATTGGAGTTAAAATTAACGTAGATATATGACCGAACCTAACCAACCCTACCTAACCTAACCTAACCTATATTTATAGGTAAGTTAGGTTAGGTAGCCAAAAAAAGCTAGGTTAGGTTAGGTTAGGTAGGTTAGGTAGACGAAAAAACATTAATTCATGAAAACTTGGCTTATTAGGCAAATCGGGCCTTGAATAGTAGGCTGAGAAGTGCGTTCTGGCTATTAGGTACGACATATATATATATATATATATATATATATATATATATATATATATATATATATATATATATATATATATAAATATATATATATATATGCATATATATATACATATATATATATATGCATATATATATATATATATATATATATATATATATATATGTCGTACCTAGTAGCCAGAACCCACTTCTCTGCCTACTATACAAGGTCCGATTTGCCTAATAAGCCAAGTTTTCCTGAATTATTATATTTTCTCTAATTTTTTTCGTATGAAATGATAAAGCTACCCATTTCATAATGTATGAGGTCAATTTTTTTTTATTGGAGTTAAAATTAACGTAGATATATGACCGAACCTAACCACCTCAACATAACCTTACCTAACCTATCTTTATAGGTTAGGTTAGGTTAGGTAGCTGAGAAAGTTAGGTTAGGTTAGGTTAGGTAGGTTAGGTAGTCGAAAAACAATTAATTCATGAAAACTTTGCTTATTAGGCAAATCGGGCCTTGCAAAGTAGGCAGAGAAGTGCGTTCTGGCTACTAGGTACGACATATATATATATATATATATATATATATATATATATATATATATAACTGAAAACTCACACCCCAGAAGTGACTCGAACCCATACTCCCAGAAGCAACGCAACTGGTATGTACAAGACGCCTTAATCCACTTGACCATCACGACCGGACAAAATGAGGTGATAGCCGAGGCTATATGAACCACCCCTCCGCCGGCACTCGGATAGTTATCTTGGGCATAGCATTTTACCAAATCACCTCATTCTTTGGGGCACACGTGAGGAACACAAATGCGAACAAGCCTGAATGGTCCCCAGGACATATGCAACTGAAAACTCACACCCCAGAAGTGACTCGAACCTATACTCCCAGAAGCAACGCAACTGGTATGTACAAGACGCCTTAATCCACTTGACCATCACGACCGGACAAAATGAGGTGATAGCCGAGGCTATATGAACCACCCCACCGCCGGCACTCGGATAGTTATCTTGGGCATAGCATTTTACCAAATCACCTCATTCTTTGGGGCACACGTGAGGAACACAAATGCGAACAAGCCTGAATGGTCCCCAGGACATATGCAACTGAAAACTCACACCCCAGAAGTGACTCGAACCCATACTCCCAGAAGCAACGCAACTGGTATGTACAAGACGCCTTAATCCACTTGACCATCACGACCGGACAAAATGAGGTGATAGCCGAGGCTATATGAACCACCCCACCGCCGGCACTCGGATAGTTATCTTGGGCATAGCATTTTACCAAATCACCTCATTCTTTGGGGCACACGTGAGGAACACAAATGCGAACAAGCCTGAATGGTCCCCAGGACATATGCAACTGAAAACTCACACCCCAGAAGTGACTCGAACCCATACTCCCAGAAGCAACGCAACTGGTATGTACAAGACGCCTTAATCCACTTGACCATCACGACCGGACAAAATGTGTTCCTCACGTGTGCCCCAAAGAATGAGGTGATTTGGTAAAATGCTATGCCCAAGATAACTATCCGAGTGCCGGCGGTGGGGTGGTTCATATAGCCTCGGCTATCACCTCATTTTGTCCGGTCGTGATGGTCAAGTGGATTAAGGCGTCTTGTACATACCAGTTGCGTTGCTTCTGGGAGTATGGGTTCGAGTCACTTCTGGGGTGTGAGTTTTCAGTTGCATATGTCCTGGGGATCATTCAGGCTTGTTCGCATTTGTGTTCCTCACGTGTGCCCCAAAGAATGAGGTGATTTGGTAAAATGCTATGCCCAAGATAACTATCCGAGTGCCGGCGGTGGGGTGGTTCATATAGCCTCGGCTATCACCTCATTTTGTCCGGTCGTGATGGTCAAGTGGATTAAGGCGTCTTGTACATACCAGTTGCGTTGCTTCTGGGAGTATGGGTTCGAGTCACTTCTGGGGTGTGAGTTTTCAGTTGCATATGTCCTGGGGACCATTCAGGATTGTTCGCATTTGTGTTCCTCACGTGTGCCCCAAAGAATGAGGTGATTTGGTAAAATGCTATGCCCAAGATAACTATCCGAGTGCCGGCGGTGGGATGGTTCATATAGCCTCGGCTATCACCTCATTTTGTCCGGTCGTGATGGTCAAGTGGATTAAGGCGTCTTGTACATACCAGTTGCGTTGCTTCTGGGAGTATGGGTTCGAGTCACTTCTGGGGTGTGAGTTTTCAGTTGCATATGTCCTGGGGACCATTCAGGCTTGTTCGCATATATATATATATATATATATATATATATATATATATATATATATATATATATATATATATATATATATATATATATAAATATATATATGCATATGTCGTACCTAGTAGCCAGAACTCACTTCTCAGCCTACTATTCAAGGCCCGATTTGCCTAATAAGCCAAGTTTTCCTGAATTAATATATTTACCATAATTTTTTTCTTATGAAATGATAAAGCAACCCTTTTCTCTAAGTATGAGGTCAATTTTTTTTTATTGGAGTTAAAATTAATGTAGATATATGACCGAACCTAACCAACCCTACCTAACCTAACCTAACCTATATTTATAGGTAAGGTTAGGTTAGGTAGCCAAAAAAAGCTAGGTTAGGTTAGGTTAGGTAGGTTAGGTAGACGAAAAAACATTAATTCATCAAAACTTTGCTTATTAGGCAAATCGGGCCTTGAATAGTAGGCTGAGAAGTGCGTTCTGGCTATTAGGTACGACACATATATATATATATATGCATATATATATGTATATATATATATATATATGCATATATATATATATAAATATATATATGCATATATATATATATAAATATATATATATATATATATGTCGTACCTAGTAGCCAGAACGCACTTCTAAGCCTATTATGCAAGGCCCGATTTGCCTAATAAGCCAAGTTTTCCTGAATTAATATATTTTCTTAATTCTTTTTCTTATGAAATGATAAAGCTATCCATTTCACTATGTATGAGGTCAATTTTCTTTTATTGGAGTTAAAATTAACGTAGATATATGACCGAACCTAACCAACCCTACCTAACCTAACCTAACCTATCTTTATAGGTTAGGTTCGGTTAGGTAGCCAAAAAAGGTAGGTTAGGTTAGGTTAGGTAGGTTAGGTAGTCGAAATAGCATTAATTCATG
The DNA here is from genome assembly GCF_040958095.1 of Procambarus clarkii. Lineage (NCBI taxonomy): Eukaryota > Metazoa > Arthropoda > Malacostraca > Decapoda > Cambaridae > Procambarus > Procambarus clarkii. The sequence goes on from NC_091236.1 coordinate 16,020,496, forward strand.
AAAACTTGGCTTATTAAGCAAATCGGGCCTTGCATAGTAGGCTGAGGAGTGCGTTCTGGCTACTAGGTACGACATATATATATATATATGTCGTACCTAATAGCCAGAACGCACTTCTCAGCCTACTATTCAAGGCCCGATTTGCCTAATAAGCCAAGTTTTCATGAATTAATGTTTTTTCGTCTACCTAACCTACCTAACCTAACCTAACCTAGCTTTTTTTGGCTACCTAACCTAACCTTACCTATAAATATAGGTTAGGTTAGGTTAGGTAGGGTTGGTTAGGTTCGGTCATATATCTACGTTAATTTTAACTCCAATAAAAAAAAATTGACCTCATACATAGAGAAAAGGGTTGCTTTATCATTTCATAAGAAAAAAATTATAGTAAATATATTAATTCAGGAAAACTTGGCTTATTAGGCAAATCGGGCCTTGAATAGTAGGCTGAGAAGTGAGTTCTGGCTACTAGGTACGACATATATATATATATATATATATATATATATATATATATATATATGTCGTACCTAGTAGCCAGAACTCACTTCTCAGCCTACTATTCAAGGCCCGATTTGCCTAATAAGCCAAGTTTTCCTGAATTAATATATTTACTATAATTTTTTTCTTATGAAATGATAAAGCAACCCTTTTCTCTATGTATGAGGTCAATTTTTTTTTATTGGAGTTAAAATTAACGTAGATATATGACCGAACCTAACCAACCCTACCTAACCTAACCTAACCTATATTTATATGTAAGGTTAGGTTAGGTAGTCAAAAAAAGCTAGGTTTGGTTAGGTTAGGTAGGTTAGGTAGACGAAAAAACATTAATTCATGAAAACTTAGCTTATTAGGCAAATCAGGCCTTGAATAGTAGGCTGAGAAGTGCGTTCTGGCTATTAGGTACGACATGTATATATATATATATATATATATATAAATATATATATATATATATATATATATATATATATATATATATATATATATATATATATATGTCGTACATAGTAGCCAGAACGCACTTCTCTGCCTACTATTCAAGGCCCGATTTGCCTAATAAGCCAAGTTTTCTTGAATTAATTGTTTTTCGACTACCTAACCTACCTAACCTAACCTATCAGAAAATATCCTAAGGAAACTACTCCATGCTTGTACTAAAGAGGCACCCTTCTTGAGCCCGGATGGGCACATGTATAAGCAAGTAGATGGGGTCGCCATGGGTTCTCCCCTAGGTGTCCTGTTTGCAAACTTCTACAAGGGTACCATCGAGCAAAAAGTCTTAGTCGACATGAACTTGAAACCGGCCATATACTGCAGGTATGTTGACGACATTTTTACACAGGTACCTGATGTCAGACATCTGCAGGAGCTATGTTACGTCCAGACCGAGTGAAATGGCCCAGAAAGTAGAGTTGGAAATTCTGTTGGACGACATATTCGACCTCGAGACACAAAAGAAGGTCACTACCAAAGATACCTTACAAGCAGAACTTATTGCAGAAGGAGGAAAGAATCGAGGCAACTACAGAAGCACCATACTGTCCCCCGAGCTTAAAGCGGCAGCTAAAAGCCTTCGTGAGAACAAGGAGATAGTTGTCAGGAGAGGTGACAAGTCGCCAATATATGTCATTCTTAAAAAAGATGAATATCTGGCGAAAATGAACATCATACTCTCTGACCAAACTAAGTTCCAAAGGGTAACGAAGGACACTACAGCCGAATTAAAAGCAAAGGTCAACAAACTGATCGAAACTGTGAACGCCAAGAAATCCGGACTCCACCTGCCAAAGATCATTGGGGAATATAAACCTGGATATGCGTATGGAAA